>NW_015090805.1:15236633-15245027 GCF_001431845.1 Calidris pugnax | reverse complement strand
GACTGGAGCTTTAAGAGGTAGAAAGGAAAGGGGGCGGGGGGGGAGAAGGGGAGGAGGAGGGGGAGAGAGAAAAAAAAAAGAACAAATCCCTGGCTTCAGGAAAGCTGTCTCCAAGTAGTGCTCAACACTGCTTGGATCCCACACAGCAGAGCAACTGTTTCCCCATAGTCATTTATATAATTATAACCTTGATTCTCCTTTCACCTTCAGAGTGGGAGGTTTTGTAATTCTTGCTAATTTCAGACAGATCTCCCACTGTTTCATGAGGAACACTTTATATAATGCAAGTATTTCTGTGTGGCTAATGTTTTTAAAGTTGTGTTTGAAGTTTTCATGCATGATAGGATACTTTCTTTCCTTCAGAAGCTGAAATAAAGGCAAAGATTTTGTGCTGCTTGCAGTTTGAAAATGTGGCCATTTCAGGTAGCAGATGTGACAGGGCCTGGGCCCAGTGGGAGTTTTACTGGTGGCTTGTTCTAAGTTAACATTGGCTGGGTGGTCAGCGCTTCAACCAGTGAGTTATTAAGCAGCCCTCAGTTCCAACAAAGACCGTGGGACCTGAGAGACAGTCCCAGTGTGTGTAGTGGTATGCAGGAGTTCAGTATAGGTATGTCCAGGTTAGATCAAATACCAGGGAAGTACAAGTGAATCAGCATGCTCTCTTGATATTTCTGGGATAACACTCAGCTAAGATGCATGAGGTGTCCACAGTAACTCAGGTATCTCTACATACGGCGTCATATAAATTTACCTTCGGGTTCAAGTAGGACATGCTCAGCAAAGTCAGGTTATATGTATGTATATACATTTTCACTGTAAAAACAAAGCACAAGTGCTGATAGTTGTCTGGTTTTCCTTCTTCATTACAATCAGGATGTGGTTTCTCATCTAGTTCTTTCCTTCTCCAGCAATGCTTTAAACCTTTTTCTTGTCCTCCCTGCTTTGGCTGCACTTTAACAGTGTTTGAATGAAGATGACATCCAGGAAATCCTTCTCTTCTACTGCCAGTTTGCCAGGACCTGAAACCAGCTTTCTGGTGTGATATCAATAAAACCTGTAATTGGAGAAAAGGTACCGAAAACGACATTTTTACACTTCATGAACAAAAAAACATATGAAGAGGTAGGCAGAAAACAGTCAAGTGCACTATGAATCACTGCAGGAGTACAAACAAAATTCCTTAATGACTGAGTTCTCACTGACAAATTCTGTTTGATTTTACCCCTAGAGTTGTCTGTGCTAATGATAAGCAACTCTGCTTGGAACTTATTTGCATAAAATATCGTACAGTGCACACTGTGTACAAGTGGATGAGAGAGAGAAAGCAAGGCCACCCTGAGATTGTATCCCCATGACAACTCCATTTAATGAATTACTAAGAACCAAGAGAATGTTGAAGAAAAAGTCCCTTCCAGTACAGCTGGTTTAGCAGTGTGGGCATCGTCATGCAGCACTATTGTGGTCAGCAGGGAAGAAAGATTTGAAAACAGACCCATGGATGGGATTAGTCTGATTAAATGTAGGTATCTACCTCTGAGTTAATCAACTTTGGCTCCATTTAGCAGTGGGAAAAACATGAATCTTCATTTGGCCAGATGAATTTCCCATTAAAGAAAATTACAAGGGGAACTTTTCATGATTGGTTCAGATTTAAACATTTACACTAGAGATACCTGAAGTAAGGTGAGATAAATACTGTCTTTGTCTCCACTGTATATTCTCCACTAAGATGGAAAATAATGACCCAAAAAATTCAGAGTCAAAAAAGTTGTTTTGAACAAAAACAAGTACAAAAAAAGTATCATACCATGTCAGTGGAATTGCTACACTAACCTTCTTTCCCTCAGACTGCTGAAAACCTGAGAAAAGTTCCACCACTGCAAAACAATGCATGTGAAGCTCCAGAAAATGAGAATGTCTATTTCTTTTTGATTAATTTTCCTGTCACTGATTCACGACCATCTGTGAATTGAGATGTATTTGTTTAATGGCTTAATCATTTTAATCATTAATTTTACTTTAGACAGGAAATCCAATTCAGCATCCATGTTACACTTCAAACTCAGAAATAACTGGTTGCAAGATTTTGTTCTAACACTTGACAGGTCAGATTCCCCAAGATGTTTGTATAAGTAGCTCTGTTGAGGCAGGTGGGACTGCTGAAAATATTAGAAGCAAAGCTGGGCTCGATACGTTGTTATTTAAATGGCATTCGGTTGCTTAATGGATTGATAGGCTATGTCTAAACTGTGAGACATGGAGCTCTCATCTTGCTGTGTCTGGACTCCACACATCAGGATGAAATCCAGGCATGAACCTTTCTGCCTCAGTCTGAACAGCACCCTGGTGTCTGTTGGAAAAGGAGAGGGGAAAATAGAAGCTGTGATGCTCTCTGACAGGTCCCCGGTGTAAATGACTTGGGGATGTGGACAGAAAGATGCATCACCTTGCAAGTTTCATGGAGTCGTAGGACTCATGCCTGTTGTGTTCACTTTCCATTCATGGTCATGTGGTAATAATTAAGTTGCTTTCATTCAATATCTGAATATGTAAAAGTGGTTACATTATAAGTTTCTTTTTTCCCAGATAGGCTAGTATTTGTAGCACATACATACAGAAACTGCAGCAACAGCGTCTGAGAAGAGATGCAAGTATTTCATGAGTCAGGACTGTTAACTTCTCCCATAGACACATGCTGTTTTGTCTGGAGAAGGCTTGGAGTGCAGGATGGGAGAAACTAAAGAAAAGTTTCTGCTGCTTGTGGGTTGCATGGTTAAAGGAAGCATCTTAGTATTCAGGACTCTTGGGTTGCCAGTTTCCTTAAATGCTAAGTTAATATGAAAAGGTTTGGACTTTCTCTTTTTAAAGAGTAAGCCAGTAAATCACAGGGCACTAATTGGTCCATAATCAGCAGGATTTTTCAGTTGTACTAAATCTCTATCAGCATAAATCAAAGCCATAAGCGTAGTGGAAGGAACCCCCAACCTGGAGTCCATCCAGCACCTGCAAATGGAGTTCTGCATTTCCAGACTCCCTCTTCCTTCAGTCCATCCAGTACCCCATCTGCCAAGAGAGCTTCTCCCCTAAGCACCCATGTTGAGAGCTGGGAAAATGAAACTGATATTAACCCCTCATATTCAGGCAATTAGGTAGTCTGCTCCTGGGCAACCAGTCTGGAAGCTATCATGCTGAAATACTGTTTATGAACTCTAAAGGAACTTATTTCCGTTGGATAATGGTTAATTTACAGCCAGAGCTTAAAAGGGCAGGAAAAGATAGCAGCACAATTGGGTTCAGTGCATGATGGGGAAAAATAAATATCTCACAGAAAGAGATATCTGAAATTCAGATCACATTGAGATGCAAAGAAAGCTGTGAAAAGCAGTAGGAGGGTGATTGTATTCCAATTAGATTTCTCCTGCACATATAAAACAGTCTCGGACTGAAAGTTAATCATCTGATTTATGGATCTTGGGAGGAGTGAAACCCTATGAGGTCCTGAACAATGAGAGGCAAATGAGACAGAGGGGGGAAAAAAATAGAATATTTCTGAGACTGTGTTTCTGGGGAAAAACAAAAACCATAAAATCTAATCATGATCTTGGTTTTAAAATTTACCTTAGTGCTATCCTCTTAAACTCATGTTCTTGCCATATAAACAAGTAGTCTTTCTTGGCCAAAGCAGTCAAAAGTAACTCTTGATTTCACGTGTCACAATCCTTCGGGCACTTGATAAATATATTTCTGCAAGGTTTCTGTAAGACCTTCCAAAGTTATGTTGCCATGGTGGGTTAGTTCATATATATGATTGGTCATAAGCAATCTGACATCTGATCTGGGCTTGGGTCACACGTAAAAGTGCATCTACTCCTTAACGGAATCCTTTTAAAAGCATTCCATGTATGAGTTAAATGAAAATTGCTGTCAGCCAAAGGGGAATGGCAGGATTCATGTAACAGCCCTGCTCGGTGACATAGTTTGGAGCACTGTCAGGTCAGGGACCAAAGGACTGCCTGGCACCAGCTAGGACCCACTTGTATACTCTTATTTTTCCTTCAATTAATCCATCAGTAGCTAGCTCTCAGAAATGCAATGCCAGGGACATTTGTGAAATGGCCAACAGAATAGACGTATCATAGATGCCATTTCTTTCTGCCATTCTTGGGTTTCACCCTTCTGCCCAAACTGGCTGCTGGGACTGATGCAGCAAAGCTGAGTGCAAGCAAGATAAAGATGATACTGGTAGACAGAGGACAGAACTCTCAGAAATTTTCTTTTAGATGAAGACATATGCCTCAATGGGTAAGTCATATCCATAGTTAAGCTGCTTAGGTAGAAGTATCTATAGGTAGTATTTTCTACCAAGACAGGTAAAATACTCTTCTTCATCAGATTATACTAACTCTTCTGTTTCAACCCAAAGCCAGGCTAGAGTTTACATCTGTAATCTAAACCTAGAGTCCTCTTTCCACTGCACTGCAATGCTGTAGGTGTCAGACTGATCATTTAATGGGTTATTTAGCTGGGTTACCATTCAGGATGAATGTCTGGCTTGGTCCAGGTCAAACTTCAAAGTCTGCATATTGACGTCTGAATGTCAGTCATTAATACCTTTTTGCACCTTCAGTGGACATGTTCCAACATAAAGTTCTTTACAAACTGCAGGTGTTGGGGAATGTTCTCTCTTTACCAAAGAAGGCTGTTACTAGGACTTTTCGCCTAGTTTCTGCGTTAGCTTGCACAGAGTGCTGAGACAAGGTCAAAATCTTGATCCTGATTTTTCTTTTCCTGGTCTGCATACCAAATACCTAAAACCTTCTCTAAAGAGCTGTTGACAATATTCCATCTTCACCATCAGACCCAGTGCGCCCTCCCACCCTTCAATGGGAAAGGGCCTGCTAGCTCTTTCCCAGCCAGAAACACACACTGACAGATGTGTTAACATTTTCTTCTGCTGCTCTGCTCCTGTGCAACAGGAAGGAGACCTTAGTCCCTAATTGATTATTTCTATATTCTTAATAGGGACTATTTATAGTCAGAAATTGTCTTTAACAGCCATCTGTTACTTATGCAGCTCCATACATGCTCTCATCCCTGACCTGAAGTAACCATCCTTTCTTCAAGGAAAGGAGGTTTAATATTCATGCTGGCTAGGTCTTGAATAAACTCTTAATTGGTATCACAATCTCCCACAGAAGAGCAGTTTGTTCCTCCTTTAGAGTTTCAGCATTTGAAATATTTACTATAGTCAATGAGAGCACATCTCACATCACAGAAGATAAAATCTGCTTCTTGAAAAAAATTTCATGTGTTCAGGCTTGCATTTCTGAAGAACACTGAAGCTCATACCATTTGAAATGCAAAAAGTGACTTACCCAAGAAAGCACTGTTAACATGTTAGACTAATATTGTATTTCTTGTGACTGCGTTTCCATTGTGATCATAACATGGAAGGTGGAGAAATCTTGGTGATGGGAAAGCTACAGTCACGCCTGTTTTGAATTCCTAAGGTTATTTAGTCATCCTTTCTTTCAGATGACTGAGAAATGAGGACTTGAATCAGTAGCTTATGCACTTGCATCTTGTATGATTTGAGACACCCTAAGGTAAGTATCCAGCCTGGGATTCAACTGCCATTCCATAAGACCACAAGTCTTTGGCCATATCTGCCAGCCTTGCGAAGATGCTCCCAACACCCAAATCGAACTGAACAGTGAACCCTGAACCCTCTTCCCCCAGCTGCACCACCTCATCTCCCACTCCTTGAATGAGGCAACAGACACAAAGGGCTAAAATGTTGGTGCAATTCATGAGCTTCCTTCTTCAAAAGAAATTGTACACCCCACCACCTAGTCATAGCAATCTGCTGAACAAGCACCTAGTGTAGACCAATAAACGAAAGGAAACCGAGGGGTCAGTACAGGTCATTATTTTCACATACCTTTGAATAATGAGGGCATCACATGTCAGCCAGAGGAGAACAAAATGTCACATTCTCTAGCTAAAGGTCATCAGCGGTCATAGGTCACGGAAGGGAGGCCAGGAAATAACCTATGAGGTTAGGATGAGTGCACAAAGAAAGGGCAACAAATGTCAATGAAAGCATGCAGCTGTTGTGAGATGAAACAACTGAGGCACCCTTTTGTGCTGACACAGGCTTAAAAAATGTCTTTGCTGACATTTTTTTTTTAGCTGGCACTTTTATAGGACATTGACATTAATGTACCCAACCCTGAATTAGCCTTTTCTGAAAGCAACAGTTTGGAAGTTAAGTGCAGCATTTTCCAAAGAATCATAAGCATGACATTTTTATTTCAAGTGATTGATGTTACAGTGGACTTCCAGCACCAAATTCAAGTTTCATTCTCAATCATTGCATCTGAGCAGTGTGATAGCAATCAGAAATAAATGGAAGTGGCAGCCTGCATTGCAGTAAGGTCTTTTGGAAATTCTTTACGCCTTTACCAACAGTCAGATGTGTCATTTCATGTTTCATACATAGCATTGCATTTATCTGATTGTTTGTTTTAATTCACGGATTTCAGAAAGGTTGATTTCAGGGTTGCCCCTGCAGTGATGACAAGCACTTGCAGGGCAATCATAGGGTAAAATGATAATGAACAGTTTAGGAATATGTGGAAATATATCCAAACCGAGAGACACCTGCAATTTCTGATGAGTGAGCTGCCTACTTGATTCATCTGTCTTTTGCTTTCTCCCCTGAACAACAGCACAATACCATTTTCTCTTGTCATTGTGAGTATAAACCTGACAGTCTTACTTCATGAAATAACATGATGATGCCACGAATGCACATTAGATGAAAGACTGCTACATCTCCCATACCTGTCTTAGTGGACAACACATGCAAAGAGACTGTCAATAAAAACCAAACAAAAAAGCTTTGCCAGTTGTGCTTGGGCAACTTTGCAGGATGAATGCTGTCAAAAATGGCTTAATTCATGATTAAATGCCCATTGCGAAAGTATTGTATATTTGCATTACATTACAGGAAAGAGAAGGCGTGCGATCCAGAGATAGGAGAATGGTAAATGGGAATACAGGATTGTCACCTCTTATTTTAAACTCTTCCAGTTGGTCATCATATGACAGAAGATTGAGATAAAGACTCTCTGTGCTTTAGTTCTTCTTCCAAAACAAAGAACACTACAACTGGTATGGTCTCTTTGGAAATTCTCAGGTGATACTAACTTTCAAACTCTTCCTGTTGCTGATTTGGCAGTCAAGCTTTTTTTTCAGAGGTGATTTCTGGTTCTCTTTAAGAAATTAGTTAAAAATAAAAGAAGAAAGCATCCAAACATAAGGGTTCCGAGAAAAAAACTAATTTTCTTCTTTTTACTCATCATTGGCTGCATATTTCTAATCTGAATTCCACCCCCATGCCCCCTTTTTTTCTGATAATTTTTCAAAAACTGTGGGGTTTTATTGTTTTTCATCTGAAATTAGCTTTAGTTCTGCAAAGATGCAAACACCTGCTCAGATTTGCACACTGCTAGTAGTCCTAGTGAAGCTGCAGATCTAACTTGATAAACTCCCTCCAAAATCCTGGGGTCAATGCTTTTGTCTCTCTCTGTAAGAGGACAGGATTTTTCCCTGTAAATTTCAGCAGCAGTTCAGTGCATAAGAACTACGCATCTATGCAAATTGTAACATGGGGTGTAGGCTGCCTAATCATTTCATCAGACGGTATTCTGACTGGGCTTATTTACAAGCTGTATTTATTTTAATTATGTTTTCTACCTATCCAGTCTTCCTTATTTTGGGTGTGTAATTGCCCACCTAAGAAACATGCCATTCTTTCGGCTGCCAGGTTGGCTGTCTGAATTACAAGCAGAGAAAACACTTCTCAGGCAGGTTTGAATGAAGTGTGTTTGCAAGAGTATTTCAGTTTAGAATACCCTTTCTCCAACATTCCTTTAAACAAAAGCCACTCTGATTAATGCTAGCGGAAAAGAGGCTGAAACATGTTTGAATGTGGCTGAATTGGAGTTTCAGAGTTTGCAAACACTCCCACAAAGCATTTACCCATCACGCTTTCCATCTATGTTTAATTCTACTCTCAGTAAGCTCAAAGGTTCTCGGGATTTTTTTTATTCTGAGTATGTGCAAAGCAACGTCCAAGAAATCTTTCCCATCACAGCTCTGTGCTTTTTCTACTCTGTTTAAACAGGTCAGTTAAATTACAAGCAAAATGAGCTCACTTTTGGGTTTCTGAAGTTAATAGTCTGTGCATCAGAGATTTACATTTTGTTAATTACTTAAGATCAAAATATGTTAAGTTTGCTTACAAATGTTTTGGAAAAATATTCTCCAAATCCCAGAGAGTTCTCAATTCTTTTTTTTCTTTTTTTTTTTTTTTTTTTTTTTTAAATG
>NW_015090805.1:15183690-15236276 GCF_001431845.1 Calidris pugnax | reverse complement strand
CCCCGAGATTTTTTATTTTTTTTTTTTTTTTTTTTTTTTTTTTTTTTTTTTTGAGAATGGGCTTTGCCAAGCCTAATTCTGATTCAGCAGAATCAATAAATAAATATGATTGTCTTTAAGTTGCAGAAAACTGGATCAGTATGCTGCTGTGACCCATCGAACAACCAAAGGGCACTGGCCAATTCAGTCCCATTTCATTGTCATTACTGGTATTACGGTGACTCTGGGCTACACCCAAGGAAAGTGAGTCAGAACTCCACAATAAATATTGTAGATCAAATGTTGAAGAGGCTTTGCCCTTACAAGTACATTATATAATACCAAATATATATATGCAAGTACTGAGTTAAAAAGAAGTCAGTGACTTTAACATGTCATATCTATATGGAGGTCATTGAACCTTCTTTGAAAAGTCATTTTTTTCTAACGCCATCTGCTTTTCTCATGATTTCTGCCCCCCTCAACCCGTATAAAATGGATGTGTATTCAATCTTGAACTAAGCATGCTTGCAATGATTGAGAAATGTCTAAGGTCAGAGCTTACAAAAAATTCATAAGGGAGGCAGCAGGCATAAAAGAGGGTGGTTTTTTTTAAAGAGAGTTCATGAGCTTCTGTATGAATTGGGCATGACATATTCATGTTACTGACTTCATTTATTTAATGTGGCTCCAAATAATTGATACCAGTACAGTGATAAAAGTACAGAGACATCACTGCCAGAATTGCGATAATGAAGAGCCTCCCTGCTGATTTCATTCATGGGGCTGTTAGTCTGCTGGGAAAGACCTCTGATGAAAACTGGGCTGCAGCAAATGCCATAAAATAATCAAAGGCACAAAGACCTTTACCTGAGGGGAGCTTGGTCAGGGAGTGATTCAGGGCAGCAGAGGGAAAAGAGGGAAAATTGCATTAGCTGACGAACCAGGGACAGCTTTTAAAAAAATCTGATCCCAATTGGGAGGATTGCGTTATATACAGAAATCTGCCACATCTTTGGAACATATTCCAATTATGTGGCTGCAACAGCTAGTTAACTGGTGTATCAACAGAGCTTCTTACCTTGCTGAATGAAGTTCAAGCTCACTTTATCCTCAACTACCAGCCATTTGCTCTCTCTGCCTTAGATTGTGAGCTCTCAGAAACAGCAGCTGTCTTTTTATTATATGCTTAGCACAATGGGCTCTCTGTTTGGGCTATAGAAAATAACCATGTAGGCTCAAGACAGCCATACAAGTGCTGAAACACAGTTGATGTCAAGAGTCCTAGAGAGGAACTGAATATTAATATGAATCTAAAATCCTTTCTAAGCAAAAATCCCATTTGTCAACTCCACTCATTTGTTTCACTTCATGTAAGTGTGTCAATGGTTGATTAAAATTCATAAATGTGCAGCAGAGTTACTGGATAAACGTTGAGTTATTGTTTACGTATCAGAGTGCACTGAAGGCAGGAGCCTAGATGTGGAAAATTGTGTCAAGAGGAAAGGACCATGATATGAGTCACTGCCGGGACAGACTCACCAAACAATCCACAATGTCCCTGTGCAAACTCTGCTAGCGATTAATCATCTGTTACAATACAGTAAAATAAATAAAATAAAATGCCTCTTACTTACAGTCCTTGTTTACCTAGCTTCAGCTTCCAGTGACTGCATGTCCTGATGATTTTTTTCCTACTAGACAAAAGAGCTTCTTCTCTCAGAAATCTCTTCCTCGTGTGGGTGATTGTGAATTATGACCAAATCACCTTAATTCCCCTTGTTGTGCCTTGTCTTCATAACATCTGTGCTACCAAGCTGCCTTTATTGCATTGGTACTTCAGATTCAAAATCTGGGTCATAGCACTTTGTGTCCTTCTTCTAGTTGAAGTTACTATGAAGTATTTAAGGATAACTCCATCCCATGTCTTCAGCTACTCTTCCAAAGCTGCTGCCTCAGCAGCTCTAGTCAAAACTTATTATGAATAAGGTCTTATTCATCTTAAAACAAAACACACTTCAGGTGAGTTCACAGGCATCTACAGCTCCTTCTTCTGCAAATGGATTGTTAGGATGTGCCTGCAGAAGGCAAGGTCACAGCTGTGGTGTACAGTTATGGGTCACACATGTTGAAGTGGATGAAGAATGAGAAAAGGCATTCTGCGAGTGGAGTTTAACTGCATTTTTAAATCAGGTCCATTTTGGATGTAGCATTCTTTAAACTGGACAGACAAGCAATTGCTCAATAGCACTATATCTTTTTCTGCAACAGTCTTAAAATGATAAGAAATGGAAGAGCTGCTGAAAAAGATGGAGCTTTTTGCTAATGTGGCTCAGAAATGCCACTATTCTTTGAGAAAAGGGTGCAGAAAGAGCTGTTTACAGCGCTGAACACAACAAGATCTCAGTATGGGACAGAAGAAGTGCAGCAAATGTGGAGACACCTTCCCACGGCTGAGTGAGAACAAAAACATCAACACAAATAGGCAACAGTGAACACTGTGTGCCAAATAAACACTGTCACCAACACTGTGCTGGCTGCCTTACTGTTGACAGAGCTTTCTAATACAGATGAAGCAGATTTGGGGAATAAAGGCAGAGTGTGATGTACATGTAGCGGTACAGTTGCCCTCATCTCTATTCTCTAAGAAGGAAGGAAACAATATAGACACTTCTTCCCCCTAAATAAATTGTCACGCTTCCGAAGACTTGGGACTTCCACAGATTACAGGATTCATGCTCCTGAGTAAAAGAGGGGCAGGGAGCAGTTAACCACTAGTCTCCAGACTGGTCACACTGCTGGACTGTTAGTTCACATCTGGCTCTGTCTGGGACCTCTCCAACGGAGCTCTGCCTGGGGAAAGTTTGGATTTGCTTTGGGAGGTAGCTCACGCCAGCGACCTCGGCTAGCAGGCAGCAAGGACCACACCGCACTGAGTTTGTCTTCTTCCATCCTACAGAGTCCTCTTTTGTACCTTTACACACTTCTACGAGACAACCACGTGGCATGCAAAGCACCCTCCCAGCTCCAAGCTAAAGACAGCGCTCCGGTGCTCTGCAGCACTGTTTAATATGCTTTGAACTAGTGTCCTCAACACCAAAGAGCAACAGGCATGTGAGGCAGGAGACAGAGAACCAAGCGCCGTGTAGTGTGGCAGAACAGCCAGTCTGCTCTGGTGGGCCAGGAGCCCTGATGAGTTTAGAGGTGAGACGGTGACTGCCACTCAGCCTTTGGGACAGGTATTGTCCCCTGGCTCGCCTTTACTTGGGTGTGCAGAAGCATGCAAAATGTTTGAAGGCCAAACTCAAAAGTCCATTGCTATACAGTGAAAAGACCTGTGTCAAATGAGTACATCTGGCCTTAGGCACTCACCTGATAGCAAGACTATTTTTAAAGAAAATAACTTAATAGTCATGTTCTAATAGTTATACCTGTGGCTAATCCAGCCAGTAGAACTGTAATGGTTAATTTACAATGTTACAGTAGGTTGAAAGTTTTCATTACAGATATTTTATGTTGGCAGATTTCATTATGACAGATTATTTGAATAAATAATAAATTATGTTATTTGAATAAATAACAATAATATAATGGCAACAATAACAATTGTACCAAAACATCATAGCAAAGCAATTCTGGTTTTGAGCTAGGCACAAAAAATTTTGCTTTATTTAAAAATCAGCTGCTATTTGAAATAGAAAATAAAAGGATCCAAGGAAAGATGAAAATGTCAACAACATGTTAGGATTTAAACATTTTGGGTAAACAAATTATTTTCAGAATTTAATTTTGCAAAAATTTTGGATTATTTTTTGGGTTTGTCCCCACTTAATTTAATATGAATATTTAATATGATTTTTTATATGTCAAAATTTTTCAATCCTGACATTTTTAATGGAATGGAAAATCCATTTGACAATCGACTTTAATTTGTATGCTTTTGAATTGTTGTATCAGCTTTTGGCTTCTTGTTCATAATGTCACTTAGCAGTGGCACTCTTCGTTCTTGAAAGAACAACTGTTACAAATACACAATACTTTTAAAATACCAAAGGTGAGATAAGCACTGTCAGTCTTCCCTTACGTAAACCATCTGCAAAAATAGGATACAGGGAAGAAGCAAAACACCAACTAGACGGCTTCTCCACTGCAAGCCCATTTGCACTTGCTCTGCTCAGTTCTTGAGAAGTATCAGTCAAGAGAAGTCAGCCTCCTAGGAAATTACTATGGGTATCAGGCTGGCCAGCATCAAACCAGTACAATACAGATTAAGAGCCTGATGCAATTTCATCTTGAAAATGACTAAGTCAGGACTTGAAGTGAACGCTCTGGAAAGCAGAGGTTCAGCTAAAACTAGCTACAGTTGCCAGTAATGTATTGATTGAGTGTGCCAGCTATAGCATCGATTATCTTCTGTCTGATTCAGCCCTCTGATTTCTGTCTACTGGAAGTGCAGAAAAGCCTCTCATGAAAAATACCTCGGCTCTTCTGCATCCTCCCACCAAGTAAGACCCCTACAAGTTTAAGGAACGCTTCACCCTAGTCAGAGCCACTTCAAACAACCAGAGCTTAATGTTTCTGAAATAAGGTTTCCAGCAAGGGTTGCACATATTAATAAGGTCAATTGAGGGCACACCTGCAAATGCAAGGGTATTGACTACAGGCAAGTTAACCTCTCTGGGCATGATCTAACCCGTCTAATCCACTGCCCTTTTTCCCCTTAGTAATAAGGCAGCTGGACTCCTAGAGGAATTTGTTTTAATTTCTTTTGCATTATGGACTTTTACCTCCTGATGTTACTATATGTTAGATTTGCTAAACATGAGCGTAGTAGTTAGATCATTTTAAAAGCTAATTGTATTTCTTGTGCTAATGAATTATTCATAGTATAATCATATAAATCCACTCTCCACATTGATGTTTTATTTTGCATACTAATCTGAACATTTTGCATTTTCCAGGTTTTGATCTACAGATGATCTTTGATATTGACCTATTCACGAATATAGGGTTTATATTGCCCTCAGTGTTCATGCTTTTTTTTTTTTTAATGCAGCCCAATTGTGCATACATTTCATTTATCTATGAGACAGGCTTTGTTTCATGACTTCTTCCCTAACAAACCCTCCAGTTGTTACTTACCAAGGGCCTCTAGGAGATTCTCTAAGAACTGGTGTAGATATCTCTGTAGGCTGGGTATGATATCCGCGTGCCCAGATTTCACACTCTAAGTCCTCCTCCAGAATTTTTTCTATTAATTTCAGTTGCTCTTTTTGCTTCAAGAGCCAGAGGAATGCAACCAGAAGTCCCCGGAAAGTAGTAGGAAGGGAATGATGTTACCTTGATCTAAAGAACAAAGCACTGGCAGTTGTATAATGCTAGAGGCGTATTCAACATCATCATACTATTGAGACAATGCATATATTCATTATGTCCAAGATCTGGTCTCTCTTTTCCCAGAAATAGTTTATGTTTTCAAGCTTCTCATCAGCCTCAATCAGCAATGCTTTAAAATTCAAATGGTGAAAAAAACCTGTTGTTTTAAATTTTTTCTATTTTTTTTCTGAGGATTTAGTATTGTGTGAGAGAAGGTGTGTGGTTAAAGTTGTGTTGAGAGTGAAAGAGGGAAGCAATTCTGTAGAAATTTGACAAGCCATTTGTAAGATGTAGCAGTTTTGTTATTTGCAGACATTAGTCACAGCCAGCTTTGTTCACATCCATGCGGATTCCTACTGGAACAACTTAATATTATCAAGCTGATGGTTAAAAGGTACTCGGAAAATTGCACCATAGCTTATGCATATGCATCATGATCTCATGCCTTGTTGAAAGAAAGGAATTTCTTAGTAATATCAGAAAAAGATTTTTGTAATAAGAAAAATTAATCTTGAAGAATAGTGAGACCACAGCGCAACAAGACCTTACTGAAGAAAGGAGGTTTCCTAAAGGAAATTTTTTATCAGACCTAGAAGCTGAGATACATATTATCAATGAGATAGAGAAACGGAAGGGAAGCTTTCTCTGAAGTAACCTGTGAAATTTTGACCTGGTGTTGTTGATGGGAGGCTATTACTGTACTTCTGAAATTGAAAATCTGATTGTATACAGGATGACAGCTTTCCTTCTTGTGAAAGCATAATTAGCCTGGAAGGTACAAATTTTTAGGTGAATGGAAAGATTTGACAGGCTTTCAGTCCAGTCATTTGAGATGTGACCATTCTCATGTTCAGCACTGAAGACTCCCATCCCTCAGAAACACCAGAAAAGATTGTGTGGGGACAGAAAATCACTGCTACACAGCTGGCTAGGTGAACAGTATCTGATGCAACTTCTGCTAACATGCACAGATTTTATGATCATGACTGTAACCAGGGGGCTGAGGGGAAATGTTAATTAATCCGAAGGAAAAAAAAATTGCCAGAGGCCATCTGCTGACTGAATTGATAGAATAGTTCCAACACTGTAATTTCCAAACTGTAGATCCGGCAAGACTACTTTTAGCAATTTTATCTCCCAGGTGCCTCAGGAGTACTTTAAGTATGATCAGGGAAAAGTGCAATTCCAATAATAACTTTCTAGGTTAAGAGGCTGGCTAGAGTAAGGGTCTCTCTGCAATGTGGTTGTAAACTGGCTTGGGACACAGGCTTTTTCTCACTGATGCTGTGAATTGTGTACTATTATTAGCAAATACCCTATGAACTTGTATCAGCATTTGTAATTCAGTCCCAAACTCTTCCTCTTATTCATCATCCCTAATAAAAACAGGTGTTTAAAGAGAAAAGAGGGGATGCAGTAATGATAACAGGGCTGCACCTCTGTAATATAGAGGTCTGTTCTGATTAAAGAACTTCCTCTACAGAAGGTGATAGCTGAGAAGAAATGCGCTAAGCTTGACTTTCATATCCCTCAGGAGTATTACTAAAGAAATACATCTTGTCAGTGAAGTTTGTCATCATCCAAACTGTAAATATAGTTGTATGACTGCAAGTTTGAGTATTTTATTTCAGCAAAGAGTAGAATTCTAATTCCTAAATTTTTCATCATGCCCTTCGAGCAGTTGTGTCATAAGCAGCATTAAACAATTGACTCGCTATTTTAATAATATGTCTCTCTAATCACTGAAACAAATGAAGCGAAGTAACTTCCAATTTAATTTTGATCCTTATCTTTCAGCTTGCTTAAACTTTCTTATCCTGTGCCTTTCCAGCATCAACATCTCTATGCCTAAAGCAACTAAAATTCAAACACATATCTGGATTGGAGGAGTTTATCCCCTTAACATAATACCTGGCATATTTAGTAAGCCTAAAGTTACATATACTCAGGTAAGTATACATTTTTATAGGCAAATTTTAAAACATTTGAAAATTAATCAAATAATGTCTTTTTCTGATAATTTATCCCCTAATCTCATAAGATGAACTGTTGAAAAGAGCTAAATATGTGGTAATTAGTCCAATATATATCTAATATTGCATCATTATTTTAATATGTGACAAGAGTTGCATGCTAAATTTTTTCGGGTATTTCAGAGGGGCTTGTTTATAGGATTTACAGAAGGAAAACGAAGGGCCATGCAATCAATGGCTTTGTAGCTGAGAGAGAGTCACCATGAGTTCAGTGTTCGACAGATAAATGATGAATTTTTAAGGGTGATGCTTTATTCTGTAACCTTTTGACTTTTAGAATTGCCCTTGTAACAGACAGCCATGAGCTTCAGCAAATAAGTGAAATGTGGAAAACAGAAAACAAGGCTTATTATTTGATCTGCTTGTTAGGAAAAGCTTTTTTTTTTGTGTGTACAATGTGCCTAAGTAAATCCTTGAATTGGGATTGTTGTTTTCTAGCTAGCATCAGAAAATAAAGCTCACATCATGTCAAACTCATCCTAATGACTAGGATTCTTCATATTTGTGTAAAAGATGCAGTTTGACCAGGACCATGAGGTAATGTACAGTAAATAGAGGATGATGTTAGAGGAGAGATCTTGCTGACAGGAATAATGTGATTCAGCCTCTAATGACTCAGGGCTTTAAGAAGTGTTTTGGAGTAGACTTCAATTTACAACTCTCCTTTGAATTGCGCTTGCTTATCATTAAACCCTCCCAGCTGAAAGCCTCTCTCTTACACCTCAGAAAAGGATAACATCTTGCTGGGAAGAAATGTGAATAATATTTTGCTTGGAGTGCTAAATACTCACACACATATAATAAAGCCCCAAATGCCAGAGATGGTCTCTCTTTTGTAGCGCCTCAAGCAACCCTAGGCCACCCAAGGTGACAGCCAGCCCCTCCTCCTATAGTCCTGCCAGGCACCGCATCCCTCACATCCCTCGGACCAGGGTCCTTTTCGCTTTCTTTTACCATTTGTAAACTTTGGTTACTCCCATCTGGTTTCAGTGTCCCCATTTCTTCCTGCCCAAATCACAGGACTACTCCAACTTGAGTCTCTCTTCTAGAAACAGGGAAGGAAGACTGATGGCTAGGAAGGCTGACAGGGCTTCTCTGCTTTTGTCTTCAGTTCTCCAAGTCTCAGCACTGGTATTCCCATTGCAGCCCTGGGTCCTCTCTGGCCTCTCAGACCTGTCTTTCACACCCATGTCACGCACATCGGAGAGGTGAAAAAGGAAGTTTTAGTGATTTCACTTGATATTTTTGATGTCCACCATTTTCAGTGTCCAGTGTTTTCAAAAGTTGGTCATTGCTTGGAGAAAGCAAGCAGAGAAGCCAAGATCTCCCTAAAGGCTGAGCAGCAACAGGGAAGAGCAGACAGAAATGGAACATTTCTGTTCCGCAAAGCAATTTCAATATTTCAAAATTCTTTGTCCATCACTGTAAAAAAAGCTACACATACTGAACTCCCCTGCAGAAATTGTATTTCCATGCCTTATAAATAATTAAGAAAAACTAAAGTATATGTTTCCTAACTAACTAGCTGATTGTTTTCCTTGCTTCTTACTGAACTGCTCCAAGAAGACCAAAAGCCTTTCAAGTTCAAGCTGGGCCATTTCATTCTTCTAGTTGTTAGCAGAATGTCTCCAAGCTTCTGGAAACTGGAGAACTGAAATATTGAAAAACTTCCATGACAGCCTGGGTTTTTGGGCTCCCAAATATGCTGCAGGAACCTTAAAACTTTGTAGGCTGCTAAGTCTGTGGTAATCCATACAGAGGGACTGGTACAGAAATCTCAACCCTAGAAATCTGGGTTCTTGTAGGAAGGAAGCAAGGCAATTTCCAGTAGCCTCTTTTTTTTAGCAAAAGTTCATCAAAAGTCGTATGTTTCTACAAAACATATTGACAATTTGTCATGCAAAGACAAAAACTATTGACAATTTGACATGCTTAATGGATCAGGAACCCAAACCCAATTTCTTTTGGAAATTCCCAGACATCTTATACCTTGCCTGGCTCAGGATGGAAAACAACTGCCAATGCCTGCAAAATCAGAGACCAATTTTTGAAATCTTGTTCATTATAATAGTTCTTTAGTTTCCTTATCTGTAAATTGTGAATAGATCTTCTGAGATGAACATTGTTCCTCTCAATCTTTAATATCTGAGGAGCATTTGAGAGTCATTAGATGTGCAAAGAATTTCTCTTCTCATGCCTACAATGGGCGATGTGTTGTTTGTGATGCTCTGTGAATCTCCAAACCTCACTTGTCTGACTTAAGACTGTAGGGCTGCTTTGATGTCTTAGGGAGATAGCCTAAACTCCCTAAAGTAGAAAATTAAGTTGGAACCTATTTCTTTCATGTGGTGTCTCATGAATTGGTGCTGTGGGTGTTGCATTTAAGTATATGAGGCTTGTACCTATGGAAATACCTTTAACACAGTCTGTGTGGGAGACAATGATTTCCCTGCAATCTTTGATTCTCTTCAATTTCTCAACCAATTATATTCTTCTAAGAAGGGACTGTGTCAATGGGCAGTTGTGAAAATTGGGAAAGTTAATGTTCTGTGCTCAAGAGGGATGAGATTCCTTCTCTTCTGTCCCTAAGGATTAAGTGGTTACTCAACCCAGATTATGCAGGAAAAGACCTCAATTGCAATCAATTTTCCCTCCATCGAAAAGTAAAGTAAAATTTGCTAATGTGTCAGCTGAGTTGATTAAAAGATCATATATGATTTGCTCCTAAACAGTGTGAAGACAAAGAAAGGGAAAAAACAGCACTCCTATAATACTTCTGGTTACAAGTTTCTCTGGAAATTCTTCAACGTGCTAATTTCTTTAAATGTGATAGGAACAAGCTCTTCCTCTCTGCCTGTCTATCTTCAGGTTGTAAATGCACCAGAAGGATTGCACCTTTTTCTTTTCTGCAAACTCAGCTCCCTCTCAGTCCCTTCTGATGGAGATCTTTGGGCAATACAATATATAAATGTTTATTGCTCTGCCATAGAAAAGAGTTTATTTCTCTTCCCAGGGGCACTGGCCCCATGAAACATTATGAGTTCTGAATATTTTACTGCATGGTAACTCCAGTACCAGTTCCACCTCTCTTCATTATACAGCAGCTGAACATGACATTGCTCCTCAGGGATGCCCTCATACTGTCCTAGGGCATGTTTTTTGGAGTCACAGGAACTGTTTTTTTACTAACTAGAGGATATAAACATCAAAGTGCCAACAGACTAAATGCCAAGTATCTAAATTTGACCAAAGTGAGCAAACCATCTTAAAAATCTATTGTAATGAAGTTTGTAGTTACGTAGAGCTCTGTTTCACTGTACAGTCAACCAAGTCAAACAGACTTAAAAGAGAGAGACTTTTACTTCAAAAAAAAAAGTCTGCTTTCTCACTAAAGAACTTTCATCTAGTTGTTGGGGCTTTTGAGATTACTGAGCGGCTCCAATTTCTTCTGGGTAGAAGGCAGTGGTGCTACACCCACCTTTGCAAACTTGAGTCAGTTTTACTGCAAGAAGGGCAATGAATGCTGTAGTCCTTGCTGCAGACTTGTTCAGATTCTATGGCTTTAAATAAACTCAGCGGGCCACTGTTTTCTGGCATGCCTCATAAATCTGCCTATATAAGTCTCAGTACATTCTGCCATCTATTACTCATGTCCATATTAGAGATAAAGTAATTCTCTTTGAACTTCCACTGCTGCCAAAAAGCAGAACATCATAATGCAGAACAAATACTTCTTCATGTTATATCCCCTTTAATTTTGTGTTTGACCCTTACATTATGTGGTAGGAAAAAGTTTGCAACTTCTTTACTTTTTGGAATGGCTTTCACAGACGTTTTGAGCCCAAGTGGAAAGGACAGAAACTGACTTTGCAATGCTTCCTCAAGTGAGTGCTGTCTTTAGAATAATGTTTTGGAACAATTCTTGTTCTTTTGTTATCAACCCTGGAGCAAACGTGCAGCTTATTAAAATCAATTAGCTGCATTTGTGGGTGAATTAAAAAAATTCAGTTGCTTACGCAAGCTTTAAATGAAGCTTTGTATCTTTGATATGAAATTCTCTAGAGACTTCGGAATAACCTTCCCATTAAAGTTCTTGTCTGGAAAGTTTCTTGCATAACTTCAGGTTTCCTTCACTCCTCGCATTTTGAGGACACCTCTCCTTTTCTCCAAGTCCAGTAGCCTCCAGAGGCTGCAGATGGTCATAAGAAAAGCAGGAAGTGCTGTTCAGGTGCTGAACATTTAATCTATTCGCTGTTGGGATCCATTTTAGGGGACTAGGCAAAGCTTCAGACATTTCCTTTCCTTGGGCCAGTGTACTTTCCCTAATTAGAGACGTAGGTTAAGTTATCTTCTCATTGCAGCAATTAACACTTGCAGTGACTGCCAGGCAATTTTGTAATGATTCAGGAAGACCATCCAACTTCAGAGAAAGTTGTGGTGTTCCAGTGCTTCTTTGTCGGAGATGAAAGTTCATATTTCAGCTAGGAACAAGCTGCTCCAGAACGCCATTAGACCATCCTTGCATAGTGTGCTGTATATTAATGCTCTTGCTATAAATAAAACATTAAGTTTACCCCATACGTCTGATTTTCACATCTAAGTATACCCTATAGTGCCTTGGATTACAGTAGGGCATGTAGACAGAAAGCATCATAGCAAAGGCAGACAACAGACCACTCCACTGAACTCCCTGTAAATAAACCTTTCCTGTAGCAGTTTGCTGCTGTGAAATTCACCCATTTGGCTGCCCTGTAAACACTGAGACTGTGTGTAGCAATATTAGCTAATAGCGTCAGGTACTTATTTATAGAACCTAACTGAAAAAATAATAATATTTGTACTATTGTCATTTTTGTGGTATTTGAATGCTAGAGAGCTTCCTGTCTCTTGTAGTCTCAGGAGTGACTCTTAGTGTCAAGAAATAGAAGCAGAGGTACATTGCTTCTACACCCTGGCATGCGTGTGGTTGATAACCCACTTGGTGTTCCATGTTACTCTTTCTTTCAAGAGATTTTAAAGGGAATTTTAAAGGGAATAATTTCAAATACAGATAACAGATGTTCTGTCTCTCCACGAATTGCCTTTTTTAGCTTTTACCCTTACTCGCTTTATGTCAGAGCACACTTCACCTGAAGCACTTCACCTTTTAGAAGAGGTATGAACCATAATTAGGCATATGTGGCAGTAGCCCGCAGTTAAGCTATGTTTATGCATTAAACTTTAAAAAACGCAAGTATATAGCATGGTTTTTATACCAGGAAAATAGGTTGCTTCACAATTATTTTCACTTTCAATACGGCTTAAGACTACTGGGAATCAGCCTGAACTAAATAAAATTAAACAAATTTTAGGCTCAAATAAGTGTTTACATACATACTTGTTTTGCTTTATCTGAATTGTGTAAAAGTCTTACAACTCTCCGTCATGGTCAAGGCTTCTGTTAATCCCGTACAATCCCACTGAACTCTGCAGACATAAGTGAGAGCTGAATGTGGCCTATGACACTGTATGGGAAAAAACATCTATTTGAGAAAAGGATTGCTTCAAATAAATTCTACTGAAACTGAAGCAAGTAATCTTTTAGTAGACACTATTCTGGAAAACATTAGTCCCCCAGAGTGACGAGTAAGTAAAAACAGGATTGTAATGGAATCATAACCAATGCTGCTGCAACTTGCCAAATATATAGCATTTAATAATGTGAAGTGACAGCAATCTTGAAATTCTAATGCTTTAAAGCCACCCATATTCAGAAACAGGTTGAAAAATAACAAAGTGAATTGATATGATTCATATAAATATTCTACTGCTCTGTCTGGAAAGAGTGTCCTGTGAAATGAATTATCATTAAAAGCCCCCAGCTAAGAAGAAGCCGAGTGATACCCAGAGTCTAACCATGTTTTAAAAATAAATCCTCTACTTGCAGTGGAAGTCAATGAGCATCCTTAATTCATGAGTGTTGCACTGCATGTTCCTAAATAGCTAGATTGTATCCCTAATGCAAACAGCGGAGGGCATACGGAAGAGCTGCAGTAGTCAAGTCAGACAAACAAAATATGGATTAAAGTTTTAGCAAGTGGGCTAGAAAGAGCATAGGTCTCAGCCCAGCTAGATTCCAAAGACTGCAGTAAGACACTTTAATTACATGATTGATGTGGGCTTCAAAAGAAAGCACCGAATCCACGATGACCCCAAGGTCACAAGCATTATCTGAAGGATAAAAGAACCACCACAAATGGAAACTACCACAGATGACACCTGAGACCTCTGCGCCAGTGAACTAATCAATAGCAACTTAGTTTTGTCTGTGTTAAGTTTAACAAAATTTGAAGTTACCCGTGATTAAATATCACAGAGGCAATTACACAAAACATCAAACTTCTTTGTAGGCTCTGCAGGGACTGAGAGGATATCCGAATATCGTCTGCATACAAATGACACAGCAAACAGGGAGGCTGAATAATGTTAACTAAGGGAAGTGTATAAATAAAAATCAAAATTGAAACCATAAGAGAATCACAGCCTTCCTAAAGAATGTATTCCCTCCAGCAGAAGTGAATTTTGTCAATATGTATAAAACAGCGAAGACAAACTAGTCCAGGCTCCCAAATGGATTCAAAGAAAGGCCTGATAAATAGTCACTGGAAAGTCAACATCTAGTAAAATACATGAGCCGTTAAGCAATTTGAATATTTTATTCACCTTCATTAATACTTCTGGAAGCAGGAAGTCCCAGTCAAGTCAGTGGCTGTATTTCATTTAAAAGGAATAGCTTAAGCTATGTAGATGTATTAGTGATGTGCTCGGCCTTTCTCCGTAAACATCAGTAGTATTGTTGAATTGCAGTAATGCGCTAATAGGGGAAGACAATTGCTGATCAATGATATTGTCTCTTGAAAGTGCTGCAGCAACTTCCAACATCTCATCTGCCTTTGGAATTAGAAAAAGGCCAGGCACAGACAGAAGGGGAGTTAGGTCATTGTTCAAGAAGAGAGAGTAGCTTTATGCATACATCCAAGCCAGATGGAAGCTCCACTTGACAGGGAAAACAGCAGGACAGCAGTAAGAAGAACAAGCAAAGGTCCATGAGTGGGAGAATTTCCAGACAATCTGCAGCAGTGGCCAAAAAAATGTAGGCCATTTCCAAAAACTAACATGAGAATTAATAAGGATTTATACTGCAAAGTTGACATTAATTAAAGCAAAATTTACAGTATCCTTATCACTTAGATGTGATGCTATTACAGCTAGCTGGAAAGAGTAGACAAATCACCCAGAAAAGGACTTTTAGCTCACCTATGGGGTTTTTTTTCCTATCATGTTTGCATTTCTTGACCATGTTAGTGCATGATCTGAGCCAAAAGCAATCCCAATGGAATATGGATAGAGGATGAAAACTTACTAAATCCTAGGGAGACTGCAAGGAAGGACAGTAGCAGAGTTCAACAGAAGGCAATGTCAGACACTACAGCTTAAAATGCTCTCTGAAGTAAAAAAAATTAGAATATCAGCTACCTAAATAAAAATCTGTGTATAAAGGTTTGCTGGGGTTTTTATGTGTGAGTTTGTGGGTTTATTTAAAGAGATCTAACTGGTCCCAGATACCTAACACAAAGAAAAGAAATGCAAATCTCCAAAATCAATTCTTGGTTTCTAATAAATCAGGGCAGGGAGGAGGGATCAACTATGGACCATATGTTTCCTCCGCCACCTTGATTTAGTAGCAAAAATTGCCCTTTGCTATTCAGTTCAAAAGTCCAAGCCTTCTGTGAGCTTACATAATGAGATGTCAGCTGTATGGCAATAACGTAATGAAACTCAGGTGTGGGTTCAGCAGGACAGCCGAGGGGGATGTGACCTCTTTCTCTCCGCTCTCATTCTCCACTTTCCCCTGCTCCACTTCACGCACAGCTGCCCTGATGCTGCTCTGAGGCCCATCCCTGTGCTAGCATCAGGAATGGAGGTGCCTGATGGCACTGGGTCCGACCAGTCCATCCATGAGTCACGTAAGGGGACCGGAGTGGCCCAGACCCTGCAGGCAGGAGTCACAATGAAGGGCTTAGCTCTCCCTTTTAGATCAGGCATTGCCTGCCCTTGAAACAGTGCTACGGGCTCCTGGTGCCCACGGGGGTCAGGCCTGAGAAGAGGGGCAGGATTGGACTCAGAGATCCTGGTGGGACTCAGAAATACTTTCCAGCTTCAGAAGCCACCATCCAAGTGTTGGGGGGAAATGTTAAGTGTTTGCTTCCCATCTCTGGGCTGGTGCCCATGGGAAGGAAACTCCAGAAGGTACATGGGCTACAAGGGACCCAGCTTGCTCAGGTCAGGTCCCAGATCCTGACAATCGGTGCTTGCAGAGATTCGGTCATGGTGGGCTAAAACTTCAGTGTGCAATCTCGCCTGAGTAACATAAAACCTAAGAATGAGTAGCTTGACCAAAAACTATCTATGTTTTGCATGTAAAATGGAATGGTTAGGACAGTAAAGACTGAAAGAAACCCACTCTGTGTCCTCCTAGTTAGAAACTCCTGCACAGAAGAAGATCCTAGTTGTACTACCTGCTTGCAAAGGAATCTAAACCTGCATCACCTCTGGACTGGTCAATAGCCTTACTGCATGTGTACACAGTTAGAAATATATCTTTATTATAACTATTGTAACTAGTTACAAGGATCAGCACTCCTTCCTCTATTTTTTTTTAGAATTCTCCCTTTGTTTTCAGGTTTAGGTTTGGAGGTTTTTTGTTGTTTTTTTTTTGCTGGGGGTGAGGGTAACAGTATCAGAAACACAATTATAATATTTTTGTTTGAGTTTTTAAAAAAGGTGCAATTTCACTGGAAAGTAATGATTTTAGGTCTATGAAATACTTGAGAAGAAAATGACCATGAAGCAAACAAAACATGTCAACAAGCCAGACAGCTCTGAGCACAAGCAACAAAAAAGAAATTCACCTATCCACATTGCAGGGATTTTCTTAACTCCTTTGACTTTCTTAACTCTTGAGAAAAACGAGTCACTTCTTTAAGTCCCCTGCTGGCTATATGACATACAAAAACGGCTCTTAACTCTTTTCAGAAAGCTTTGTCAGGTCACTAACTCAGGCGTAACATGTAAAGCAGAGGTTAGTATATCACAGGATTGTTGACTTGATTACTCTTCAATGGGAGCTACTTTATCAGCTTGGGCACAAAAAGGTTGCAAGCTTTTTCACAACTCCATCTTTATCCATTTTTCACCCAAAGTTCCTGCCTACCCTTCAATGCAGGCTCCAGAGCTCTGTAGCATCTCAGAGCTCTGTAGCATCTCCTTCTTATTGGACATTGGCATCAGACCTAGGCCATTATGTCTACATGCAACAATTACAGCAGATGCCATTGCAGTCTACCCAGAACAAAGTCCCAGGCCAAAACCAGCTGGTTTGGACACCTATACACATCAACTCTGCTGGGAAAAGCCTAACATTTCCCTTCCTTGTTTTGGACAAGTTCTTGTAGAAAACACCTGTGTGTGCTGCAACTATTTTGTTGGTCTGTGCTTCCCATTTGCTGCCTCTTGCCTCCTGCCTTCTCTACATGGTCCACAGTGAACAGAAAGCCGATGCCAAGCCTCGATGCAGCCGCATCATTTGCCCGGTTCTGCCAGGCATGGATACATGCTGTTGCTGCTATTTCTGTTGCTCAAGGGACAGGCAAAAATAGCACATGGTACTTGTAATGCCAAGATTCCCGGGGCATATTGGCCTGCCGGTGGCATGGTACTTTTTATGAAGCTATTTCCTGGGTCACCGGTTGACCTTGGAAATGGAAAGCTGGCCCTGACTAAGTGAACTGCCCCAAAATATTCCCGCTGTGCGGCAGGGCTGGTGTCCTGCTACGCACAGGGCAGGCAAGCAGGGAGCTGTCTAGGATACCAGTGACACGTGCTGGCAGAAAATCACCACTGCATGCTTTTGCTAATTTGGCTATGCCTCGTACTGATTTCTAAACTGGCTTAAATCTGCCTTGCCTGGTGATCCAGCAGGTTAAGGCTCTTATACCCACATCATGGAGCCACGGTTGCTAAGGGCTGCTGCAAGAGCTTCCAGGGGTTTCTCCTCCCAGCAGAACCGACACTCTGATTCTTAGCTTTTAGTAATTTTTTCATTAGTGTAATATGCATATTAGCTGCTCTTCTTTCTTCAAGTAACATAGGTGTCTTTCACAGGTCTATTAGAGATAAACTGGTATCCTTCCTAGTAGTTAAGTTAGTTAATACTCTCCATGATAAAAGAGCCTTGTGATTTGTCCATTATGAATCTCTCACAGCTTCACTGTTTGCTGTAAGGCTTTGATATACCACAAAAGAAACACCCTCAAGCTTCAGAAGTGCCTTTTTTTTCTCTAAAACACTCCTCTACTACAGCTGAGCAAAAACTATTAAAGAAGTTAACCCATTTTCTTTTCTTGCTCGTATGCATCACATATACAAATTATAATTAATTTTAACCTTAAAATATTCCTAAGAAATAACACATCCAAATTATATAATTTCACCATAATTAAAATTGAAGCTGCAAAGTAGAGTACTCAAAAGTTGGAGAATGACACAATCAAGGTTGGCAGTGTAATCACAGTTTGCCTCTAGTGCATATGCATTCTGGTAGTATTCGAAAAAAAAATGTTCAAAATTGTTGATCTTTCTTCTGACAGCATGATCCCCTGCACTGGGTAGCTCACAGATCAAAACAGAATTTTCTTGGGAAATAATGATACTGTCATCTCATAATCTTCAAGTCTAGTTCTGTAGGATTGGTAGGGACACAGAATTTTCGTTTGCTTGTTTCATACATAGTATTAATTACTCTGCTGGGGGATAGAATAATATTGCTTGCAAACATGTCAGTACTATGGACCAACAGGTTCCAATCTCAGCCATACTGACTTGTCTGCCCACAGACCGTAAGCCCTGTCTTGACAGCTGCATACCCACCCTTTAGGCAAAATTTTAAACCAAAAAAGCCCCCAAATTCTAACCCCCTAATCCTGTTTTCCACTGATCTTAGAAACCACATAACATTTCATTAGAAAATTTCCTGTGAACATTGGCCAAAACATATAATCTTTATTCAATATTTTTCTACCACTGACTGCATGTATTGGTTATTTTCATTTAAAAGATTTGTATGCACCTACCATCATGGTATTTGGATGCATGACAGCACTATTCTCAGCTAGAAAAGAATCCAAATAGGACCAAAGGGAATATGATGGAGCAGCCAAGACAAATTTCTATGTTTTAAATCTGTTATGTTTGTAGATTTTTTGATAGGCTGATGGTCTTTTAAGCCAGGCTTGCTGGCAAAATGCACGATAACCACACAAACTGTAAAGCCTGGCAAAAGTGCTTCCAAATCAAAGAGTTTGAAATTAGCAGAAAATAAATGTAGATCACATTCAGATCCTTTAGTCAGCTGCAGTCACAGAAACAAACCTGGGCATACCTTAAATCGTTACGTCTTTCATTTCTTGTTAGATGTAAAGGACTATGATTACTTATTAGAAAACACTGGTGCACTGAGTGCAGTCTGAATGGTTTGGATGCTTTACACCCACTAAGCCAATGTGAGAAACAAATGCAGGCCTTGTCAAGTTTTCAGAACACAAAAACTGGGTACCTCTGTGTTGACAGTTTTAGACTTATGAAAATTACTCCACAAATGACAGCTTTTCAAAAACATCATAATCATAATATGGAAAATCTGCAACAGCTAACTTGGGACCTGACAGCAACATGTGCGTGTTTCTCAACGTGAAACACTTTCTGCACTCTACTGGATGTGCTTGTGCCATGAATTTGAGGCACCCAAGGGCTCTGATTCCCATGACCTACTAACAGTCATGCAAAGCAAAGAACTTGTACAGCACAACAAATTCCTGTCTTCATATTTCCCCCGACAGCAGGGCCAGGGAGTGAGAGCTCTTGTGCTGCTTACAGGGCTTTTCGTGCAGGACTTATCCTCAAGGGGCTGTTTCCATAAAGTTTAAGATCCTTTTAGATAGAAGAGTGGTTGAAAAAAAAAAGAGCCTTAGCATAATTGAGAGTCAAGTTTGTTGTGTACCTTGCAGAATACTAAGACATAAAAATATTTAAGAAGTAAAGGTGGGAGCAAATTTGTGCATTAAATTTTGAGCATGGATATGTTCCAGGAATGAAAAATAAGTATTGTCACAGTGAAAACAAAGTGATGACCAATGAATAAAAAAAGATCACGTGTCAGAAATTGTTGGGCAAATGCGATGTAACAGGAATGGCTTCACTATGAAAGATAATATGCAAGAATGTTGAGAAAATATGCTCTTTAGTCCAAATAGAAAAATCTTTAGTGTTCTGTAATTGATATCAAATGTTACTTAGCATCTGAACCTCTCCACTTGAGTTTCCAACAGGCACCTGGATGGTTTAATACTAATCACATCAATTGGATTTAGCTACCACTTTATAGCCAGAAAATAGAACTGGTGCTGACGTTGTTTCTATTTCTACGAGTTAGAAAAAGTTTTCTGCTAGGTTTATATGCAAAAAAAAAAAACCCAGGCAAATATTTAGTCTATGATGCAAACAATTTATGGCAACTATCTCACAACAGATAATGTATAGAGGCCAGAAAGAACAAGGAGATCATGCTAAACAATAGTCATAGCATATTAATAGTCTAATGACTATCAAGGTAACATTCGTAGCAAGGGAGAGCTTAGATACAGACATGAAATACAACAGTGGATATTAAACAGGTATCTTCACAGAGAGATGTTTATGAAGAGCTCCTCTCAAGTACAGAAGGTGGTAGTAAAAGCAAAATGGTGCAGGCCTGAAATTCCACCAAACAATGTGAAGTAGACTAGCATCATAGTTGACTGAAGTGGGAAAGTGTGTTTTGGGGGAGACATTTGAATGTCCTGTTACAAAGAGGTAGTAGGTAGAGACATGCTAAGAAGCAATTTGAGAACAGGACAAATATACCCAAGGAGGGGAAGACAACACTGGAAGAAGTGATGATAGGGTTAAAGGGATAGGTTAGAATGAACAGAGGCATCCCGAATGAAAAACAGTGGGGCAAGATCACATTTGTCAAGGTTAAAGGAGGTGATTTGCAATAACTGAGATAGAAAATGTAGAGAACTTAGACAAGAACTTAGATGGACACAGCATGGCTGGATTTAGGAATGTATTGGCTGCAGTACTTATGAATTCCTAACAAAGTATTTCATGTTGGCATGAAGTGTGATCATATGGAGCCAAATCTGGCAGAAGAAACGTTAAGTGGTAAATAACTATAGTCATAAAGATACCAAGCAAAGGAGTTGCCAGTTTTGATCAGCTAAATCAACTGGGCCTACTGATAATGAAGAAAAAGGCAGAAGCACAACCTTTTAATTCCTGCAAGACCACTCTTGAGGTCAAAGAGTTTGGCTTTCCATCCTGGACACAGACATCTGAGAGGGTTGGGACTCTGTGAAGCTGCATGCATGAACCCTGTGGTTCACTCTGGCAAGAAAAGGCCACTTGATCAGCATTGGATTTGAAAGGTCAGAAATGCACATCTATAAAATACCAGCAGGAAAGCAGATTTTTGTGGTTGGAGATTCTCGGAAAGCAATCTACTGAGAGAGAACTGGAAAGAACAATGTAGGACAAAGATTTGTTCAGTATGCCTTCAACAGGCTTAAAGGTTTAAACAGTTGCTAACGAGAAGCTTATTCAAAATGCTAAATGAGCCCATAGCAAGTTCTGGTTTTTGAGTACCACTTGTATACTGCTGACTGACCTATAGGTCCTGGCCTGTTTTTTGCTTCTGTCTGTGTTAGGGCCAGCAACCACTCCTGCAAAAGTGGATCTGAGCACTTCTCAGCCACTCTGAACTTCCAGTGTGTCACAGTAGACTCCAATTAACAGGCATTGGGCAAAGTAGCTCTGTGTTAGGATCATCCTCATGCAGCCTGTGAACCCAGACATATGAGGTCCACCCAAGGAAAAGGCCATTAATGGTGAATAACCAACTTATTTCTCTCTCAGTTTAGACAAGGCTGGTTATGGAAGACAAGAAAGAAAGGAGAGGCTGTGTAGTTAGAGGTCTCTGTTTCAGTTTCACACATTGGACCAATGCATTTCAAAGATGCCTTTGATTTGGGTGAAGTCCAGCCCACTCTTTCCTTGCCTTCTCCAATGTGCAGCTTCTTGGTATGGGTGTCCTGCATGAGTAAAGTCTCAAGAAGTAGTGCTAAACCTAGGACTCCCCTTTTCCAAATGTCAGCCACATAAGCAACTGGTGCTTTCTTTAGCTTCTCTGCAGTTCCATTTTCTGAAGAACACTTCAGGCTGAGGCCCAGATTTTCCAGGTTCTGTCCTTTCATCTCTCCCTCTTGCATCCAGCCCTCCTCCAGGCTGTGGAATCTCTTCTCGTTCAGGAAACCAACTTGTTCTTATTTCTTCTTCAGCTCTCTAAAATGGCTTCTCAGACTTTCTTTGGTGGCTGCCAGCCTCTTTTTCATGTTGGTAAGCTGACTCCTTATCAGTTTTGTCATATAAACATAGCTCCTTGGAAACTGATGCACAGACTAGTAGCAAGCTACGCTGAATTATTTTTATGGGGCAATACTTGTTACAGTAGTATTTCACACAAAATGGGCATCTTTGAGGGAGAAAAGATAGAGGAAAGAGATGAAAAAGCATGGGAGTAAAGATGGAATAGGGAGTGCCTGGTGAGAAGTAATAAGAGAGCAGGAAAAAGAGAAAGAAGTAGAGAAAATAAATGCTGCTTTCCGCTTATTGCACTGCATTTATTTATAGTTTATGTTCTTACATTGGTATTTTGGAGGAGAATGGCCCTATGTGTTGTGATTAAGAGCACATTGAGCTGAAGAATCAGCAGCATCCCTGCTAAGCAGCATCCCATTGTGAAGGCATAAGCATGATGATGACAAGGCATTGTACCATACCGCAGCCTGGGGCTCCTTGAGAGCTCCTGGCACCAGGAGAGGCTCTGTCTCAGAGTGCATGGGGCTACCAGTAGCAGGTTGTGACACATTTATTGTGGGGGCATTGACGTAAGTCCAGTGTGAGTAACTTTTTGCCACAGAACAGGCATGGCTACGAATAGCTGGTGTGGCTGTGGATTCAGAGCATGGTCTCATGAAAAGTGCTCGTGGAAAAGAGGGCAGAGGAGAATCAGAAGGGAGACTGCATTAATCAGTATTTCTTTTTGCACTAAGGGGGATCTCCAGACATTTAAGGGCTGGAAAGTCTAGTCCTCTGCACCACCTTCTTTGAGGTTGCGTATTTCTCCCATTAATTACTAATTACTCATGCTAATGAAGAGAACAAAGACATGCTTCCAAGTATGATTAGAAAATCAGTGCTTGAGAGCTAACTCAATGGACCTGCAATGGCTCCCCTGACTTCTTAGTAGGAAATTGGATACCTCTTGTCACTTTTTTATGGTGTGCTTCTCAAGAATTTATGGGAGATAAAATGAAATAAAATATTAACCTTACAGAGAAAAAAATATTAGGGTTAAACAGCCATATGAAGGATATGTATGAACTGTCTGCTTTTATGTGGAAGCTGATTTCTAGAACGTGTATTTATCTAGAGGTTTTAACCACAATGCCTTTTACTTGCTATATGAATCCTAAATAATATTTACTTTTTCTTCCTCTAAATGCAAGCAAGTAACAGAAAAGCTAGGGAAAATACACAAGAAACACATGACTTCAGGAAAGGCAGCCACCAACTTATACCATGTTTACTGTTTTTACCATATTCAATTACTACAGCCATTTTCCTTAGCCCTTAAGAGAGTTGCCCATGTTAGGGATTGCCCAGTGTTTCTTCTTAGTTAACATTTGCTCTCCAGGGATTTCCAAAGAAGAACTAAGACGCGGGACTAGCTGCATTTCTAAATCAAGTAAAAAAAAAGATACACACTGGCATAGTTTCTCAATTTCTTTTGTGGTGTTTTGGATATTAAGTGACAGATTTTTATATTTGGTCTTTGAAAGCAACTGCAGCAGAAGTCGTTGACAGAAAAAAACCTCTACAATGAAGTTTGCTGGTTTGCACGTAGGAAGCATGCTCATCTTTCAGCCAGGCATGTTTCATGCATGTAGCTGAATGGTGAGATGATAGCCACAGCCTTTCTCAGGCTGGTAATGTCCGGTGCAGTTCTGGCCAGAGAAAGGAAGCAGAGGGAATTCTTACTCATCACATTGTTTGATCTGGCACCCATGAAGAGAAGACAACATCAAAAGTTGCTTTTAATACTTGGCTCTGAACTGCACTCTAGTTGTTGAGATATTTTTGTTACCCTTTTCTCCATTCTGCAGCTATTTTTTCTGTTAAGGCCCTTGGATCATAGCTCCAAGACACAATCAGTTACAGTATATCTCTACAATGTCTAATACAATGATATTCTGAATATAGCCTAACATTTCATTTACTAAAGTATAAATTATACTACTGTAACAAATTTTGTGACTATAAAGAAACATCCATTATTTCTGTGTTATCTCAGCTAAAATTCTTGTGCTGTTTTATACCACGTTTCTCATCCCTGTTATTTAGAATAATTTACAACAAATGTGATGTGAAACTTCAGAGAAATCCCAAGCAATGCATTTTATGTTGGCTGACAGCAAAGAACTGCATTAATTTTAATATCCAAATAACATAATCTGCTCCTAGTGTGTCTAAAGCTCAAACAGATGCTCCTTTTCATACAATTGGGAGAAAAACAAGATAAAAAAAAAAGCGTGGCTAAATCTTCTTTAACATGAAGGAGAGCATACTGGTCTCACAAACTCCAGTCTTAGCATGTCCATGCTGACTACTTGCCCTTCCTCTAGAAGTAGTCGAGCTTAACCTTCAGCAACATGCAAACATACAAGCCATCTGTGCCTCAGTACCCAGCAACATGGAGATGCCCTCTGCATGGCTTATGCATGGACCAGAAGGTATGACCAAGGTGATTAGCTCAGTAGTCAATGGGAACATTCTCACATCTCAGCATAGGTCTCAGAAAGCTAGAGTGCCTTATCTGTCCCTCTGTTGGGTTTGTTGGCCTTGTGTATGTTATTTGAATAATTCAAGCTCACCCTCTACCATTCAGTTAGTAAGGTAAATAAGAATATCTTGTGCATGGATCATTTTTTACATTTTTATAGTACTTACAAATACACACAGTGGGGTAATCCTGTCAAAACGAGGCGTCACCAATGCAGGAAGACTAGAGCTATTGAACTAGAATAACTAGAGTTATTGAAGAGTTAAGATTGCTTGTTCTTGTGTTTCATTGAAGTAGATGAAGTGTGGGTATCTCATAAAATATGCTCGCGTACTTTGATTTTTTCATCCTGCACTCACTCCTCTGCAATCTGCTTACCATGACAAAAGTCACCAGAGACGCAAAGTGCTGTGATAATGAGAGAACCGTAGGTAACTTCCAATCAGTCCCCTGGGGCATATTTGGAGTTTACTGCCCATAGGATATAATGGTTTCTTCATGCAATTGCAGCTGACTCCACATTTCTCCTTCAGTAAATATATGCAACCATTGAAAAATAAAATTCAGGTTTACCTTAAGAGAGTGCTGAGCACATCTCTCCTTGTATGCCTCTTGTTTATCCATCTAGAATCTTGCAATCTTGGGAAGTCAGAGTATTGGCTTTTATTATAGTAATCTCACTGTTGGAAGCAACTATCATTTGGCTATAATAAGTTTTAAGTAATTAGTAATTTATGGCCCCTAATTTTCTCTGACACTTTTTGCAACTGAAGCTGCAAATTACATTATGCCAAATATTAAACCTCTGGAGGAAGTGTATGTAGCCTTTCAAAGATCAAAATTACACCTCCTCAGGAGGCTTACTCCCCTAACAAATGTTTAACAGGTTGCCCAGAGAAGTTGTGGATGCCCCATCCCTGGAGGTGTTCAAGGCCGGGCTGGATGGGGCTTTGAGCAACCTGCTCTAGTGGGAGGTGTCCCTGCCCAGGGCAGGGGGTTTGGAACTCGATGATCTTTAAGGTCCCTTCCAGACCAAACCATTCTATAATTCTATGATTCTATAATTCTGTGATTCTATGAAGTGTTTATTAAGAAAGATTTCTTTGTATGCAAAGTGCTGGCATAAATTACGATATAGGAAAATTAATAATTAATGAGTTATTTTGTTATATTATTTTGATCACCTTTATATTTTCATCAAATAATGAATGTGTTACTAAAATAATAGCTTTGCTCCTCATAAGATGCCTATCTGAAAGGACTTCATGGGGTAAAGTACACATGTAATTTCTTTTAAAAGCTTCTTACATGTTCCTTTTTTTCAGCAGTTGTTTGCAAGTTGCCCAGGTTACCTCCAGTAACACTCTATGCAAGACACAGATACATGAAACCCTTTTAGCCACCTCATGACATTAGCATTTAATTATCGTTCCAGTTTTCAAGAGAAAAAGGAATGTGTTTAACATTTCCTTTCATTTTATTCTGCTTTTAAATATCCCTAACACTGTGTGAGAATTAAAGTCAAAAGTTAACACCATACTAATGGGGTTAATGTGTGGTCAAAGTCTGCATTTTTTTCTGCCAGAAGAGCATTTGACATTATTCTTTTTGAATAAAGACAGTCAGTAGCGATACGTTACAAGCTCGCAGGTCTGTAAAGAAAAAACAGGTTGTTTACACAAACCTGGGATTCCTGTATTTTTTTCGTTCTGAGAAGTTCCTGCTGTGCAAAGAGGTGTGTTTTATTGGTACTTACAAGCGTGATGCTGCTGCTTTGCAGCCCAAGGAGCACTTTCGAGGCGCAAGGGGCTCAAGTGTATATATATCAACGTGAGCGTTTATTCTGTGTTGATCCACTGTAGCTCCATTCCAGCTTCATCCCAGCTGATTTCCATGGTGTTATATCGCCCTCGGCCTGGCAGCAGCGCAGTGATGAATCAGGCATTCTTTTCTCCAGTTTCCAGCACACAACAGTGAATATTCTAGGTAGCCTGTTCAGAGGCCTCTGTGCTCCCTTATGCTGTGAGACAGATGAGCATGAACAGGAGCCAAAAGGAAACGTAAAACCTCAGAGAAATGCCACCTTGCCCTCTTGTCACCTCCTCTTGAAAGTTTCCTGGTAGTGACATTGTGTGCTCCCGGCAGTGACATTGTGGCTAGAAAGGGTCAGCTGAGTTTAAGGAGGAAAGCATTTTGCCATGCACGGTTCCCTGCTAGGAATCCAGTAGAAAAGGCAGTCAAAATTGAGGTTGTTTCTCTAGGTTGCTTTCTGTCCTGGCTTCTGCCTAGAGGGAGAATTGGGAGAGATGAAGGTGCAGCCTTGGCACTGGAAATCAAGGAGAAGATGAATGTACAAGGCCTCGAGGACATGAGGATGGGGAGTCAGGGTACTCGTGCAGCTCCTAGGAAGTTCCTATGACTCTAGGAAGTCCTAAGGACAAAGGCTTTTTGTTGTCTTCTGAGGACTGCCAAGCGTCATCTACAGAACTGCTCACTGGTTTCAGCATGTGCTGAGACTCCTCCACAGCTCCTGCAGTCAGACTCCGTCAGCTCTGTGCCCGTTTTTACTGCAAACATCATTCATGGGGAATATTAGCAGTAGAAGGGGTTTTGAGAAGCTAATGTGTGCTTCTTAGCGCGTCAGCCTTGGTTTGTTCTTAAAGCAAAATTGATTAACTTGTTAACGACATAGGATGTAAGAGGGCTCACTCTGTGGCAGGCTTTGCTCCGGGGCTGTGGAGCTGGACCAGGAGGCAGCACTGGGGCGCCCTGGAGAGGCTGGGGGACACAGGACCACCGGGGTGGTGTGAGGCCCTCCCTCCCCAACCAGCCCCTTCCCACAGACCCCAGATTGACCGGGCCTGGGCCAGTAACCAGGGCTGGCCACAGCCTGGCCATCCCCAGGCACCGTGGGGTCCAGCCCAGCCAGTAAGGCAGCCCCTGGGATGGGATGGTGACAAGATGGGTTACAAGGGGCAATGGCTTTAAACTGGAGAAAAGCAGATTTAGATTAGACATCAGGAATAAGTTTTTTACTATGAGGGTAGTGGAGCACTGGAACAGGTTGCCCAGGGAGGTGGTTGAGGCCCCATCCCTGGAGATATTCAAGGTGAGGCTCAACGAGGCCCTGGGCAACCTGGTCTAGTTGGGGGTGTCCCTGCTGACTGCGGGGGGGTGGGACTAGATGACCTTGAAGGTCCCTTCCGACCCAGATGATTCTATGATTCTATAAGATGGGGACAGGGTCGGGACAGTGCCCAGCCCAGTGGGGCCCAGGGCCAGGCAAGGACAAGGCTGCAGCGCCTGCTCTGCGTATCGAAGAATACTCGTTACTAAATGAAACAGTGTGTTTTGGTTAATCCAGTGGAGAAGGGGTACTTAATTAATCTCTACTGAAGTCTGCTGGGAAATTCTTCTAAGGTCTGTTAATTCTTACTGAGATCTGATCAGCAGGAAGCAATGTACCGGTTTCCCTCTGCCTTCACGACTTGCAGCCACTTTCCGAGAGAAGAGGGTAACGGTAAGAAACACCAGATTGCCTGCAGATCAGTTGGGGTCTGGAGAAAATGGGCTCATGAAGCAGGTGAGAGACTGCTATCCGAGTAGCAGCACAGTACTATATCTTCAGAGACATAAATTAAAGTAACAGGTGAGAGCACAAGTAAAAGTGCATATTTTGTTCCACATTATAATTTTTCCAGCAGAAAAGCCAGCTTAACAGGTTCCTGATCTCCCTCTTGTCCTACACCCACTATATTGATGATCACCACAATTTATAAGCCCCTCAACAATTTGTGGAGACACTCTCTGAGCCCAATCAGTGAAATTATCCTTTTTCCTACAATAAATTGGAAAAAAAATGGAACAATTTCAAGTGCAGCCACATACGGAGCACAACTGAGCACTTACAGAACTGTGGCACAGGGGATGCAGAAGAGAGAAAACAGCTGGAAAACCCTTTCATGGGCCTCGCGCTGGGAGCAATCTAGCACAGAAACACCCAAATGACCACAATTCCCAACAGAAACTCCTCTGGAACATTGTGTCACCATGGGTGTCATACGCTATTCATTAAAGATCCCAATGTTGTGTTGTTTTTCAGTATCACTGAGCTTCCACCAAGCAGGACCAGAACTGTAGGTGCAGGAAGTATGCCTCTTCTGAAACAATTACTCTAAAATAAGGCAGGCATCTCCAAACACGAGGGTGGGGGGTGGGTTCGTGGCAATGTATTGTTTCAATGCTGTAAAACTGTCCTAAAAACCCTGTATTTGAGGAGGGGTTTAAAATCAAAATTCCCCTGCCTAACACAACTCTGTACCCGTTCAGGTACCAGGGGACAAGGAATTTAAGCATATAGAGAGAGAGACAGCCATGTGAAGGTTATATGGACAACACTAATTCTGGTATTTCCTAGCAATTGGTATTTGTCTGAACAAAAATCATCTACTTTTATGTGGGTTGCTGGAGGGTTTTTTGTAACTGTACCTAAATCACCTACTCTTTTTTGTCTTCACGTAACTTTACTAATTATGCCTGCCTGTTACAGAAATGTCTAAGACAAAGTTGTTCATGTGAAGAGAAAGCAACTGCTTTAACTGAAATTAAACTTTCTCCCATCACATACAAGGTTATCTACATGTAAGTTATGCACAAGAACTGCAGTTATCAATACAGCTAGTGATTACTGATTACACTGCCAGTTTGGTTTGATTGCTTTGTTACAGGTGCCAGCCAGAAGCTAAACTAACTCTGCCAACATCGCTTGTACTTTTAATCTAATGCAAAAGCTGAATTTCAGGCTTTTAAAAGTGAAAGGCCAGCATATATCTATCAATGATACTACCTAACTGCTCATACTCGGTAACTGTGGAAATAATAGCAGACGACACATTTAATTTCTAAGGCTGAACGATCAAGAACCATTACAGGAATATGGAAGACACGAGTAAAGCAATTAAGATAAGTGGAATGTCTTTCATTGCTTGTATCAAACAAGTGAACTATTCAGGAAGATGGGCCAAGTTGGCGAACTTGCTCAAAATAAATGACCGCTGCAACTTTTCATGTGTGCTTACTGTAACTCATACACTATGTTAGTTGGGCTGGCTAATTGTCAACGTACTGATGCGACACACTTTCAGTTCCTGTTTAGATAAGAACGTTACTTGTTTTGAGCGAAATGAAAGATAAACTGACTGTTACAAAGGAAAAGTAAATGACTAAATTTTTTTTTGTAGAGAAAGCTGAGTATTTATACGCCCCCGAGTTTGCAAATATATAAGGATGAAGTGACTTGTGGTCAGTGGAACTGCTGAAACGTGGGAAGTTACTCATTTGCTTAAGTGTTCACAAGATCAGATCACAACATCCAGAAACTCAGCTGCTGCACCCAAACATTTTTCCCACAGCACCCAGTTCTTAGTCATTACTCTCCAGGGAGAGCAGACAGGGTAGAGCAGAAGTCATTGTGGTCAGTGTATGGCCTATTTAGTAAAAGCCTTTATCTTACTCATTTTCCATGATTCATATTGCAAGCCTTCATTATTAATTTCTGTCAGTCGTAGACACCAGATTTATACTAAATGAAAAGTTGAAGAAAGGCTTGTCACTTGCTCTTAAGTCTAGTGCGAGAACCCCGACCTCACTGATATACAGGGTAACAATTCAGGATCAATAGCATGAAGTTTCTTAATGATTAGTGTTTTCAAATGTTATGAAAGATTTGGGGTAGTTCCATTATTGAGATTTCTTTATTCAAAAAGCAGGTCCTCTGCCCTTCTGAAAAGTCAGTGCCTCCCTGAGACCTCTCAGGAGGGGGCTCTGAGACCCTTCACCCCTTCAGAACATCTTTGCCAGTCATTTTAATTACCCTGCAACCAAAAGGATCTGTCTAACCTGCTGCTGTGTGCTACCACCCCTATGGAGCTTGCAGAGCTGTAGTTCTTTCAGACGTGTGTAAATAATTATATTGTTAACTGTCATAATGTTCATTTAACTGGTATGTAACCCACTGGATGTGGATATTCTTCAGTCTAGTATTCACTCCACCCGTGGGCCTGAAAGAGAAGTAAAAGGTAGCTCCAAAAAGCTTGCATATCCTCTCCCAGCAGATGACTTCAGAGAGAGTGGTCGTTCTGCCTCCTCATCTTCATCCAGAGGACCTCCCCAATACCCGAGGGCTCCTGGTAAGAGCTGAGGGGAGAAGCAGCTCCTGCAGCTTCCAGGAGCACCTGGCTTTGCAGAAAAGTGATGAGATAACTTCATTAAACAATGCAAAATTTATACTAAAAAAACACACCGGGAGAGTAGGGAAATAATGCAGTAGCATTTTTTAAATATCCTAGTCAATTCATTCAAAAATTCACATTGGCAGGAGGAGGGGAAGTACTTTAATAATTTTAATGGCCAACACTTAAGAAAAGATTAAAGGTCTAATACATTAAAAAGGAAACTCTGCTGATGGTAATCAGTTTTGCTGCTTTTATGCATCATTTTGTTCCGTGTTTGTGTATGAAATGAGGTGTGTGGGGGTGGGGGGATTTGAAGATTTAGGGAGATTACTGCTTTCATGAGAGTGTTTTATTGCACTTCGGCAGTTCTGGATTTAACCAGAAAATCCAATTGTGGAAAAAGGATGAAACAATCTGTTTTTCCTCTAATCAATCACAAGGTTGCAGGATACATTAAAATAAATTTGTGACTGCCATTCTTCTTCCTTCGCACTGCTGTCATAGCAAATGATGATCCAAAAGCTGATTGACACTTCACATATCAGCTCTGATTCCCGCTGCCCTCCTCCTTTTACCAATTCTTATGATTACAAACAAATAACTTCAGAGCTATTATAACAACATGGAGAAAAGCCTTATGGTAGATGAAGCATTTTAATAGGTGCTAACCCTAAAATACCGGCAAAATTACAATCCATCACATAACATAGAATGAAAAGAATAGAGTAATGAACACCTTACTCTGCTGTAAAGTATTTCTCCTAGCTTTTGCCTACAGATACCTGTTATTCCTAAACTAGTTGTTACCTCAGATAGAGAAACTAGCAACCAAAATCGAAGACAAAATTTTTAAATCAATACAAATTGCAGAATCATTCCCTGCCATTGCAACAAACAGCAGTGGCTTAAGCCACGATGCTGCGGTGCAAAGCCTCACATTTAAGATAAGTAGAATTTTACCCCTCAGTTGAAACGCAGAATATCAGAAATGCACGTCACATGTAGGCTACTGGCAGACTGCTGGTGTCACCCAAGCCAGCTGGTTTCTGTAACTGCCATGTAAATATACACCAATGCTGGAATACAACTCATCTTATCTTCTTAAAGGTCAGCATCTAGTCCTAGCTAGTATATTAGGATACAAGGGAGTGTTACAGGCACTATGTCCACTAAAATGTGTCATTGCCCAGGGAACCTTCCTCCCTGTTGAGTCCAGGTATAGAAGAGGTGGTTGATTTCTAGACAGTTAAATTTAGATTAATTCCATCCCACGCTGACTTTTAGGAGAAGCAGTTATTTAGCTACTACTGCACCACTGATTCAAGATGAGACCTGTGCAAGCACTGAAGATTATAGACTCACAGTTATTCTATTGAGGCAATTAACACCATCTTTGGGCTGTAATTTACCTTATTTTCCCAATTCCTACAAATGGATATCCCCGGCCTACCACAGGCAGATCCCTGAACCCATTCACAGGAGCAAAGAAAGGTCCTTCCACGCATATTTTTTTCTGCAAATTGTTTCCTGATTCTGCCAAAACTTGTGGACTTGAACTCACTGCAGCGTTTGAGTCCAAATACAACATCTGCATCTGGGCTGGACAGCTATGACATGAATGAAACAAAATCCTTTGGAGAATTCTAGCAATAACGAAACCCCACTGAGCACATAAACAGCACCCACAGTCCAAGGCTTCATCCTACGGCCTTTTACTGGGAAAGAAGCCTTTAGGATTTGTGAGGGCTACTCTCTATGCTTGTGAGCATTGATACTAGATGATACTGAGAAAACTTTTTTTGCTCAAGTTGTCTGGCTAAGAATTAATTGGGAAAAGTGGTGAATAAAACCATTTTAGGTACAGAAACCAATAATAGGTACAGAAAAGAATTTGCTGGTTCTGTGTGGTATTTGTTTTGTGCCCAGTGAGTTGTTTCTCATTTTTCTCCAGTGTCTTCCATGAGCACAATGTTAAAAGTGATGAACACAGGTTCACCATTAATACAGAGCCTCTCATGCTTCATTGAAAACATTAAGATGTAACACTGCTGTGGCTTACAGAGGTTGAAAAAAAGTCAACATGGAAATCAAGTGCTGAAGTATAAGATGGTAGTTAAGCAAAATACTACAGTTACTCCTTAAAAGAACAGCAGCATGGTCAGGAAGATTTTGCTGAGTAACGGTTTAGCAAAAGAGAGAAATAGAAACCAAAACAGAAGCAGCAGAAAATACAGAGACAGCTTAAAGAAGCACTGGGAACGTGCTCTATGGCCTTCAGAAAAGTCTTCAGAGAGATTTCTGAGCTGAGAGCTAAGTAGCAGAGGGCTGAGAGCATAAAGAAATAACGCCTGTTTGAATCCTCCTGTGTGCAAATGTATGGATATGGTGCATTCTTTGTGTAAAATACACAAATGACAAATTATTAGTGAAGATAATGACTTTACTGACCATTTGTAGTTCTAATTAAAAAAGTCACAGCCTTGAAAATGAACTAAACTTTCAGACAAAAGAGGTGACAGAATACCCTTACCTTCTAATAAATATGGCTTATATGGGACAAAATTATTCTATTTTTCATTCGCTACAATCTTATGCTTGTTTGCATCCTGCATAAAAATAATAAAGATATCCCTACGTTTTGATCATATGGAGATATATGGTGAATATATGTTACTTCTAAAGTGCTGACCACATAAATATTTATCATACATATTTTTCTGTGCAAGAACTGCATTTAACTTCATCAATTCAATTTCATTTAAAAAAGACTAAGCCAGCATATTCAACTGATTTCTGGCACAACGGTAAGATTTTTTTTTTCTTTACTGTCATTTTAATTCATTATATTACTGTGCTATTTTTAAAAGGTCCCATTTATATTCTACATTGCAGTTCCATAGATTAACAGTTGGAAACCAAAGATTAATTTACAGGAAATGCAAGGCAAGTATCAAAGCATAGTGACAGGAGTTATCTTAAGAGTTATATCATATAATATACCACAAGGTTTTTACCATGGCATATTCTATGCAGTTTAGATTTTAAACTTTTAAAGAAGAGGCTAACTATTCTTGATGCTTCTGTGAAATACCATAAGCACTCTGTGTCATATGCTAAATTACATCTTCATTCTTTTTTAACAAATATCTAGCATGGTAAATTATGCTTACAATTTAAAAGGGGGAAATGAATTGCTATAAAATGCCAATAATAAAGCTCAGAGTAGAACATTACAATATTTCAGTTACTTACAATTACAAAAGTGAACCCGGTGCAGGTGAACAGCGGCTGAAATTTATCACCACCTGATGGCTGTTCAGTGGACCATGTGAAGGGAATTAACTTGTCTGTCCAGTTTGGAGCTGAAAACTCTCCATATTACAGAAACTGCCACCAAAGCTGGCACCTTCATTGGCAGAGGCCAAGGGCTAGGTGGGTGTTGGAGAAGCAAGTAGTGCTGTGCTTTTAACAGCTGACAGCCTAAGTGCAAGACTTCATTTGTCAGAGATGATGGCAAAACCATTCAGAAGTTTCAAACAAAGCCAAGGAAAAACAAATATAATCCTTCACTAGGCAGTTACAGCATTTGCACAAAATTGCCCAATTCTTGTTTACTTGTAGTCATGGGACTGAGCACTGAAACAGTCTGTCTCTAAAAGAATTGTATTCACATAAGCAGGAGTTCCAGTCTTGGGGCAGAAATTAATGGGTGAGGTTCTCTGGCCTGTGTGATACAAGAGGTCAGACAGAACCATCATGATGGTCCCTCTGGCCTTTTAAATCCATGAATCTGTGATCAGTAAGTGGAAATCAAATTGTTTCCAAAATCAGGCAATGTCTCTTTTCATTTGGTTGACACAGTGGCATATGCTTTTGACATTTTATACTGTAAAATATACAGAGGCTAATATGATATTCTGCACATGTGTGGGCATTTTCCATTCCTGTAAAAAGCTTTTTGCATCACAGGCTGGATCACATAAGGCATTTTCGATACCCTTCCACTGTCAGTGTGGCATATAGCACTCTATCACTCGAGTAATGCTAGAGAAAGACAAATAGATCCGTCAGTGCTCTGCAGATTCTAGGCTTGCGCATGAGGAGTAGATGAGTAAAGGCAAGGTTACTTAGCTCTCACATAGGACTCACACTGATGTAACCACGATCAGGCTCTTTGAATCACCAAAAAAAGTAATAAGCAATTTCCTCACCAGGACTATACATGTGTAAAGAACCAGTCACTTCCCCACCATCCTCAACAAGGTTCTGTTAAGTTTTCCAGTCCTCCTGACTGTTCTGCTGGTCACAATGGAGCGGCATCAGAAAGTAACTGACAGATTTGGGTTGGGGGTGGGCAGATTTTCTTTTACTCAGGCTTTCATTTTATCAAATGAGAAAATTGCATTAAAAAAAAGAAGCCATAATACTGTCAATTGAATAGAAGATGGCACTGCAAACACAAAGTGATAAAGACTAGCTATCCAAGCGAAGCATACAATTAGTTCTGAATACCTTTCTTTCAAAATTATACTGTTAATTGGCAATCTTATTCACTTGAGTTTGCATTTGGCTAAATGACAGAGACTTCTATTAACTGATGCATTTTTTTAAAAAAAAAAGATCATTTGCAAATAGCAGGATTTACTATTTGTGATATGCCAGTTTTCTTTCTATTAAAAAAAGAAAATTATTAAAGCAGTTCTAAAGTCATGGTTTCCCAGCACACAGCATTTATGACCAGACTTAGGATTGTAGAATAGGCTTAGGAGTCACTACACAAACTGTATGACAGCAATGCTTCCCTGTACTTTCTTAACTATCTGCTTTTCTCATAGCTCCTGCTCATTTCTGCCTTTGCCATGGTGTCCTGCCTCCTCCCTAAGTGCTGGCACTGCCATGCATGTGGCCATGTTGTGAACCAGCCCAGGGAACTAATAGGGCTTAAACTCTCTCTGCCCAAAACAACAACAAAAAAACCAACAATCAAACCCTACCAAAAAAAAAAAAAGGAGGGTTCTTTTCAAAATGAATTTTCCAGGATCTGGGCGCTGGCGGGGCGAAGGACAGAGCAGGCTGGCACAGCAGAGCAAGGCACTGCACAGGGCAGAATCTCATGATCTGCTCCGACCACCATCTCCTCCTGGAAACAGGGTGGCCAAGCTCTGTTTAGGTTTAGTGAGTGACATCTCTAAGGAGACACTTTCAGACTCTCTAGCTTTGCATGCCAGGTATTCACCTTTCTCCACACCTCAGTAACTGTGTCGTTTTCTATTCACCCTAGCTATCCCATAACAGTTTGCCACAAATAGATTCAGAAATTTACTGTCGAGTTATTCTTTGTAACATACTTCATTGCCATACATGAAAAGTGCATTGACTTTCCTCCAAAACAGGAGGAAAAGTCCTCTGCACTGTGTGCTTGATGCTACCTGCAGTGAACTAGAGAATAAAACACAGAGAAGACGAGAATATTATCTCTCCAAGCTCACCTCAATGTCTTATGCTAGTCTGGAAGGGCACCGTATAATGGAAAGTTTTGGTCCCAGTAGGATAACATCTCCGAGGAACACTTTTTGGTGTCAGAAGCCTGGCTTCTTTTTCCCCTCCTAGAACAAGTTGGCACATAATAACCTATGCCAGGTACTTTCTGGGGAGGCGAGGGGGAAGTTTTAAAGCCTATTTTAATCCTTTCCCTCGTTGACACCTTATTGTTTTAGTCTTGTAATGATAAATGTGATAATGAGTAATGACATCTATTCATGGAACGTGTGAAAGCAGGTCTGAAATGTCAGGATTTGGCGTGAGGAAAATGTGTCTCCAGCAAGGTCAGCTGCATTGACTTACTTTAACCCATCCCTCATTAAAACACAGGCTGAATTTCTCATAAGTCTGGTCAGAGTACATTCCCCGTCTCTCTGTCTCCATCCCCCTGCGCCTGCAGTTTTTTTTAGATGGTGCTCAAAGGCCAAATTATGGGAATTTTCAAACTCATTGTTCCCCATTAAAATGCTAATTCTGCCCGTGATTCCTATTGTTTAATCCCCGGAGTGCTTTAGGACATGCAAGACAGAGTATGTGTTCTCTGAGAGAGTGCTCACCCTGGATGTTTCTCCGTCCAGTTGTCAACAGCAGGCCAGGACAAACGGTGTGGGTTGGCAAGCGGACAAGATGCTGTAGAAAGGTGCAGCAGAGGAGCTGTACGCAGTCGCTACACCGGCCGTGCTTCTGATGTTACGTGTGATGCACCTTTTCTATTCTCTTCCACATGGACTTTTACAATGCCCTCATCACCATAGTGCCTGAGCGCTTCCTAACACTGCATTAACCAACCCAGCCAACATCTGTCACTTCTCTCTCCTCTCATCCTGCCCCCGGGGAAAGGAGCCTGCCTAGAGAAGAACCTTTGGCAAAGGGATTTTTTAATGAGAGGAAGGTAGGGAAGGAAGACTGCTTTTATTAGTGTACCTGTTGTAAATTTATACGGGGTGGGAAGGGGGGAAGGGTCAAAGATATGCACTTGGAGCAGAAGGCGATGAAGGGGTGTGATGGTTCACAGACTCTGGGGACATTCACTCCACGGTGTTGGTGTGCTTTTCTGGAAAGCTTTGCTCTGATCACCCTTGTGCCAGAGACTTGACGCTGCCAACCCCAATCCTGGTATATTGAATTATTCTTTACATAACACAAATCAAGGCCTGGGATGGCTATCAATGGGAAAGACCAAGATTTTGAATTTGACACCCAAAATTCTACCAGAGGTCAGCATTGACAGCACCAAGTTGACCCTGCATGGGTAACTACTGTTAGATGACATAATTGTGCCTTCCCATTGTTTTTGGTTCGACTTTTGTAGACCTTAAGACAGATGAGACTAGACACTGACCTTTGCTTCCAAAGAAAAATGAAGATTTGAAACTTTCACCTAGAAACAGTGACCTTTCTGCTTACCACAGTCAGGAAAGAACTTCTTTTGCCACCTACGTATGTGCTGGGCAGAAAGAAAGATGCCTTCATCACAACCAGAGGAAAGAAGGCACAGATGATGAATTAAAACCTTAATGATTGAACTACTTTCTGCAGGGATGTGTATTCTCATTTTCATTCTCATACCTATCACTGTAGAGGATCTCTTTGTTCTACTTTATAATATTTTGCCAAAATAGGACCAGTGTTGTTTACAGTCACGATGATCTAAGGATATAAGGGAGGAGAGAGGATGTATCATTTATTAAGTCAGCTAATATACTGGGGAAAACACTATAATTTTGGATTTGGCATTAATGAATGCCAAGTCCAAAAGCATCTCCATTTTATCCAACTTTATCACTTTGTCTAAGAAAATACATACTTTCTTCCAAAATACTGCCATTAAGCTCTACTTAGGTTTCTTCTGACTACATCTACTTTTTGAGGTTCCAGTTAAACCGTGGATTGTTCTTCCTGCTTCGTTCCTTCCAAAGTCATTCCTTTATATTTGCTGAAGCATTTTGTTTCTATTCCATAATAAAATTATCATCCACACCTGGCAGACATCGCCTGAGAAGACTCTGCAATGCTGAGTATATGCTACCTACCTAGTTTTAAAATGTGTTTTGACAATACTGAATGACTTGCTATGTCTTCAAAGTCTGATTTATATTAATTCATTCTGATTATTCATACTTATTAACACTCAGGAACTTTGGCTATTTCCACCAGTTGTCCAGCTAAAATTACCACCAGAATAGTTTTGGTTGGTTTTGTTTTTCAGAACTTTTCATCATGGATTGAAAAGACGTTACCTATGGTTACCACGGCAAGGTATGAAGCTTCAAAGTTAGACGAAGGGCAATAAGTAAAGAATTATTAATTTAACTTTGCCTTGAGTCACATAGCAAGAATCGATTCATGCACACCCCTGTGGTGGGCCTGTATTAGCAGTACACCATGATGCGTTCTCTCCCCCTGTCAGCAAATGGAAGTTTACAGAACAGATTTCCCCCTCTCCTTTTCTTTCTCATCCAGCATCTCATGCAGCAGACAAAGAGGCAAACAGTCCAGATTGAAGCTGATGAGAGCCATCTCAAGCACAAATAAAAGGGCTTCCACTCCCTTGTATGAGAACATGGCCCATGTCATATTCTAGGTCCTTGAGACGTCTGTCTTGAAACGAAATGGAGAATGTTAAATTTAGATACCACAACTGCCTGTTCATATGAAAGTAGGTAGATAACAGAATTGTCTTTTCTTGCCTGTAGTTCTCAGGTTTAACCTCAAAGAGTCTTGCAATCGGATTGCATTTTTCTGTGGAAGTGTGCACTCTTTTATCCTGTGACTTTGTAGAATTTATCCCTTTCTAAGCTGTGCCTATTGCGTAAACCATGCATGTCATCCGGTATCAAGGAACTAACCCTAAGGTACACAGTCTACTTTTTTAAAATGAAAGATATTCTCTTCTTAAGTCCATCAAGAAGAAAGGCAAGACACTCAACTAGCATCGTAAGGTCTAGGCACTAGTGTGCTTTCTCTGGGTTTACATCTGTCTACTGAAAGTCTGTTTGCTTTTTATCAGCATGTTTCAAAAGCAAGTAAAAAAAGGCAGAAAATCATGTTTACACATTTTATTACGCTGCCGAAGTCATAAACATCTGTAAAGTTGTTTTATACTAATATAAAATATCACCCTTGAAAGACAAAAAAAATAAACAGAATGTTAAACCATCAAGATTTTTTTTGTTGTTTCATATGTTTTATTTTAATAATTATCATTCCTCTCTTATTCATTCCAGTTGAGGCATGGTAACAAATCTGTTAGACATAGGAAAAACATCAAATCATCACACCATGTTTGTGTCTTCAACACATATTCTTGGTGAGAAAGAATCTGGCTTTTGACATAAATGTACCATATAAGTCTGTAAGAATGTGTTATAACTTGAATACATGTAGTAGACGTTGTCCAAATAATTCTCTATCCTATTCGATAAGCACTATAGGGACTGTTTTCACAAACCAATGGATTCACAATATATTGTCTTCATAATTTTCAATAACTGCATCCCTCGAGTACTATAGTTTGTAATGTCATAGAGGACAGCCACGTGACAAAAATGTTCATGAGGAGGAAAAAAAAAAAAAAAAAAGCGAACCCAAGTTTACTTACGCATCTTTTATTGGTCTAATTCTCTCAGGCCACCTGTTCTGTAGCTGCATAAAACTAAGCAGCTGTGAACCCAGTGAACTCCAGGAAAGCCCATGCATCGAACGTTACACACCAGAAGGCTGGATGCGACCCAACTTTGGTTTCAGAAACAAAACAAATAAAACCCAAAGCGCTGCTTGCGTGACATTTCTCGTGGCCTGAAAACCTGCGGTATCACATTGCACCCGATCTGGTGCAACTGCAAACTGCTGCTGAGGGCAAGTCCTGCTCCTGCTTTCCCTCCCAGCCCGCCCTTGGCCTGCGTGCCCTGCGTCCAGCTCCCTGGCAGAGGACCCAGCGCGCTTTGGCCTACCTAGCGCCTTGGCCTACCCCACTGACTATTTTCATAGAATCATAGAGTCATCTAGGTTGGAAGGGACCTTAAAGATCATCTAGTGCCATTTTGGTGGGTTTGTTTTCTGTTGACCCAGCTGATTAACCCGGCTCACCTTGCAGCTGCACCAGCCTTAGGTCTGCTAGAGGAAAGGCAGAGGGAACACCCAGCCAGGTACCAGCAGATTGATGGGGGACATTAGCCCTTTCATTAGCATTTCCCCATTAAATGGGGCAGGCTTAACGTGAAAATAGACGCTAAGAAAAAGCAACACTTTCTTTCCCTAGTGTTTCAATAGTTTATACTGAGCACTAACACATTCCCACACTCACTAAAGCCAAAATAAAACAATGTGTCCTGACCATGGGTGAGAATCATGTTTGATAAATTTTCGAGTGCGAATGATAGAAAAAGGTGAAGATATTTTGGAGAGTGCAACAGTATGTATAAAATATTACGCATGTGTCAAAACAGAGTGAGATTTTTCCATGCACTCGGGTTCAATCTCACAGCTTGGTTAATTAATTTGGATGCTGCTTTAAAAATCTTCTTCCATTTTAAACTAAAGGCTGAACATTTGAGACTTCACACAAGTCCCTCAGCATTGACCTCATTCATTTTTATAAACTAACCACCCCGATAGCTGGGACCAAAGGACACGGTCCTGTATTCCTCATTAGAGAGCTGAGGGTGTCATTCAAAAGAAGAGAGAGTCCTCTAGCGGAGAATTCTCAGCCTTACCCTTAACGGAACATTTGAAGGGATTTGACTTTTAGCTGGCTTTGTAATGCAAAAATACCTCAGCTTACAAGCATGTACTGAAAGTACAGTCAGCGTTTTAAATCCTCCAAGTTCATGCTCATTGTCAGCTACTGTGACAAAGTTTTTGGCACTTTTTCCTCACAGTTTTTCTTTTTTTTTTCTTTTTTTTTTTTTTCTTTTTTAAGGAGATTACAGCTATTCAGGAACAAACAGATATATACATGCTTCAGTAATCTTATTCTTCTGCTATTAAAAAAAAAAAATGTCACCTGATCCAGAAGGAGAAGGAATCACTTGTTTTATGTGACTCTCCTAACAACGTGAACGATCAAATGGAGCATCTGCAAATTGCTCAAACACTCCTGCAAATAACAAATGTGCTTCCAGGAACAAGGATCGGGTTCACAACGAATGTACCAGTAGCAGAAAGTTAAATTAGCAATGAATATCAATCACAATGAAGCACTCGACCAGCTCTTGATGTGACACAACTTGAAGGGACACAATGTACTTTGAAAGGGCACTGATGTAATAGGATGAGACACAGTGACCTTTGTATGGTTGCCTTATTTGCTACACAGGCAGCAATCAAGCAACTTTAAGCAGCCCCGAGATTTCGTTCCTGACCTCTCCTGAACATTTTTCATTTAATAACGTGTCAGTGGTTTTTACGTTCTCCCTTCCTGTTTGGACTGCACAGAGACGGAGAAAAAAAAGAGCTCAAGACAGATGGCAAAAGCCTGATCTGGTGCAGGAAGGCTCTTCGCCTGCGAAAGCCCTCTGTGAGTTACAGGGTTCAGGAGACAGAACTTGTGCTCGTGTCAATAAAAGGAGCCAAAGCAGTTCAGTTCATTGACTCCCTTATTTTTCTCTGACATATTTCATCTCGGTTTGATATTCCTGTTACCAGCCTTCTATCTATCTTACACCTGATAGGGAATTTCCTGGGCAGGAAGCAGCCTTTATTGTGCCAGACGGACTGCCATCTCCTGCAACTTTATCCCAAGCCTTGCAATTTCTGGAAGTATCCATAGAGACCAGCTGCTAGACGTAAAATTTCCAAAGAATGACAACTTTCATTTAAGGAAAGATAAGCAAGAAACAAAAATAAGAAAGAAAAAGCAAGGCAAAGTCTCCAAATCCAGAGTGTAAATGCAAAAATACAGAATGCATTACTCTAAGTACGTTTCATACTTTTCAAAGTCCCATGGCACTCTTTTGAGACCTGAGCTGTGACTTCCGAATGTCGGGAGCTGGCAGTTCTGTGAAAATTTCTTGTGTGGAGAGTCTATTCCCCACCACGCAGCTCTGGCCACTTCTGCGTTACAGGGCACAAAGTGAATTTGGCAGACAGCAAGATCTGTCTGTGCGCGTCAATCACGCGTACTAAAATGTCGCTCCTTATTCATTACATTCAAATGCTTTGTGAGTAAACTAGGACTGAGTTGCAGCGTGGAGGATGTTTTAGCGGTTGGAGGGCACAGTTTGGTTAGAAAAATGGAGTAGGAAGATGTAATCTTCACAGCACTCTCTTTTCCTCCTCGCCTCAAATGCTGCAGTACTAGGAGACATAACCTTCAACGGTATTCCTGCATATTTGCTTTCTAGTATTATAGCTGTGCTATCTCCCCTTCCACTTCCTTCCAGCCTAGCTATTTGTAACCACTCATCTGAGCAGAAATAGCTGAAAACCTGAAAATGCAAAGACAAAATAAGTGGAAACCAGATTTTTTCTAAAAAAGATGAAGACAGTTAAATAATGTCAAAGATAAAACCATGAAGTTATAAATACAATCTTTGTATTGTCTTCCTTCAATTATATGCCTAATATTTTGCATTCTTTCCTTTCTTATATTCTAGCAGATGGCACCTCTGGATGGATGTGCAGAGACACGGGACTCTGGCAGTAACCTGTGTTCAGTCTCCTTTGTTGTCATGAAAATTCTCGTTAAATTCATCCAATGAGAAAATGGAAACCTACCTTAAATCACATTAGTCTTCTCCACGTGGCTTCTCACTGGGTTTTCAACTCATGAGTTTTCTGTCCCTCAAGCATTTCCAAAAATACTACCTTTACTCTAGCAGGCTTGAATCTCCCCATTCAAAGTAGGAATAACAGCAATTCTTCATCACCCCATCACTAGCTTTATACACTAAGCTTATGCCTAGCTTCATACTTTATTAAGAATGGAAGATACACTTAATTTATGTGGGAAGAAAGGAAAAAAAAATCTCAAATGCTTTGAATAAATTGTAGAAAATGTATCTTGTATTTTTTGAAGCCTAGTGAAGAATAATTGTCCTGTGCTTCTAAGAGACTTTGAGAGCTTTTCCCATGGATTGTCTGAAGACGTGACCACTAAAAAGAAGGTAAATTAGATTACAGCATAAAGCTAAGCCTACATTTGGTGCTTTGGGACTGCTTGTTACATGGTGCCAGAGGTTTCGACAAGAGTGAACAAGCTGTGAACCCTGTGGACAGAGGCATCCAGAGACAGCAAAGCTGATTTCTGGTCTCTTCTTCAGTTTCTTCGTAAGATTCTCCCTGGGTGAAGGATAACCACTATCCCAGCTTTGATGGCTGGTGTCCTAGAAGCACGTAAGTAACCAGTCCAGAAACCATTCCCTTGCTCTTTTTTCACCCCATTGGATTGCTCTGACCCTCATCCCCTGGAATTACAATCTCCTGTAAAACAGAAGCTATTCTACAAACGTTCCTACATTGAGGTGTAGAAAGGAAAAAAACATTCTTCAGTATGAAGGAGAACCAGTTGCAGGACTGAGCTTCAGCTGCAGATTTGCTAATGATGATACCTGCATGCCTCTCATCACTCCTAGCACAGTCCACCTTCTCCTCAAAAACAGGACAGGCTGCTGTTGCCATTACCTTCTTTACCTTAACTTTTGCAAATCCTTTACATGTTTGATCTAGTATCCAAGAGTTACTAAAACCTTATTTATTCCAATAAACCCATAAACTCAGAAAAAAATACAAAAAGGACATAAAACTTCACATATGTTAATGTAGTTCTTAAAACTATGTAATGTTTTATATAACAGCATTTGCAAAAATTATACAGTGACAAAAGTTAGTTTATTAGTAACGCAAAATTCCTAAATAATATGTACCACCTCTTTATTCAGATTGCCCCTTTGACCATGCTAAACAGTGTTTTTTCTTGCAGCCCATAATTATATCTGTACACGAGTCATTTTTGGCCAGCCATGTATGTTTTAGTTGGTTTTAATCCTTCTTCATAAGGCAGTTCTAGTTCAGTTTCAGCGTAAGTGAAAAAAGTATTGAATGGCTTGAACTTGGGCTTCCATAATTTGTGCTGGGAGGACTTTCTTTCTGGGTGTCCCATCCAGTAATTTATGTGCTTCTCAAGCAGAGGTGGATTATTCCAAATTATGGTAGGTAGAACTGGGAATGATATGGAAGATCCTCCCATGCCAGGTCTTACGCTCTTGACTTGCAGCCCCTGCTGAGGGGACCTATAAAGGTTACAGTTACAGGAAATTTTCCTCTAGCTTTTAAGAGGAAGACGAATGAGGTTTTTGCAAAGTAGACAGCCAAATTTGCTTGGCCTGAAGCATCAGACCACTGGTGCTTCACATCATGCTGACCAGTTTCATGTTCATTCTTTGGTCTTGTTAGTCTGACTGTTCATAAACAATAAGTTATTTTTTGTACTGAAACTGGGGAAGAAAACGCACTTTTGGGGGGCCGTTTTCTCATTAAACTGCATTCCAGTCCTCATATACAACAGGCTCCTGACATAGTACAATAGTATTATAAAAAATTAATTCAGTTTGGCCAAGATGCAATATATACAATGAGAAAAAATGTCATGCATCAGACAATTCTGACAGATTATCAGATCCTAACGTACATCAACCACTTGCAATACGTACAGCAAATGAGTGCCTTATGAATGGTTTTCTCAAGATGCTTCATCAACAGTTTGATTACCCAATTATTTTGCAAAGAAACCAGAATCATAATGTTCTAAGATCATTTGATGACAAATGAAGCAAACCCAAAGTTCAGTCTCTGGCAACAAACAAGGAAATGTGTCCTGTCCCATCCATCCGTCCCTTTCTTATTCCCCCTAGATGATGAAAATCAAACTTCTGCAGAGGGAAAGAGTAATTTAATCACCTTATTTTCTGTCTTCTTTTTTCCATCAGTTATAGGGATGCAGAAAACTTCAACGGTATGAGCGCTTTGGGCAAAATGTAAATGCTTTGTCTTAAGAAAAAAAACCTTAAAGAAATACATAGGTAAGGAATCTGGGCTTGAAAAGTGTCACTGCAAAACGTCATTGGTCTTAAAGGTTATGAGATAGAAAAGACAGAAGGTGAAGCGTTTACAAAGCAAATAATCTCAGACAATCCCTTATGCAGTCAGTGTACAGGGGGCCTTTTAATCAGTTCAAAGGTGGCTCAGTATTTTTATGTAAACAACTTCTCTCATTTCCAGCTATCTGAGTGCTCCTGCTGCTGGGCACTGAAGGAATCTCAGCAAGGGCACAGATGCTGAGAATTGTGTTAAGGTAACTTGGAATGATTTGATGTCTGTACTGTAAGAGAAGTTAATTTATCATATGAAAATGGATTCAGAAAAGAACTTCTTATTTCTGCTAATAAAATATCTTCTTACTAGAAACCTAGTTTAGGTTTTTCATGCAGGCAGCAATTTTTATTAATCTCTACCATTTGACTGACACACATTTCAATTTTCAGATGATTTTTCTACAGTGCTGGAACAGTACATTAGCTGAAAAATACACTCTGGAATGTAAGTGTAAAGTATGAATCCATTATGCAGCAGCATCAAGGCAGAATTAGACTGCACTTTGAGACAAGATATAGTATCTGTCGCTCCTGTGAATGAGCCTTGATTAAATTAAATTCCCTACAGGGACAATAGTTCAAAAGTTCCTGGTTTAATAAAACATATGGCAGAAAATGTGGGAAATAGTCAAGTATGTGAGGCTTTAGCATTGTAAATGGATCTATTTCCAAAGTATGTGCATTTTCTTTGTACACAGCAATTCCTCATCAAAATACTTTTTTCTTAAATAACTCAGCGTTTGCACTGCTCACAAAATGTGTGTGAAATATCCCACAGTGGGTATAGGTATTTCTCCCTTTGAAAAAGGAACAGAAGTTCCAAGAAAACCTAATGTTTGCAACTCTGGGCTCTTTCATTTAACTAAAATACATGAAAAAACCCAACCTATATATTATTCATTTTGCGATTCAGTTCAACGTGTTATAACTGTACTCACATTTTCAGCCTTTTAAGAGCTCTTCTATCCTCTCTTACATCTTTCATAGATAATGTTTGGAAGAAAAGCTGAACAATTGGTAGCTTGGGAAGGTGATGGGAAGCCATTATCAAATTTCAGCCTATGGTTTTTGTATAAGCACTTAATAGTGCTACGCAAATAAAAGAGTTGGACCCCGTATATATGAAACACGTGGAGGATGACCTACTGCTCAGAGACAGTACTCACAATTCTCATGCTGCAATAGTTGGATGCATAAAACAAAGATGACAACAGAGGTTTGCGTTTTCAACTATCTTACCAGAAACCGTAGCCAACTGTAGCGCATTTTTTTGCATTTTTCCTGATTTTCCCATACTGTAAGACTCAAATTGTTTGACAATCTGATTTCTTCTGGGGAAAAAATACAATTGTTTTGATATAAGAAATAGCACTGTAACCTATGCACAGTTCTCCTGGACTGCTTTTTGAACATGGTCGTATATCTGAATTTTGAGTAAAGTTGTTCACAGAAAAAAAAAAATCACTCTTGCCAAGAGACAAAAAAACAGAAAACCACAAACAGAACAACAACGAAGAAACAAGATCTTTCCACAAGCTTGTATCAAGACAGAATGACACCAAACAGAAGAACTGAGTGGATGATTTTATACACCTCTTTAAAGTGTGTATTTTCACAGTTCTTTTTCCTTTCCATAAGCACAAGAGTGCACTTCAAAGGAAAGGATGAAAACAGCAGATGCACAGAAGTGTATAACTGATCACCAGGTCCACTGTGAATACCTTCAGGAATGCTGTCAGCACTAATAGGTCTTCATTGTCCTCACCTGGGATTCCCACCTCGACTTCCCCTGTCCCAGTTCTCTGACAGGGCTTCCCAGATGGATCTCAAGTTCACACCGTTGCCTTGTTTCCAATTGCGTCTTCAGCCTCATCTCCTGTCTCTTCTTCTGCTGCCCCTGGATGGACCCAGCCCTGGTTCATCCCCTCTTCTGTCTGGAGCTGCTGACAGAAACTGTTACCAGCTCCTGGCTCTGGGGGCCCCACTTATGTGCTGCGTGAGAGGCTTCACTCTGGTTGGTGAGGACATTGCCTCTGCTGGGGTCACCCTTGGCTTCTGGCTCAACCTCTCCCGGGGAGAAGCCCCACTGTCACTGTTCCCTGACAAATAGGACAAAAGTTTATTGAAATTTTAGGATAACCATTAGGAGAACTCCCCTACTGTAACTTGTTCTTAAGGTCCTTTCCAGTCCTAATTTCCATGAACCTGTGAGATGCCTGCAACAGCCAATGATTTAAGATAAATTCACTGGTTATAATGCTAAGATATTTTTTTTTCTCCTGCGTGGCTCCAGGGTATATTTGCGTGGTTCTTCACAATTACAGCTGACACCTCCTCTTCAAAACTCAGAATTGCTGCTCTGTGACAGACCTGTAACTGATCTTATCATAAAATTGCAGTTAGATGTCAACCTTGGCACCAGCGGTGGTTCCACTAACCCAGCAACTTCCCTTTAGCTTTCCTCATGCAGAAGGACAACTGGATCTGCAGACAATCTGCTTTTCGTGCCAGTAAGGGCATCTTGAGACTTTTCTATCTGCCATTAAGGTATATTCTGACCATCCTCAGAAAAAGTAGACGAGATAAGCCCATATGGGATTCTTAAAATATCTGCAGCATTCCAGAGTAACAGATTTTGCTATTTTGCAAAATACCACTGCAAGCTTTCCCGTACAATACATTTTGTATGAGGCATGAATAAATGCTCTTGATACCAAGATGCCCAGCTGGGGTGTCTCAGGCTGCAGCTTGTGTGACACAGCACCATGGCATCAACATGATGGCTGCCTCCGGACAAACATGTTAAATTAAAATAATTATGAGTGCAAACTGGAAAATAAATGAGTTAGCTTTGTATTTGCAATGGAAATCAACTAGGGTACACGAGAGCTTTTGCTTTGATGTTCTGACATATTTGTATAATAGCTGTTTTGATGTTTGCCTGAGACGTGCCTCCAGATTCTTCTAGTCATGTATTGGGAAGGTGAATGCAAAGTGTAACAGCTGCCTCTTTCTTTCTCCTCCCTCACTTGACTGTTAAGTCTTTCATCATGTATTAACACAAGGAAAGTGACCCAAAAGATATATTACTTCAATTAAAGAAGTCATGTACAGGCAATATGATGGAGTAGGAGATAAGGACTACAGGAATGGTCAGAGGAACTATTCTGGTTACAGCAGAGCCGAGTCGATATTTTATTGACACCTTCCCCCCCACGCACAGAGCTGCTCATTCACACCTTTATCTGCTGCCTCTGCCAGAGATCCCTGCCATCGGGTTTGGGTTTCATTTGTTTGTTTCATTTTGAATAGGTTGAGCTATGTAGGCTCTGAGAATCAGTTCTGAGAAATGACCCAACTGAAAAAACCTTCTTTATAAGAAAAGGATTGTTTCAAGCTGGCTCAATCTATAGGTTAGAGATCAACCATGAAAACAATTAAATGAATAGTACTGAGAGATGAAATCTCTACTGGGCTTGTGGTGTGGGTGGAAGAAGGGGACAGGGAGGTAACACATTGCCCTGAATCGGCTGCCTGCGGCACAGCTCGTGCCACTATTCATTATGGTAAAAAGCACAAGCCAAACTACAGAAATGAGATTACATTTGTAGCATCCTTATTAGGTGCCCAATTCTCAAATGACTGAAAGGGCTGATTAAATCACTTTTAGGGCACTGTTAAAAAATGTGAGCTCTACCATCAGTGTGGGCTTTTTTTCCCCAACCGGGAAGTTGGATCAGGTTGTTCTTAATTGAAGATTTTCATGAAGTTGCCTTAGATGTTTATTATCAAGAATTTGATAGCTCCTGGTTTAGCCTCTCCACTGTGCAGTGACATGCTTTTATACTTGCCAAGAAAATTCCTCTCATTTAAAAAAATATCTGAAGATCTAACCCATATCTAATTATTAGAATTCTAGGCTCTTCATCCTACTGCCTGCCTTCCATGTCTTGTTTGATCAGTTTTTCTGTAGTATTCATAAATAATTGAAACTGTTGATATTTTCCCTTAAAGTATGACATCTATCAAAAAGCTTAAGAGAACAGCAAAGATAAAATAGCATAGTGCAGTTTCTTATCCAGAGGAGAAATAAAAAAATTCCAGTTCCTGAAGATGCATGCCCCCTATGATAGGTTTTTCATTATTATTACCTTCTTCCACAGTCTTCCTTTCTGTGGTTTTTTGGTTCTTTGAAACATTACTCAGGCTAGATCATTTCTGCTTATAAGCAAGGCAACACCTGGATTCTCCAGCACATTTTGCATTTTGGCACTTGTAGAAATATAAAGTGCTGGAAGGACTTCCAGCTAAATTTCTGCCACTAAAGTGAAAGGAAGAAAGGTAACCACCTAGTCTACTATCCTGTCAAAATAGAAAAACTCACACTTGTAAGATATGACTTTGGGCTTCATAAAAACAAGCGTGATTCTTTTAAGTTTCCCAAGGAGGACACTTTCTTACCATTGCCCTGCTACATGCACATGTCATCTTAGATTAGACATGAAAATTCAATCTGGTCAGCTAAACACTATGTAACTTTTTGAGAAGATCATCAGCTTGTTTAGAAAAAGAAATGCTCATGAAATGGTCTTCTGCAAGGTGTTCATCTCAGCCTTAAACTTTGGTTTAAATTAAAAAAAAAATAAATAGCACCAGCAGAATGAGTGTAGCCTCTAGTGGTTGCTACCACCTCAGGAGAGAAGAGAGTTAAGAAGATATCAAAGAAGATTGAGCAAATCTGCAAGCTGTCTGTAGTACTGTAAGTTAGGGATAAAAAAATGAATTTAGGTGGAGGTCACTATATGTAGGTTAATGTGAGAAAGAGACTTTCTATGTCAAGACTTACGGGTAAGGTTTTAAAAGAAAGGGCCCTCTTCTGGAACTAAATAGGTCTAGCATTATAAAAAGCAACTTTTTTTTTTTTTTTTTTTACTCAGGAGGTGATGTGGGGGTTTTGGTTGGTTGGTTGGTTTTGTTTTCTCTTCTCAGCGCCAATGCTGAGATCACTGTTGGGTGCCATATCCAATTCTGACATCAGTGCTTCAGAAAAGACACTGAAAAATTTGTAAAGGCTTCAGAGAAGAGCCCTGAGAATGACTGTAGATCTGGAAAGGTCCAAAAAAGAAAGAAAAACCGCATCAATGAGTATATGCTGAGCTTGCACAGAGAAAACTTTGCTGAAATTGCATACAGATAAATGAAACCAAAGGTTTGTTTTGCTTGTCTGTACAGGAAGAAAAGCAGCTTACTCCAGGTTTCCCCTACCAGGCAAAAATTCAGTCTTTTTCAGTCCTTGCTGTTACCTTAAATGGAAACTGTGGTTGTATGAAGAAATAACTGGGATGAGACCCAGAGGACCAAAGGCCAGGGCTGCACTGCAGTGTGAGCGGGTGGCTGAAGGTAGCTCATGCAGGTCACTGGCCAGGGACAGCAGGACACCCAGAGCTTGCCTCACTGCTGCAGCAACACTGAAGGCTGGGCTCCTGTCCCTAACATACGGTGCCAGGGCCACACCTGGGAAACCACTACACTGCTCCAGCTACCAGAAAAGGTTTCAGCTCTGTCTCTAATTGCCCTCTTCCTCCCCCTTCCCTGCCCCATCCAGGGCAGTGGTTGCTGCAGAGCTGGGGAGCAGCTGCAGTGCAGCGGGAGGGTGGTTAGTCATGGCAGCCCGGCCTCGGGGCGCTGACCGAACTGCTGCTCTCTGCTTCCCCTCCGGCTCAGGATGCTTCCACCTGGAACAGCCAGATCAATGGTCACATTTGCCCTCATGATCTGTAGGGCTGGTTATACATCTGTCTTATTTGACTTATGAAAGCCTTAAATCTGTGGCAGGATGCATTGCCTTCACCTCAGGAATAGGTGGATTGGCTTGGTGGTATTAACTATAAACACCTTTGAGTCTCAAGGATCTCAACTATTTCCATGAAAACTAATGCTTTCATGGTGGATGACAGGTGGCTGAATGCTTCCCACAAAACCCTAACCATGCACTGGATTGAAACGGGAAACGACTCTCCTCTGTATGTGTGCACCTTAAACTGCACTGACCTGACTGGAGGGGTAAAGGCTACCAACACAACCCGCCATTTCCCCAGAGGTGTAAAGGCTACCAACACAACCTGCCATTTCCCCGAGTTGCCTTCCTACCACACGAAAACGTGCTACAGGCTGGGGGCAGAGTGGCTGGAGAGCTGCCTGGCAGAAAAGGACCTGGGGGTGTTGGTCGACTGTCAGCTGAACGTGAACCAGCAGTGTGCCCAGGTGCCAAGAAGGACAACAGCATCCTGGCCTGTATCAGGAACAGTGTGGTGAGTAGGACTCGGGAGGCGATCGTCCCCCTATACTGGGCACTGGTGAGGCCTCACCTCGAGTACTGTGTCCAGTTTTGGGCCCCTTACCACAAAAAAGACATGGAGGTGCTGGAGCGGGTCCAGAGAAGGGCAACAAAGCTGGTGAGGGGTCTGGAGCACAAGTCTTATGAGGAGAGGCTGAGGGAGCTGGGGTTTTTCAGCCTGGAGAAGAGGAGGCTGAGGGGAGACCTTATTGCTCTCTACAACTACCTGAAAGGAGGGTGTAGAGATGGGAGGGTCGGTCTCTTCTCTCAAGTCACAGGTGACAGGACGAGAGGAAATGGCCTCAAGTTGCGCCAGGGTAGGTTCAGGCTGGATATTTGGAAAAAATTTTTCACCGAAAGGGTTATCAGCCATTGGAATGGGCTGCCCAGGGAGGTGGTTGAGGCACCATCCCTGGAGGTGTTAAAAAGACGGGTTGATGTAGTGCTGGGAGGTATGGTTTAGTGATGGTGCTGCTGTTTGTTTGTTGTGTGGGTGTTTATTTTTGTCAAAATTAGGTTGACGGTTGGACAAGATGATCTTTAAGGTCCCTTCCAACCTAGAAGACTCTGTGAAAACTGGCGTAACTTCACCCCAGTAACTCGGCTGCCCTGAGAGACGGCACTGCCTCTGCGCGCTTGCCCAAAAATGGCCGCTGGCCATGGCTCCCCCCGCCAACAGCCGGGGCTAGGCCCGCCCTCAGCCGGTAGGGCCGGCCCGGGGAGGCGGCGGCCAGGCGAGAGGCCTCGTTCCGGTGCGGAGCGGGGTTTCTCGGGGAGACGGGAAAGCGGTGGGGAGAGAGGCCTTTCCCTCAGCCGAGCCTGCTGGGCACCCCGCCGTCAGCCCCTGCAAACGCGGCCGGCAACCGCCCCTCCTTGTGCAGGAGCCCCGCCTGTGAAGCCCGGCGCGGCGGTGGGGAAGGCCCAAGGGCGCCGCCCCGCCTCGGCCCGGCCCGGCCC
>NW_015090805.1:15171141-15183101 GCF_001431845.1 Calidris pugnax | reverse complement strand
GGTTTGCCTGACGGGAGGCGGGGGGGCCGGCGGAGGCCTCCCGGCGCGAAGGCATGGCCAAGCGAAGGGGGAAGCGGGGCGCTTCTCGCCCGCCGGGGCCGAGGCGGCCGCCGTCCCCCTCCCGGGAAGGAGGGAAGGGCTGCGAGGGGCGGTGGCGGCAGCCCCTGTCGCGGGTGGGGTGCGACGGTGTTTCCGCGGGGCCGGATGGGGCCTGGGAGGTGGAATGGGCCGGGCGGTGATAGGGGCCTGGTCTGCGAGGCAGCCGAGCACGGCGGTGGGGTGCGAGTTCCAGGTTAGGTGCAATGAAACGTGAATAAAGTTAGGTGTAATTAAGAGCATTTTCAAGCACCTTAGGTATAATTAAGAGCAACTTTGGAGCCTTCGGTGTGGCCCTGTAGGAGGCCGAGCGGGTTTTTGAAGGCCATGGAAACTTCGGTGAGAGCCAGCAGAGGAGAAATGGCAAGGAGTCTGACTTTCAGAAAGCCTCCCAGCAACAGAATCGAGTAAACAACCTACAACACACTAAGACAGAATCCAAAACCAACAACAAAATAAAGCAGCAAACACAGGCACCCCTCAAATCCAAATTTAGCTGGTTTGCAGTTACTGGGAAGGCCAAGGTTTGACCTGAACAAGAATGGAGGTGAACCTGGGCAGAACATGGTGGGAGGTGAGGACATGGCCCAGGCAGCCTCTGAGAGAAGGAAATTAAAGGCTCAGACATGGAGCCGTGTGTGAGGGAGGCAGACTTTGGCCTCCTTTGGCCGCCTTTTCTGGAGGAGCTGCAGTGTTTCATCCCTGCTTTGCCTCCAGCCCATAAACACGGCTGGGGTAAGGCATTCCTGCAGCTGGGCACCTCTGCAGCCCTGCCTGGGAGAAGCAGAGATACCAAGGGTGAGCCAGTCCCTATCGTGGGCAGAAGGTTGAGGCCAAAGACACTTCTATTCTCTACGAAAAGAGAAGCAGGCTTCTGACCTGCCGGTGAAAGAATTTGAGTGAAAACTCAACCATATGAAATAATGAGGAAAACGGACCTTCTGGCATCCTGGTGGTCAACATGGATGATCGAGTACCGTTCTGGCCAGATTATCATCTGTAACGTTTTGGATGTCTAAATTGTGGAAATAATAATCCCGAAAATGTAGTTTGTTTTTCTGAGTTAAGCTTTAGTCAGATGGTTATTGGCCTATAATTACCCTCTTTTATTTTTAATTATTCAAAAGACGTCAGATTTGTGAGGCAATGCTCTGGTAGTGCTGTATACTCTAATGCTATGGTGCTATTAGAATACTGCCTCAGGGGGATGCTAATGTAGAGGACGAGCTTGTGTAAACTCTTCACATTACTGTATTTAGCTGGATTAGGTCCTTTAAACAAATCTCCCCAGGCTCAAGTTTTAAATTAAGACACTGAGCAGTCCCACTGAAGTTGGGGGAATTGAAAATTTTGTGTGGAAATTAACTCTGTTGAATCAGAACCAGCACATATGTTCAATCTCTTTGGAGCATTTGCTCTTTTGAATGTGGGTAGAAACCACCTGTACCTTCTTTTACCTTCTTTGAGGTTTCCCAACGTGCCCGTAACTCCAGCATGACTGGTCAGCCTGCCAAAATGCATGAAGAAAATCATAAAGCTGCTACCATGTGACACAGTTCTCCTTCAGCTTGAACTTAGATACCTGTTGGCCTAAGCAAAGTTCTGCTCAATATAACTGAAAGCCTGAAAAAGACAGTAATATTAATAATTTATTATTAATCTGTTATTGATTGTGAGGAAAGTAAGCTTTCTGAAAATGAAGGCAAGCCACAGCGCTTGTCTCAAGGATTTTATTCCTCAAGCTGAGGTAGCAACAAAGCATTTTGACAGTTAATTATGCTCCATATGATGACAGCAACAGGTGCGATGTAGTAATCACTTAATCACCACAGATGCTTTATAGACTTATGTTTTCTAAGGTATATATTTAAAAGATGAAGGGAGATACTGCAAAACCTATAAAATGGTGAGAGAAAGTGTGAAGAAACACTTAGTTTTAATGAGCAGTTCAGAAGTAAGTCTTGAGTCAGTGAAATACTGTTCTGCTTGTCTAACACAGGACATTTCATTTTAGTATCCAAAGGAATTCAGGGGTCAGAACCAGCTTATGAAATACTGATTGAACAACTAAAGCAAACTATTCACACTTTCTGTTGTTAAGAAATGTATGTTGTTTCTGTTGTTAAGAATGTATGCTGATTTTTAGTGACAATTAAAAATTACCACGTGATTTTGATGGCTTGTATATGATTCTAGCCCCCTATTGCTGACCACAAATGTGAATTTAGAAGATAATTTTAAAGTCAGTTTTCCTATGACGAGGGAAGTCTTGTCAGATGTTAGATGGAGCTTGACTAATTAAAAAAATGCTTTCAGGCACTGCTAGAAGATCAGAGATTATTCTTGATTTACATCTTAATAAGAAATTATTGATGGTGTAAAGAGTTCCTTTGATTATTAAAATAAGACATGAATATTGAAACCTTTTACAGGTAAGGACATGTTGATATGAAAGTGACACAGATGCGAAAAAGTCATTACACTTTTTTCTTTTTTTTTAGAGTTTTCGTTTCATTCCCTCTCAGCAAACCAAATTAAGGGACTTTAGCATTCTTGTTTAATTCACTGATTTGAAGCTGAGAAAAATAATTAAGTGCTTGCATTTGCTGCTTATAATATGGCAAGAAACAAAGATGTGTAAGAGACCAGTAAAGAGCAATTTTAGGCTTGGTACTTTCAAGCTCGCCTTTTTATATACTGTATATTACACAGCATTCCCAGTCCCTCTTCATATTTTTATTGTCGCCTGCAGAAGAGAAGGAGGCACATTCAGCACAGGCAGAGTGGAATAAATAATAAAAGGAAGAAAACTCAAATGTAGGGGGAAACGGAGTAATAATGAAATTTTATATAATGTTGTTTGTCTTCTTAAAGCTGAAGTTAACTGTAAGCTAGCCACTATTTCCTTCACTATCTTAGAAATCACTAAACTGTAGCACTATTACTTGTCAGCCAGAGTATGGCATAAAAAAAAATATAAACTGTCAGTGAGGTCCTATGCATGTATTATGTGCTGTGGGTAATGTTAGTAAGAGGTTGGTCATACCATAATCTCACATGATGTAATTAATACAGAGTAAATGACTCCGAAATTTAACACCAGCCAGAATGTAGTAATTGTGGAATTGTCCCAAATCTCAAAGAATGTGTGAGTGGATGGTGTTAATAGCCTGATTATGTAGCAGCAGGGGTTTAAATATAGAATCTGAGGGGTATAATTTGATTCCTCAAGGGACAACTAATTTGACAGCAAGCACCTCATAGTGGAAGCTGACTTTTTGGAAGAGCTGTGGAACTGGCCAGGTTTTATTTTGGGGAGCATATGGGATCTGTTGGATGCTGCAAGTATTCGTGTCCGATCTGCAGTACTCTGAGAGCATTTCCAGGCATCCTGATTCACCAGGATGCCTCTACTCCTTCTCTTGTTTTATTTTAGGGATTAGTGTTTTAGGAACAAGTTCTACCTTGTTTATACCACTACTGCAGCCTTTAGCCTACTACTACAACCTTTAGCATGATTTGTATCAGATGTCACTTTGGCTCTTTAGAGCCATCTAAAGATGGCTCTTTAGAAATCTTCCATATCAGAAGTTTGTGTTTCAGAGGAATGGCAGGTACTCAGCCCTTGCAAAAATCGTGTCCAAAAACGTCATTGACTTTATGTGAGGTATGTTAAATGACCTGCATTAGAATAGAAATATAGTAAGCAGTAGTTGCGTGCTCAGTTTGAACTGCACAAGAAAAACTGCAGCCATACTGGTGCACAGAAGGAATCTTACTTCTTAACAAGTTTTGTTTCTTAAAGTTTTCTTTTCCAGTTATTGATAATGTCCGATTTGTAAGGTGGTCATTTTTATAATATAATTTGTGTTCAATAGCACTGCCTTAGTTCTTGCCAGAGATTCTTAGAGGACTGTTGTGCTTAATGCTATAGAAACACAACAATGTGACCATAATTCTTTCAGAGAAAGTTCAGATTTAGTTGGGCTGGACAGATGGAAAAAAATTTTAGATACCCCATGACTTGCAAATGGTTTTGAATTCTTTTAGGTTTTGAAAAAAAAGTATCATCTGATAGCTACACAATAAACTAAATTATTCTAACACCAGGAATCAATCAGAAATAATTAAAAAATAGGAGACTGTCTATATGCAAATATCATACAAGAAATTTCATAAAAACCCCTTCAAAAATGTAATTTGCACCTTAAAAGACTAAATAATCTGATTTTCTTAGAAGTGTATTTCAAATGCTTCTTGATTTGCAGCAATTGATAGCTCCTAATTTGAGGGACCTTTTCAAGTCTGGACTAATCCTCATTTTCTTTTTAAGATGAGAGAGAATGTGCAGGAGTTGTCACTGTGAAGATGCATTACCATCTCAAAACCTATTGTTAAAAAACTATTTAGAAACAATCAACTGGAGTTATCAATACTTGAACTAGCTTTAATTGAGCAACCGAGGTATCAGAAGTGGCAATACAAGAGTTTGATATGGAGTAATTGACTCTCAGCAGGTAAACTGGTTAACACTCAGTTCCTTGCTGCCATGGATAGACTTCTAATATAAACCTCTAATACTTGACCAGTCAGCTTAAAATTAACTTGGCTCTCTCTTTTCAGCGCGGCACTAGTTTCTCTGTCTTTGCATGATAACTTCTGGGATTTGCTGGCCTAAAATAGCTTCCGAATCCTCTTTTTTGTCTTTCTCCCTCATTCTACAGTAAGATGTATTTTTCTTTTAGGAGTGTAGAATTTAATTTATGTAGTCCAAGGCCATCTTGTATAAAAAGCTCAATTCCCTGAATTACCCCTCACCTTCTTTTCAGCAGACTGGGAGAGAGATTCAAATGTTATATCCTTGAGATCACCATCATGACCCTCAACATTGAAGATATCTAAAAACAGCAGATGGATTGCTAACTGTACCAGATGAAGTAGAACAAGTTAAGTGTGGTGCCAAGGTAGATAACCTGTTTTAAGACATTTCTTTTAAGTCAAATTGACTGTTAACTTTGTACTAAAGTAATATTCATTCCTCAATTATCACTGTCGAGAGTGTTACTGTACTGCAGTATAAAGTGGTAATTATGCTTAGAAAATAGGTCCAAAGACAGACATCACATGAAAAATGTCCAGATTTTTATTGCTCTGCCATACGTGCTGAATATTTCTGTAGTTTCTGGTTTACATTGACAGCATCTTGAAAACTGATGGCAAAGATGGGGAAAATAATAACAGATTCACTCAAAAATGCTTCCTGTAATAGCTGAAGTCTATTGATTTGTCAGATGATACGTAATTAAAGGTTAGGCTTAAGGGAAGTTAAGATTTTGAGCTATGGTATGTTTGGAAGGGCAAGCTACAGATTTGGCTGATAAGTGAACAGACCAAACTTAACTGTACTCTTCAGGTAGTATGATTCCAATCATATTCTCTCAGTGCTTCCCCCTGCTGTTCTTAAATTCTTCACTCATCGCTTTCCTTTTCCTTTCTATGGGAGTGAGGGGAAAGCTGCATGTATGTGCATTGTGTGCATGTTTAGAACAGCTTAGTAGAAACCTAAATCAAAAATTTTAGTGCGATGTTTCTACTGTCTATTCAATGTGATGAGGTTCATAATCATCCTCTCTTGCACATGAGGTTTTCATAGTTTGAATCCAACTCTTGAAAAAGGTCCTTTTTGTGTAGCAATCCTTTGTCTAGGAAGAATGCCATAGTGTATTTGCAACTTTCTCCAAATTAAAAAAAAAACAGTTTACAGGTACAGGATTGCAGTTATTTATAAAGACTTTAAATAATTTTGTATGGGTTTGGGAAGGGAAGGGTAGATCTTAAATAATTTTGTATGTACAATGATGAGTTTTAGTTTCAGGAAAGTGGAAATAAGGAGTTGTGTAAACCTTAATTATACTTATTAATTCTATTTCTCAAATTAACTAAAAAAAATGACTTGCTGTATAAGAAATTCTTGTAGCAATTTGAAATGTGTGCTGTAATCTCTGAAGTTTTTTCAACTTTCAACTTTTTCAGCTTTTTCAACTATTTTCAAATAGTTTTTGCAACTATTTTTTCTATAGTTGCATTACAGTAGTGGAGAAATTACTTTTAAAAAATAAAACATACTGGGAAATTCATATTTTATTCCTTCAAAGTGTTTATTGAAGTACATCAGTCTGTGTTCTTTTTGTTGAAGATGTTGGTTTAGGTCTCTGACCTGCTCCCTGGTCTTTGAGTTGGCGGGTGCTGCCTGTGCTAACTATAGCCCCGCAGCCATCGTCCTGACCAGTGGCATCCGTCAGCACAGGTCCTTGGAAATGCTCTGCTAAGTCTCTTCCCAGAGGTGTGTGCCAGGTGGGCTCTTAGAGAGTCTCTTCCCAGAGGTGTGTGCCAGGTGGGCTCTTAGAGGGGCCACGCGTGGTGTCGCCTGCAAGTTACAGGAAATTATGGGGTCAAGGGTAGTAGGCAGCCCAGCACCGGGAAAAGAGACCCTCACAGAGAGGCTGTGTTATGTTGTTTAACAATCCAGAGAGTATCTTGCTTGGTTGTGGATCTTTTGCAGTTGGAGATGGGAATTTGGATGGGATTTCTAGGTTGTTAATGATAACGCTAATTATACAAGAAGATACTTAGAATGCTAGGTTTTAGGTTTTTTGATCTTTTGGGGTTTTTTCCCCCAAAATACCAAATGGCTATGAAGTTATATTGCTGAAAAATCTCCGAGCATTTGGGCCATAAATTACTAGTCTATTCCCTGCTTTAAAGATGAACCTGAACTGTCTGGGGATGAATTGCTCAGACTGAATTGTGTGAGGCCAGAACCTGCAATATCTCTTTTTATCCTGAAGGCAGGTACCAGCTCCAGACAGTTCAGACACCTGCTTGCAATGCTGCAAACTGGACAGCTAAGCTCTCACAGTTCCTAGTTGTCATAGTTTAACCCCAGCCAGCAACTAAACACCATGCAACCACTTAACTCACGCCTTCTCCCAACGCCCATGCCCCTGGTGGGATGGGGAGGAGAATCAAAAAGGAAAAAAAAAAAAAAAAGTAAACCTCTTGGGCTGAGAACAAGACAGTTTAATATTACAGCAAAGGAAGAGAAAATAATAACAATGATAATTAAAGAATATTCAAAATGAGTGATGCACAATGCAGTTTCTCACCACCTGCTGACCGATGGCCAGCCTGTCCCTGAGCAGTGATCCCAGATCCCTGCTCCCCAGGCAGCTCCCATTTATATACTGAATATAACATCTATGCTGTGGAATGTTCCTTTGGCCAGCTTGGGGCAGTTGTTCCATCTATGCTCCCTCTCAGCTTCTATGGAAAGCTGAAAAAATCCTTGACTTCTTAGCAACAACTGAAAACATCAGTGTGTTATCAACATTATTCTCATCCTAAATCCAAAACGTAGCATTAGTAAGAAAACACAGCTGCAAAAGAAGTTGGTGCTCTGCTGTAGAAAGACTTGTGCTCCTGCAGAAGTGTCTCTCTTGTCACTCTGTAGCAATATCTAGCCGGGTAGGTACCATTTCTGGAGTATGCGTGATATACATTCTTCTTAAGATACCTTGACAAAACTCCACAATTTAAAATAAAACAAGGGGAATGCATTTATAAAAAGTTTCAGAACTCTTGCATTTGATATATTATTCTATGAAGCTGTAAATTTAAACAAAGTTTACAAAGGTAAATACTATCTGTTTTAATTTTAACACCGTAGTTACACAGGAACCTGTCAACTGATGTTCCCTGCCCTCTCTCCCTTTTATAATTTTGCAAATGCATTCATTTGGGGAGAGAGGGGACAGAAGACAAAATGACGAAAGAGAGGTGATGTATCATTGGATTAATCTCCCCAGGGAAGTGGTGGATTCCCCAATGTTGGACACTTTTAAGATTCATCTGGACAGGGTGCTGCACCATCTTGTCTAGACCGTGCTTTTGTCAAGAAAGGTTGGACCAGCTGATCCTTGAGGTCCCTTCTAACCTGGTATTCTATGATTCTGTGATTCTATCTATCTGCAATTCCGACTGCTAGGAACTGATTTCTCTATATGCCATATTTCAGCACGAAAGTCACGTTTTTCAGGTGACTACTTTTTTGCTGTGTAAAGTGTTAATTAAAAATGTTGTTGTTATATAGGCAGCAAAAAAAACCATTGCTGTTGCCCTTCACTCACAGGGGAGTTTATACAGACGGCAGGATTAGACATGGCTGATCTCAAATCTTGTCCTGCCATGGCTCCAAGTTCTAACCCCAACTTCAGAGGACAATGCAAAGGGCTAGTGGGTGTCATTGGCTGACTCTGCCCATGAGAAAGCTGAAGAAATTATCTATGTGTACAATTCCATTCTTCCATATTTCATTTGTATGGGCTTTATACACAGTCTTCTATTATAACCTTGAATCTTGCTGCAGTGTTTCAGAAAGCTGTAACATATACTGTATGTTTCATATGAAAATTGCCTAGCTGCTTCTAATTACAATAGCTTCTTGTTCTGCTGCCAAGAAAATGGCATCATCAGCTACTTGGATTATACAGATTATTACAGAATAAAGACAACAACAGAAATACACTGTTATTTTTCCTTCCTTATATCCTGCCTTGTTACAGGAATCCCTCCCCCTGCTAAATTCATTGGTTAACAATAAACAAAGCTGCTTTCAACAACTGTCTTATTAGGGCCTCTGTGGAGCGTAATACAGTAGAGCCATGACAGTATTAGAAAACTGGCTTGCCATGATAGTTTTCATTCTTTTAGTAAACTTTATTTGACTTATAATCTCTCCTAAAGAGACATGATACCCTTTTCTTGCATCCGCATAGAATGGGGTGCCTACAATCCCAATAATAAAGAGTAGCATAAAAAATTTCCTTTAAGTGTTTGATTAACATCAGCAGAGAAAAATGTTCACTGCAAGAGACAGCAGGGGGTTGTAACTCGATGATCTTTAAGGTCCCTTCCAACTCTAACCATTCTATGACTGTATGATTCCATTCTAAGATACAGTGTCACCACAAAGACTCCAGAAGTGACCAGAAGTTGTAGTTTGCTCAGCCCAGGGGTTCTGTGTTGCTTGTGTCTTGCATTCCTATTAACAGAAGGTTTTGTCGCTCAACAATATTAGAAATTATGTAAAGGTATTTGGCTGAATCTCAAACACTGATTTATCAGAAAAGAGATTAAACAAATTAAAAATTTGTCTGCTTTGCCTAAGGAAAATGCCTTGAGGAAAGGATAAGGACTTCATATTCCCTAGCCTTAGGTGACTATTTTCGTTCAACAAAATTAAGGCTTTAATTTCCAAGGACTCCCTCTGTAGTCAACAGAGAGAAAGAGGATCTTCCAGGGCATTCCTGACCTGCAGTCTACCTCAGCTATTCTGTGCTACCCTTCAGAGAAGGTTTATGAGAGAGACTAGAAAACTCTTAAATACCCTTGGCAGTATGTGAGGGGTGGACTTGCATTTGTGGTCCCAATTTTTCAGTGCTGGAGGCTGCCTGCCAGGTCTGGGGCTCCCCTGAGAGGGTGCCATGCACAGATGCAGAGGGGGGTACCGGTTTTCACCCACTGGCATGCCCTGCCTCCTCCAGAACTGCTGCAGAACAGGGGGTGAGTTAGGACCATCCCGTGTGCCCAGTGCCTGACCTGCAGGCCACCAGTTCAGCCACCTAGTCTTAGGAATGTCAGTCTGCCCTTTCTCTTCCCTTACAGGTTCTCTGTCTTACCTGGCTTTTGTTTTTCAAGAATATTGTAGGTGATGATATTTTGGGGCAAGGTCTTACTGCTCCTGCTTACACCAGGCAAATTATATGACGTTAAGTTCTGACTAATGCTTTGTTCCACCTGTGGTTGTCAACTGTAGGGGATAACGTCTATATTCAGAAAGCACGGGTAGCGCCTTTGCACTTGAAGAGTGGTCTCAGGAAGGTACCGCAGGCCCTGTGACCTGCCACGTGGTGTCCCCACAGGTGTCTCACAGGCTGGCCAGGAGGAACAGTTGTTCTCAGAACAACAGTAGTTCTCTGTGAAACTGGAGATGCTGAGGCGGTTGCAGATGTGGGTGCACCCTTCACTCATATCTGAGATTGTCTTTTCAACTTCGACTTACCCAGAACTGGACTTCAGAGAGGGCACTAACAGTTTTCAAAGATAACGTATGCACTGACTGATTCACTTTAGACAATCTTCTTGGTGGGCACTGACCTCCTGCCTCTCTGTGCTGGACAGACTCTGTTAAGAAGTCCTGTAAATCGCTGTCCTCTTTTGCGTTGCACGGCTAGATCCATGTAGCTAGTTAGTATTAAACTTTTACTCAGACAGAATGCATTAAGTATCTGCATCTTGAAGTTTGTTGCCAGATCCTTTCATATTTGTCCTTCTCATCTGATAAAATTGCTCAGCTCTCCCACAGCAATTGAGACATAAAAAACTTCCCTGAATCTGAAACTTTGATGGGTACCAAAGTCTGAAGGCTACTGGCTTTTCTGAGAATGGCGCTATTTTGTTTGCCATTGTCAGTGTCTCTTTTTATTAACAGATATGATGTTTTCTTCTTATTTGGCCTGGCAGCCTCATGTTTAAAGTAGGTGAGAATCCGATTTTACTTACAGAACATTTAATTTATTTAAGGCTATTTGAAATGACTTGTTTAATGAACGTATTACAACTTATTTGATGACCTCATCCTCTTTCTGTGCAATTACAGTTCTGCAAAACAGAGAGAGGGCCATATGTATCCAGGGGAAACTGAATCATTTAAGCAGAAAATAAAGTCTGTCAAAACATTATATAAATGCTGCACACGCCTCTTTTTTAGCTGAGCCTGGTAAATTGAGATATTTCCAGTGTATTCTGAAAGTTTAGTCCCTGGACCAAGTAAAAAAATTATCTGCCACTCCTCAAGATAAAAACAAGTCACAAATCAAACAGCTAGTCATTTTAAAGAGCAGTGAATATGTGTACATTGGTGATTATTTTAGAGCTCCTTGGTTCAACTAATCTCATTAATTTAGTTTATCAAGTACTTAAGACATTTGCTGCATTGAGAACTTCTCTGCCACCCTCCTCGCAGAGATGGAACCTAATGTGCTAAAGTATAGGCTGACCTAAAAAGGGTTTGAAGTCTACAGTGCTGATCAGAGGTGTGCCTGTATCCAAGAGTAGCTCTTGTAGTACACTTGGCTTAGCACATGCAAAAGACCTTCAGTATTTCTATTTTGTAATGAGAACTTTAAAAACATCCTCTCATAGGAAAAAGGAGGGGGAAGAGGCTTCTTCACTTAGTGATTCCTTTGAGTGGTTTGGTGCTCTGCAGTGGCTCTCTAAACTGCTATGGATTTTAACATTTACTCTAGCACAGCTGGGCATTTTTTTTTCTGACATTTTTAATTCAGATATAAATAGAGCAATATTACCAAGAATATTTTTAAAGAAATAACCACTGAAGCCATAAAAAACATCTAGAATGACTGCCATCATTTTTATGCTCCTCTTCTGAGTGAACACGAGGCTATCTAGGAACTGTAAACTTAAGGAAAGAAATAGAAAGGTGTATGCCAAATACAGTAGGTGAGATCTGTAGTGTAGCTTATTCAGATATTCTTACTGGTAATGCAGCTTTATTTCTGTCAAAAATGAAATGCTTTGGAAAACATGCACTAAAAAGACAAATCGTCCAGGAAAGAACATTTAGGAGATTTTACAGTGTCTATTTTTTTATTTAAAACAATTCAAAGAAATTGAACTCTGTATGAAATGTATTGCAACTACAGAAAAAAAAAAAAAAAAAAAAAAAAAAAAATTATTCAGTTGAAAAAGGAAAAAAAAAAGGCAGCCTGAAGGCTCCTTGGAAA
>NW_015090805.1:15157947-15171015 GCF_001431845.1 Calidris pugnax | reverse complement strand
AAAAAAAAAAAAAAAAAAAAAAAGAAAGAATTTATTCAGTTGAAATAGGAAAAAGAAATGGCAGCCTGAAGTCTCCTGTGAAATGGGAAATCCAATTCCTGGCCAGGTCTGTTTAGTGACAATTTTCTAAATCTGTAAATACGTTTGATTGGTGGTTTTAAAGAGAGAGAATACTCTTGAATGTCAACTCGGAGGTGCAAGTGGGTTAAAATCTCCCAAGCCACCTGCTTACTGTAGTGGGGATGGCTTGACCCTAGCATGGAAACCATGTTCTACATGCTCTTCAGAAAGGTGCCTCAGTACTGAAGCTAGTTGTGCCTTTCTGTGAAAGCTGGCCGCAGGTATTTTCCCAAGCTGTAGATATTAATGGTCTCAGACTAATTATGCTTTTGCAAAACCTAAGACTGTCAATTACCTGAAGTGTAGGTTGCTGTTCATTTGCTGGCTGCTGACAACTTGTCAGTTCAAGTTGACCTCTGTATATTTTCAATTGGGTATTACCTTTGAAACAAAAAGAACCTGTCAGATGAGCTGTTACCATATCTCTCATGCCACACGTGTCACTGGGAGCTGGACAGTGATGGCGGAACAAAGCTGAGAAATTGTATGATTTTAAAGAACATCTTAGTAGGTGGGAAAAGTGTTGGTGGTGACAAAGTGTCAAGGAAGCTGAGCCCATTCACCAGCTCTTCTTTCTATGTTGGAAATTGAAACATGAAATAAAAAGGACTAGTTGCACTGTGCTGAGTTGCTGAGCAATGAGCATTGCACTACGCTTTGAATATAAGAACCACCAAATATAACAACCATCTAGTGGCCAGATTTCATTTTTCTCCAGGGACTTTGATCTATTTCCTCTAGAAGCAAATTTTTTGTTTCACATCTATGCATCTCCCATCACTTTTTAAGTTGAAGAAGAAATCCAGTCTGCCAAATTAATTAGCTAGAATTCTCCTATGTAGGAGAGACCATGTAGGAGTGTGTAGACCTTAGAGGAGTGTTTGTCACCAAATGAACGTGTCTGTGCTAGTTCAAAATGCCCTTCAAGCTATGTCTGAAATATTTCTCTGTTCAAATAAGTTACTCCTTCTCGTGGGTGGAATGAAGAATCTTGTCCTTCATCTTACTTTGTATACATTAGGTTCATGACTGAGTAACTTAGTCATAGAAAAGAATGCAGATATCACCTCCCTTCTACACCATACAAAGCTGTTGGGAGCCAAGGAGTTGTACAGCTAACAGACTAGTAAAACCAGGCCTGTGGTGTATACCAAAACAATCAGGTTGCAAACTCTGCATAGTCAAGTTAAAAATCTAATTTGGCTATTTGTACGGGTTCTTAATCATACGTGTACAAGTTCACATTGAAGTTTGACTTAATTACATCTCTCAACTCATCCATCTAAATGAACAATGCTTTGCTGAATGTAGCTTTGTTTTAATAAATATCCACTCATTATGTAGCAGCTGAATGTTCTTATTTTACCTTGGCTTTTGTGTGTGGGAGAGACACTCTAAAGACTAAGTATATCCAGTATTAATTAAACTATGTATCTAGGAAGGACAACAGGACAATTCTTTACAGTTTTATAATGAGATTTGTCTGCACATGAAAAAACCTCAGCCATTCAACATTTTTACTTCAATTTTAGATCTATCTTTACATCTGTGAGAGTGACTCACAATTGGCTCCTATATTTTACAACCTGGTACATGTGAAAAATGAGCTTTTGTGAAATTGAGTTTTAGAAATACTCGGAAAGTTGGAAGATACAATGCAGAGGGAAAAAAGAAATGGGGAACAAAACATGGAGAAATGATAAAGACTTTTGGCATCTAATGAAAAGCATGAGATAAATGCCAGTGAAATACAAATCTGAACATGAAAGTCTTGTTGAATCCTAAAATTGACGTGCAGTATGTTAGATGGTAATTTTCTCTCTGTTATGTCTCTCTCCTGATGAATCCCCCTACATATACCATACTTGATGTGCTCTCTTTGTGCTCATCTTCCTTTCTAACACCCTGTGTGAGCTAGCAAACTTACCGTGGCTTCCATTAAGCCCACGAGGTGGGGTGTCCGTGTGCCCTGAGCAGTTGGCAGAGGGTCACCATCAGCCTTAGGTACCGCAGCGTGGTACAGCCCTCTCCTGGCACACACACTACCCAGCACACGTATGGGCACCGTGCCCTCCTGAGGCCATGGTGCTGCCTGCAGTTCCCGGGTGTCTCTGCCCTGTGTGGACGTGCCCATCTCGAGTGATCTCTGCTGGTTGCTCTGATGCACAACCACAAAATTCGGAGACCTTCCTTGGCTCTTGACTGTCTGCAGTGACCGTGGAATGGTTTTACCTCTAACTCCAGATTCAGCAGAAGGCCACCAAACCCGAAGGTGTTGCAAACTAAATTCTCTGAACTCAAGGCACCAGAATTTTCCCACTGAAGTCTTGGAGAAGTCACAGGTTTAGTTGATCCATCACACAGGTACCCTGTTAGACATAACACTTGTGTTTAACATGCCATGAACAAAGCAGTCTACCGACGCCCTCAGTCCAGGGCTGAGGTCAGAGACAGCCTGGCAAATTGTGCTGAGGTTGTTCAAGGCACAACCCCTCCAAGCTGTCCCCTGTGTCCTAGCCCTGCTGCAGCTGGCCTGGCAGGGTGGAGCACCTGCACGTGTCTCACCACAAGGTCTGCTGTCTTAGCACAGACCAGCTTTCATCAGCACTTTAGAGAAAATTGCTAGACTTTGTGTCTGAGGTACGTACGCGCAGCCCCAGCTGGCTGCTTTTCTGCAGGGATGTCTTCCCCTGGAAAACAAGTGGTAGCAAGTTGTGGAGGGCCTAGAAGCAGAAGAAAGAAAGTGTCTTAAACCACCAGTCATTTCTGTCCTGAGTATCCAAAGACTTTTTTCCATGATATTGCAGAAATCAGTCCTTAGCCCCATTTAAATAACTACAACAGAAGGCTGGTACAAACATTCTCAACTGAAAGAAAAAATATGTGGTATGCAGGCATTGAAGATTACAAATAAATATTTTGCAAAACTGCCTGTAATTATGCAAAGTAAATTTTATGCACGGAGTGGCGCCACCCAAATGGCTCATAACTTATGCACACATTCAGAAAAGAGTCTTTTCAAACAAACAATTGCCACCATCCTGGAATAGGTTGAGTCTTCAATTACAAGCTGATCTATCCTAGTAAAATTAATTCTTTAATGTTGGGAGTAGTCTCATTTTTTACTAGTAACTGTATTCTTTCTACTATTCAGTGTCAAAAGAGTAAAGTGGCATTATAGTAGAAGGTAGAATTACTGCCAGTATGAATGCCCAGTGTGTCAATGTGACAGTAGTTCTGTTGGAGCTTTCCTCATGGCAAGGTAAGAAATCCAAAGTTAGATGGCTCAGATATTACCAAAGCTGGTTTATAACTAGAGTTTGTTAATTTCTCACTTTAAACTAAGACTCAAGCAGTAAGTTTTGTAGTAGCAACAATTCCGCTACTCACAGAATCATAGAATCATCTAGGTTGGAAGGGACCTTTAAGATCATCAAGTCCAACTGCCAACCTAACCAAGTCCACCACTAAACTCTGTTCCTAAACACCATGTCTACCTGTCTTCTAAATACCTCCAGGGATGGCAATTCCACCACTTCCCTGGGTAGCCCGATCCAATGCTTGATAACCTTTTAAGTGAAGAAATTTTTCCTAATATCCAATCTAAGAATTTATTTTCTCCCAGTTACTGTCTTTTCTGTCTCCTGATTTGTGGAGCTGGTCTTGTGGCATTGGGCTGCAGCACTTGTGCATACCGAGAGGAAACAGGGCTGTTCCAGCCACAGCAGTTTCTGTCTGCTCCTGTGCCGTGACGTGTGTTCTTTACGCAGCTTCTCGGGGACCTCAACCGCAGTCACAGCACTGTGGGTGAGAGCGCAGCTGCCTTCTAGGAGGGAAGGGGGATACGAGTTTATAAGCTGCAAACTCGAACCTCCCTTCCCTAGTTGGTGCAAGAGCCACCTTCTAACTGCCTGCATTTTGAAAGCTTCCAGGAAGTCCATGAAAGGCGTATCTGATATGTTGACGCTGCTGCAGTAATAGCTGCGGAAGAACCAGCAGGTGTTGCAACTTCCTAAGCAGTAATAATAGATGGGTTGATACCATCTACTTCCTTAGTTTGTCTTTTCCTGCTTTGTCATAAGGGTGTCTGTCTGGCAGGGCTAGAAAAGGGAAGACACGCTTAAGTTTTGAAAGATTTGCAATTGTAAGCATCTGGGAAGGAAATTAGTACTAATTATTGTCAGAGGCAGACTATTACTCTACAGGCTCCATTGTGCAGTGAAGCAGGCTGAGTGACAAGCTGTGGGTCCAAGCTCCACTACAGAAAAGGGGGAGTAGTGAGTTTGAAAGGTAAGAGTCTCAGTTGGCCTTTAGTATTTCTCCTGGTCACCTGTAAAAGCCTTAGGTATGTGGCTGTCAATGGAGCTGTATCATTCTTGAATCTAAGTCTAGGTGACTCTAAAAGGTATAGCAGGCTTTAAGAAAAAAATTCTGATAGTCAGAATAAGCAACATTGATTCTAAAAGAACAGACACCTTCATGAAGGACCTTTCCAGACGAGTCCTCAAATTCGTGACTGCTTGTGCCGAAATTAACTCTACAGTCTGTACAACTTGGTCTTTAAGAACGATTCCTAGATCCAAAGTTTTCTTTCCACTGAATTCCTCTAGTGAAGATCCAAACTCTTGTCATTGCGTGAATTAATAGATACACTCTTTGAATCAGAGATGTTTAATTGGCGTGTTACATTGATCCATGTGTTTTCTATGTGAAGAAGAGAGTCCCCTAGAATAGAAGACAGTTTGAATTCCCTTTTATCACGTATGTGAAAGAAAACCAATCAACCAACAACAACAAAAAGCCCAACCTGGTCATACCATATAAAATGTGTTTACTTGAATTTCTCACCTTATTACAAATGCACATTTGGTAGGATAAGGAATTATCTGTTTCTTCCTCTGTTTGTCTTGCTCTGTCACTGTGTGCACAGAACTCATATTTCCAGTAAAGCATCATGACTTCTCTTTGACAGGCCATGAAGGTGTGTGTTTGCAAAGGCTTAGAGTGATGGAGACATCGTAATGTGGCCACCTCCCACATGCCTGCTACAGAACTTCCATGCCAGTCATCTAATCTGGCACAGGGTGGGTTGTTTTATTTCCCTATGGTCCCTCCTTGCTATTCAGTATGTCCTTCTACAATTAAGACTTTGCCATCACTTAACAATATTAAGCCATACCATCTCCCGGTCTTGGTTAATAAAAATAGAGCGAGTCCTCAGAACTAATAGCTCTGCCCCCGTTTACTAGATGGACCACTAAACTAAATGTATAAGACATCACCTACCTGTTAACGCTGACCAGCTACTGTTAAAAGCCTTCTTAATCTGTCTCTGCCTTCATGCTAAGATAATCAGTCCCCATCCTGTTCATGTGGTGAATTAGTTTATTGTCTTCATTTTGCCCATTTTTATCACAAATACTTCCCTTAGGTTTTCGCATTTGGAGTTTTTCTTGCTTCATTGATTCTTGGGAATATTATATTGAGCTTGTTCTAAATTGCAAAGTACGTGCATGTGTAGGATGCCTGGATAAAACATATGTGAACTGCTGCTCAGAGGAGCTCTCGTCAATTGGTGTGCAGTATTTCTGATGAGACCGCTGCACCCAAGTCCCCCAAAAGCACTGTCTAAGGTCATCACCTCAGTCCTGTCTCCATTTTAAGTCAAGGAATCTTCCCTCCCCTCTCTCAGATTAACCCTTACTTTAACTGCACAGCAGGGAGTCCCTAGCTAGCGTATCGCTCCCCCACTTCTGCACAAATGTTGACTTTCTCTGCCACCAAGGCTTGCCCCAAGAATGGTTTTTCTTGGTAACATGTGTGAAATGTCTAATAGTGTAACAAGCTGAATAAAATTTTACCAATGCAATATTAAAGATCATCAATGAAAGTCCCCATCGAGAAGCAAGTGCCACTGGAGATCGTTTGTCAAACAGTGTGACTAACACAATTTATGACCCCATCTCATCAGGCTCCCGTTTATCTAATGTGTCACCCTTATGTCACCCACCACACAGTCTTATGTTTCACCCCAGCTGTCCATGTTTTAACATTTAAAGGCTTTGCGTCTGTGGTGCCTGATACTGTAGTACTGAAGGTCACTAAGCTGGCTTTACTATTAGGTGGGTTTCATTTTTATATACCAAACGTGATGAGGAAGAGTCATAGGGAAGTCTGTTGACAAGATCAGCTTTAAAAGTTGCATGTATTAAATGACTTTGCTTTCAGTTGGTCGTCTCATCACAAGCAGGACTGGGAATAGCAATAGAATATATAAAGTGACAGGTTTTGCAGTGCCAGATGTACTCCTGGAGCCCCATATTGTCCTTCATGTGAATACACAAGGAACATAGCTGCATATTCACTTGGAGGTGGTCCTACAGCTGTGTCTAGAGTGCCCACAGCCACACAGTAACCTCAACACTTCTCTTAGTGGGTTAGTAGCAATAAGGAGGTCTTAAAGTGCCATTTTATATTAATGGAAAACTTTCTTTTTCCTTCTTTTTGGTAGGTAACCTCCCCAATATTAATTATTAACATGTTAACTTTTTAATCACCCGAATGAACACTGTGCTCAGCTAAAACAAAAGTCACACTAAAGAAAACATTTTTTTTGTTTTCTCAGATGCCTTTTGACTTAGAAAACTGCTATTGTTGCAGTCAATAAATGTGATCAAATGCAAATGCCATGGGTTATTGAAATAACATGAAGAATATATTATTTTCTGCCAAAAATATTTTAGAAAGAATTCTTTTCTTCATACACGTAACAAATACAAGATGGCATGAGCCTGGCCATGCACATATGTCAGTAATGTTTCACATCTACTTGACTTTTTACGTATAATTTCTTACGGCCAGTAATAAGATACAAACCAAACTGACATGTACTCAAGAAAATGAAGGACACATGGTCCCATAACTGAATATGAGAGAGAGAAAACCTTTCAGACAATATGAAATAAGCGAACGTGCAGTTCATTTTGAAGAAATTACTACACCTACTACTCAGTAGTATTGTGTGATCCAGACTAAGAAGTACTAATTTTAAAAAAACCTCCGGGCTGAGGACATGAAAACTTTAGGCTATAAAAATCCTACAAGATCCTATTAAAATCCTAAAGGTCTGCTTTCTTGGGGAAAAAAAAAAAAAAAAGAAAAAAAAGAGCTGTAATCAAGTCCTGCCATGGAGGCCATGGAGGCCGTGGTCATTTGTGAGGGATTGTGATCTTTCCTTCATGTTTCTAAGGGCTGAATACAGCGAACCTTGTGCTATTGCCCACCATGTTCTGTAGAAAGCTACCTGTCTGCAGCTGGGTTGACTGAAAATCGAGATCTAAAAGCAAAAGAAAAAAGTCCAAATTTTCAGACAAACAAATTTTCCTGGGTAAAGGTTCCTAAGTGCTGGGGAAGCTCTCTTTCTGTGTGTGTGTGCTTCCACCCTGCCAGGGCTGAGTGCCTAGAAACGTTCCCTAAAAGGGAAGCGTGGTGTTCCCCAGTTCATCTTCCCTGAGACCACTGGATAGCTATGCTTTGAGCACGCTGCCGGGAATGAATCAACATGACACACAGCAGCCTTGGGTGCTTACATTTAAAAATACAGCCAGCGAGGGAGGCTGGTAATGATGTTTGTTACTTATTTAATCTCCTCGTGTTTAGAGTAACTCTCCCAGGAGATGGAAGATTTGGGTGCTGTGTCCTCCTACACCATCGGGGCTTTGGTGTCGACATTCCCCTCATTCCAGAGGAGAGGTCAGAAAAGGAGGCTGTTGACCACGCTGCCATAAGGAAGCAGCGTGGTTGGACGGGAGCAAGAATCATTAAGCTTCAGTTGTGAAACATGAATCTTTATCTAAAGCAGCTTCCCACCTGTTCTAAAGTAGCTTCCCTGTCCATAGTAGGGGTAGGATATTAGGCACGTGCCTCTTTCAGCGATTTAGCAAGCCTTAGGATGCTGGATGTTGTAGATCCCAGCTTGCAAAAAGAAGAAAAAATGTGAATTTTCTACTAATGCCATCAGCTTTGCCTTCTAGTTTTATCTGTGGATTACAGGATCCTGATGGAGAGCAACCTTGTTTATCCACATAGACCATCAGATGAAAGGTCATTGGATAACAAAGCAATTGTCTGTCATTATTTAATTAAGGAAGACTGCATGCATGTACACACAACTGCATGTACGAGAAACTTGTCTGGGAGGTTTGATAGGCTGTCATCACGGACAAGGAGCATTTGCTGGAACAGAAAGCAAGAAATGGCTGAGAACACAAATGGAAGACAAGAATGTGACTTTTTACTTTGCAGGAAGTTTTGTCATTTGAAAAAATATATTCAAAACAAAAATTAAAAAAAGAATTGAATTTTCTGCAAAACTGACTTAATTACTTTGCCATCCAAAATAAATCCCCCTGTGAATATCTGAGTGTTTCACTCTTGTGATGCAAAAAAATAAAAATGTTTGAACTGAAATAGTTTAAAAATAAACATTGGAAATAATCATTAGGTGAAGTCTAAAACAGGGGGAGCATTAATTCTTATTTTACCTCAAAGAAAATTCAGTGGAGATAGTGATGTGTTGTGATGCTCCTTTAAATGAGTTGCCTTTCCGATGACAGAAGTACTTGGGGGAAAAGTTCTGGAACTTTCTACCGCTTGATAAATGGTGGGTAATGCCTATTGGAAGGACTAGTATTCATTGCGGAGCCCTAAATTACCTTCGGTCGCATAGGAAAAAACCTTATTGCCTCTCAGGAAGGCTGTGTGAAATATACGATCAATGCACAAGTGTGGTCAAGAAAGTAAATAAAATGTGAAGATGGCTAAGGGTAAATGTAAGGCACTTGAACCAGGTTCTTGGAGAATCCATAATTCCTGTGGAATTCAGCTGCAGTTACATGGACTCAGTACTCTAAACTGCAGAATTTGTATTCTGAATGTAGCACCTGACTTTTAGAAGGTATCTGAATAGGTATCTGCTCTCAGGAAGGAACTGGAAGGTGAGGGACCTTTAAGATAGATAAATGATGAAATATGGAATTGTGTTTTGTAACACAACAAAAACTACATTCACATCATTTTAGTTTTACTTTTAGATTTTCAAAAGGCTTTCAGACAACAATTGCTCTCTTTCCTGAGTTACAACTTTGGTTAGTTTTTGGTTTAGTTCCCTTGGGGAATAGCCAACGTAAGATTTTGCAAGTGCAGAAGCATGGTTTGAATGGTTACCGGTGACACAGTATTTGTTGAACTCTGATTTAAAAGGGATTGTGCTTAAAAAACTTGAATGGTGACAGTTTTGTTTCAGGTGACTGAACTGTGTATTGCAAAGCAAAAAGGCCTAACTAAAAGTGCTCCAAAATGGGTTTTACAAACGTGAATTCACAGAAACTCTTCTCTAAGGTTACTTGTAGAAGCTCTATGTATGTGGCGTTCACAGCACTTTTTAAAGCAGTGCTTTCTCCTAGCAGGTTACACGTTTGGGAAAAGAAAACCAAGAAGTCCTGATTTGTATTTCCCCAGCTGTAACCAATGCATCCACAGTATAATTAAAGCCCTAAATAAATGATGCACTTAATTAAAGACAAAAACAAGCCTATTGAAAACGGAGGGAAATAATGAGCTATTTCTTGTTGCACACCATCTTTGTATACAATAAAACATGTGCTAAAGCGTTTTGTGGTTGGCTGGCGTTTTGTTTGCTCTTCCCAAAAACGGGGAGGCCAGGAGCGAAGCGAGCAGGAGCAGGGTTTGCACCCAGCAGGCAGGCTGCACGTCAGAAAGGCGCCATCACTGACTCGTTTAAGAAATAGATGAACCGAAGCTCAACGGGTATTAGGGCTGAGCCTGTGTCACCCTCTCTTTTGGGCCGGCACAGTTGTTCCTGCAGCCAGTCAGTGAACCATTTTGGGGAACTGATCTAGCAGAAGAAAACAACTGGTTTTGGGGGGGAGGGGAGGCTGTGGCTGTATTTCAGGTGGATCCCTTCTCCGGCACTGCTGGAGAGGAGACCGCGCAAACAGGGGTGGCCTGGCTGAGGGACCAAGCAGCTGGAGGCGGAGGTTGTGGAACACCTGGCCAAATGTTTAGTAACCAAATCCTGTAATATTATTAAAAGGTGAGGAGCAATTAAGGGGAAACATGATAAACTTCCGGGGGCAATATATATAGCTACGCCTTGTACTATTTAAGACATTTAAGGTACATTGCCCAACTTGCAACCGACAATGTAAGCAACAGGGAGGGCTAAAAAGAGAGAAATAAATTTTAGCCCTTGAGACTCATAAACAAATGTCATCATGCAGCCTCTGACGACTTCTCTTTCTGTGCACTGGTACCACCAGTAAGACTAGCAAGAAAATGCTTGCAGCTCTGGAAGTGTGACAGCTAAATGATCACTGCAGACTAGCAACAGGAGCTCACAAATTTAAGACCGTGGGCTCTTTGTTAAGGCAGCTTGTCAGAAACAATGCTTTACAGGTACCGCTCCGTAGGAGATTAGATGATACTACATAAGTGGAAAAAGCCAAGTCTCCTGTGTGGTTCTTTTTGTGCAGTACCCGTGCGGGTGTGACAGCTGTTGGACCTTGAGTTAACACGCTGAATTCTCTGCTAGGTTTGCACAAAATTCATCTGGGCTCTAGTCCATGGGATTTGAAGGCAGAAAAGGAAGGAACGGTGAAACCAAGAAATCTGCTTTTTTAATTTCTTCTGAAATGATAGTTCCTTACCATATTATAGCCACTAAGGAATACTAATATCATCAAGTCAAGAGCTCTTTCTAAATTGGGGCCCTGACAAAATCATTACTGTTCTCTGTTAAGGTACGAAGTCCACTCTTATTCTCAATATACTTCATATGGAGCTTGTGCTGCAAACAGAACATGGAACTCCATTCTGTCTGGTTTCCAGCAACACCATATGTACAGCAGAATCCTAATTTGTATGACTGTGCTTCAGATTATGTCAGTATTTAAATGATAAACCCGGTCTCAGGAGTGGATTGCTCATTGCTTTTTTTATTATTTTAAAGACAGTGAGGAAGGGGAGGAGCCATTAAGTGTTGGGGGGGGGAAGGAGACAGAGAATAATATAATGGAAGATGGTACGTTGTCACCCTCTCCTGATTTGAGGAGAATTGGACAAAAAGTAAAATTTCCTTGCAACACTTTCTTTTTGGACACATTCTATCTATCAGGGAAGCTATTCAATTGAGTTAAATGAAACAGAGAAAGAACTTTAAAAAACATTGCAACACAAATGTATTTTTTAAAAAAATGCTGCATTGAAGCAAATATTTTCAACTAATAAATGAATGAAATAACAAATAATTATTTTTTCATAATAAATGAAATGAAAGTTATCTAAATACAAACAGTGAAGCACATGTCAAAAACACAGCGTAAAAGCTGTAAAGTTGTATGAAAAAAAGCATGACTGTATATTGGAAGAGAAAGACAGAGGAATTGGTCTAGCACTCTCACACAGCATTGCAACAGAAAACTTTCCATTAAAAAAATTCCCAAACTTCTACTGTTATCTTTCTTACACGTAGCCGTCAGTCTGAGCAGAGATAATTTCTGCTCTTATCCCCAGAAAAGTAATTTGCAAGCCATTTCTGATCTCATTATATTATCTGCATAGTTTCTTGTCTTTTGCACAATAAATTGTCTTTTGCACAGTAAATTCTTTGGGAACTTTAATTTTAAAAATCGCCTTGTATGTTGCAGCATAAAAAGGCCAAAACATTAAAACTGATACAATCTATGAGCAACAAACGTTAGAAGAGCAAATATTGATCAAATTGCAACATCTCCTGCGCAGAAGCTACGGTGAGATGAGGCAGCGTTTGCAGGTTGTCAGGAGCTGTACGAAACCTGGTGTTTTACTTAAAGCCCAGGCTCTTGCAGTGACGTTATGAGCTGATAATCTCAGTTTTAAAAAGATTCCTGCTCTGCTGTGGGGAGGGGGGGGGAATTGAATTACAGGGTCATAAATGCTAAGGCTCTGTGTGGCTGACGGGCAGGAGCCACAACTCGTTTGGGTGCATTGGGCTCCCAGCTCATGATTTTTAGATGCTTTAGGGGCTGTCAGGCCTGTGCTGCTCTCCTCAGCTTTCCTACCCACCGAGCCCCACCGGGGTGAGAACCATTTACGGTGCGGGCATCCAAACCGCGGGGTGGGCTCCCCCGCTGCCCTTCCCTGCTCCTGACGGAATGCACCGGGAGGGCCCGTCACCCCGGGACTTTCCAAGGCTGGCTTTTCTCCACCGCCTGCTGATGCCCGAAGCTTAGTCCTTCCCCTCCCGTTCCCCCGGCTCGGCAGAGGGGTGCGGAGGGACAGAGGGACAGTCTGTCTCCCCGCTGCGGTGCCAAAATTGACTGCCGAGAGCTGGCACCCCTCCCTCACCACGTCTTTAGTCACCAGAGACATGTCTAAGGGCGGCCCCGTTTCATTCAGGCGCTGAACGCCTTCACCTCCCCCAGCTAAACCCCAGCTGGGAGGGGAAGGTTCACAACTTTTAAGTGCCGTTCGGTGCCGAGCTCTGTTGCCGATTCGAGCGCTGGAACCGCTCAGAAAATTCCTGCAAAACGCCTGGAAGGCGACGGGCTCTGGAAGCCGCAATTTGCTGGTGGCCGGTGGCTGTCACCCGTGTGCCCCCCGCAACCCCGGGGGGAGCCCCGCGGCGGGGCTGTCGTTCCCACCGAGAACCAGGGGCTCCCTCCGACGTTTTCCCCCCGGGGCCGCCCCCGCCAGGCCCGAAGGGGGGATCTCGGGGTCTTCTGGGCAGAGCGGCCCGGGGCGGGGGTCGCTCGGCAGGGCCGGGCCGGACCGCTTCCCCTCAGCCCCAGGCCAGCCCGCTGCTGTCCCGCCAAGATGGAGGCGGCGGGTGTAAATACGGCGGGGCAGGGCAGCGCGGGGGAGGCGAGTGAGGGGGGTCGGGGGGAGCAG
>NW_015090805.1:15120855-15157325 GCF_001431845.1 Calidris pugnax | reverse complement strand
GGTGGTGGGGGGTGCGGCGGGGGCGGCCGCCTCACACCGGCCCAGCTTCCCCTGAGCCGCTGGCGGGAGCACCCGGCCCGGGGGAGACCTGCCGCTCCCCGGGCTGGGACGGCGCCGGGGCCCCGGGCGGGCCTGTTGCACTTTGCGGGGAGGGCGAGCGGCGGGGTCCGGCCCCCGGTGTGGTCCCGGGGAAGGGGAGCCCGGGGTGGGATGCACGGCGTGACCCTGCTGCCCCGCCATCCCTCCGCTTCCCTCGCTGTCCCTGCCTGCTGCGGGTGAGCGGCGTTTCCAGCGAGTGACATGACTCCAGCGAGAGCTGGGGTTAAAAAAAAATAATTAAAAAGGTGCAGGGTTTAGGGAGTCGTGTTAACGTGAAACGGGGTGAAAGGAATGTCAGCGCTTCTGGATCTTTTGCTGTGCAGCCGGAGTTGCTGGAATATGTTCCTCTGTCAAAAAGAAGAAAGAAGAAAAAAAAGGAAACCTTCTAAAGCTCTTCCTTGCTTAAAGTGAACTGGCACAGGAAAAAGAAACCTCAAATTAAATCCCAGTGCCTTTTAAGCTTTTTAAAATCTTTTTTAAAGGTAACTTGCTGGTTAACGCAACTACTCGAGTTAGCAATTTGTCTGCCTCCTCTTCCCTGATTTTTTTTTTTTTTTAAATGGCTTGTGATGCTTTTATAAGAGGATAAAGATATATTTGAGTTTGGTATAGTCAGTGTGGAAGTTAAATGGTTCCAGTTGTAAGACTGGCCAGTGGGAATGCAGTGATTAAGGTATAATTGGCTAAAGTGGTACAACTTAGATTCAAGAAGCTCATTTGGAGGGAGAGGCATGTCTCGTCAGGGACTGCTATCATAGTTGGAAGTACTTAGTGCTGATTTTGGCTGCTTCAGCAGGAAGGCAAGGGCTGACCTGACTAATTTTGTCTGTTGGTACCTCAGTCAGTAGTGTTTTGAATCGAGGTGTGCTAGCAGGCTACCGTAGCAGGAGTTTTGCTGTTAGGTCCCATGTTATGTGTGTGTCTTCTGTGTTTAACAACTTTGTCTGTTGCTGCTGTGCACCTGACATCTTTTGTGAGCAAGGTTCTCTTTTACAAAACCTGTTGTCGATGGTTTACTTAAACATCCCTTAATTATTGTATCAGATGCTCTGTTATGCAGTACCTGGTAGGCGCTGGTCAGAGCTGCCTGTTTGCGCTTTCTGTCAGTGATCCTGAAGAAGAAAGGTTAGTTTTCAGCTAAACTGCTGCCCGCTGGTCAGTAGTTCAAGATTACTTTAGCTTCAAATCGAGGATAAGCTTAAAGGGTGGTTGGAGATTGATTGTTGCAGTTCACCTGGTAATCCATACTGCAGGAAAAACTAAAAAAAAAAAAAATTAGTGATAATCTTAAAGTAGTAATTGGCATCTATGCATGATGATTACTTGTCTAAGTATCTAGACAAGCTGTATAAAATAACAGGCCTTTCTCATGGCAAGGATTCTTTTTTTACTTCTGTTGAATTGTCTGATTATTATTTTTATCTGGATCTCCTTGTTACCTCCTTTATCCCTAATTGCGTGCTGCAGGGGGGAAGGGGGAAGGCCAGTCCTGAGAATGTATTGCAAAAAAACACTCGCTCTGAAGTCAAGTAATATCTCATTGGTTAGTGAGATTAATGGATAGCTAATTGGATGACAAACTTTAACATTGTTCAGTTTATTTGCATGTAAGAAGAAAAATTGTGAAGGTGCAGTGGCCTGCTACATGGTTGAAAGGTGGAGAGGTTACCATACCAGTAACTCTAAGTCTTCCTTCAAAAGAAGAAAATCCCATGCTCCATGAATAACAAGAGTTTGTTCTGGAGACCTCAAAGTTTGTCATGATTGTTTTCTGTTAGTGTGAAGAAACCACATGCAAGCAGAAATATATTGGATTTCCAAGAGATGCCTGAGTCATCAGCATACCTTATTCAGAACTGTGGTTCCCAACATTGTTCATCAGATGTTTTCTTACTGTCATACAGGAAGTATGTGTCAAACTTCAGCAGTACTTGGAGATGTAGGTTTGTATTAATAAATGCTCTAACTACAAACAGTCCTTTTCCCACTGAAGCTATCTTTAGTTTATTGTGTAGCTCAGGCATCTGGATAGGGTCAAAAGAAACTCTTTCTTTCATGTTTACTGGTCATCTTGACTCCTAGTTAAAACTTGTAATTTATCTTCTGAAGCGAGTAATTAATCATGTTACTGGTTGCAGCTCTTGTGTGCTTCTCTAATGTTGTTAGGTGTCTGTAGGTTAGCTGTGACATTCATATTAAGACTAAATACTGTGAATAAAGGTAAATGGCTGGGGAGTTAAAAAAAGTTGCTTCTGGTTTTGCCCTGTCTGTATTTCTATCCAGTAAAATATTTTTTGTCAGGCATTTTGCTGCTGAAGAGCTAAGGCATATACGTTCCAGGATTCCTCATATTCCAGGAGCCCCACACTGCTTCCGTGGGGCAGCTTGTGCTGGTGCACTTTTATGTTGACTTTTTCTCCTGGGGGAGCACTGTCCCAGGCTGCCTTTTGTGCTGTGCAGACCCTTTCCTTGGCCAGTGTCCCTTACACAGTGGGTTCAGCAACAGGGGCTGGAGTGAATGGGGATTTTTCTGTTAATTGGAAGAAATGATGTGGAGAGGTCATATGTGTTTCAGCAGCATCTCAGCTCTAACTAACAATAATTGTGATGGTCATCTCAGAATAGCAGATTGAAGAAGCTGGGTTTTACAAGGGTGACACTTAGCTGCCCTCTCAGCAATGTGTATTATCAAGTTCTGCTGCTTCTGGAGGGAGACCGAGTGTTGGCTGATAGGTGGATTTAAAGTCTGTTTTATCTGTCCTTTTGTTTCCCACGCCCACTGTTATTTCAGACCTGTGATTCAGCAGCATATTGGTAGTGCACTCACAGGAATAGTAGAATAAAGTTAGGTGTGTCAGCTCAGCTCGTGTCTTTCTTTTTTTTTTTTTAAAAGAAGCACAAACCTTTAAGGATATTTAGCACTTGAAATAATGCATGACTTAAAGCAGGGTCTAATACTATTTACTGCCTCTCCCTTATTCTTTTTTGGAATAATGAGAAAATTGTGCTAGTTCATGTGTGTACTTCTGCTCTGCTCGTCCTGTGTATTTGATGTACTTATTATTGAAAGATTTAGCTAATAATATGGTAATGACTGCTTTTCTTTCCTGAAAGCCAGAGCCACTACCTTCTTAATACAGTGGTAGTTGTCCTCATGGAAGATGATACAGTCATATGTCTCCAGCAACTGAAATAGAGATGTTGATGCAGCTCTGAACGGCAGGAGGTGATTGCAAAGAATACCTACTGAGTACTTGGTACGCAGGGAAGGTATTTTGGGAGTTGTGCTCATTTTTTTTTTTTTTTATCATCTCTATAGGTGGCAACCTTCTGAGGATACAGCCTTTAAAATCTTTGTGTTTTGATCAGTTGAGTTCAGGGTTTTCTGACCAACCATTTGCCCAGTGGATCTGAGAGGCTGTAGTTTCCTGCTGTCATCACGTGGCCAGAACTGCTCTTGCCTGTGACCAACACGCAGGTGTCCTCCTGTGTCTGAGAAATGCACCCAGGGTCATGTAATGACGATGAGTTACATATCTTCCCATTAATGTGGTTGGACTGTGTGTCGTGGTGGACTTGAATATGGGAGGTTATGCCTGCTACTGATGTTATAGAAAGCTTTATTATGGTTTTTTGGCCAGTATGAGCAGAGCAACCAGACTGGTTTACTGAAAGTGTTTTCAGCAACTACTAAGTAATTTGCAAAAATCATTTGAAATGCCGTGGAGTTATGCTTTTAGGTATACACACCTTGTTTGGAATTTAAAAAAAAAAGTTCATTAAAAACTTTGTATTTCTTGTAGTTACACCTTCTACCTAGGTTCCTGCTTGTATTTTCTAAAAGCTAGAGCAAGGTGCAAAGGTTGGTGATTCAAAGTAATTTTGAAAGCCTTTGTCAGACTGGAATGCTGAATGCCTTCTGGTTTTGTGAATGTTCTGATGGTTTGGTGGGAGAGTGTGTGGTTAGGGGTTGGGTTTTTTTTTTTTTTTGGTAGTTTTGCAATCCTGCTGAATCCTGGCATTTTTTTAAATTGGTATAATATGATATGAGTCTGCACCTTTCTGAAACCTTTATTAGCAGTTAAAAACCTGTTGCATTCTAGAAAACCTTTTATGAAAGGTTATGTGATGATTTTGATTGTGGTAGCAGGAGTTTACAACTATAGTACTATCGCTGACATCTGTCTGAAGTAATGTCTTAAATATCTTTTGGTCCACACCTTGAAAGAAAAATACTGCTTAAGAATATGAAAATGTAAGGTAACTCTGTATCTACAGCTATTAGGAGTGGCAGCTACAAAAGACAACAAAACCCATCAGCTTCTATGAAAAGGTCAAAAAGCAAATTACCTGTGTCTCAAAATAGAAAAATATTTCACATTTTTAAAAGTGCTTTGTAAAGATAAGTGGAAGGATAATTGAACAGTTGCTTTTCTTGCACTCTTATGCCTGAAAAGAGATGTTAATGGCAGGAAGTAGCATCGCTCTAGTCCTGTGAATTCAGTTGGTGTTCATGGAGTTCTCTAACTGCAGCAGAATGAAAAATAGAATGGAAGATACAATTTCTCTTCTGTTTATGGCTAAATCTTCTCTTACTTCTGATTGAAGAATGTACCCAAGTCTGATTATTTAGTCCATAAGAAGCTGGCTCGAGAACTTCAGTGATGTGCATGGATGGGTTGAGGGACACCTTGGCCTCTGGGGGCCGGTGCAGTGGCAGAGTCACTCCACCGACCTGATGCCTCAGCTGTGGTGGAGGCTGCTGTCTCTGGCTGGGCCGAGATCTTTGCAGAACCAGCTGGGAGGTGTCTAATGCTCACACATCACCTGGGTCAGGAGTTCCTAGGGGTGCTGCATCAGTCACCCCCTTACAGCTGTTGCTGGCAGTGCTAGTGATGGAGGGGGGATTACCAAGGCACCCAGGGGTGCTCAGAGGGTTTCTTTATGTTTTATTGCACTTCCCTTTCTGCGGTGAAGATGCTGGTTTGCAGTCCCCAGCTGGTCGTCTGGCAAAAGCGAAGAGCCAAATGTGACGTTCCTGATACTCCTTAACATAAAAAGTAAACAAAAAGCTTAAGAGCAGTGTCTTCACTTACATATTTTTATGTAGGAATAAGTTCATTTAAAAGCCTGACTTTTTGACTTTTTGGTTTTGTTTGAGTTGATTCTTGTTTTTTTAAATTATTGACAGAAGTCCTTATTATGGAACGGAGCTCTTAAAAATCCGAGGGGGTGTGTGTGTTGCCGGGACCTGGACGGAGACAGGAAAGTGTTTCTACTTTCACTGAGTAGGAAAGCCACATGTGTGGGAGCAGCTTTTCTGGGAAACGAAAGTTTCCTGAGTGCTTTCACTTTCTAGTTCTCTTGTGATAACCAGTGTGACTACGTAAAGGCAGGAAGATTGCATTGAATCACAGCGAAGGGGTGTGAATGTGTTGGGGTTCTTTGTGTTCAGTTTCATCTTTTTGTTTTTGTTTTTCTCTTTTTTTAATTGTATTTAGATGCACGTGTTAAAACTTTCCCGTCAAAACCCAGTGACTAAGTTACTGATGCGATGGTCTTTAGTCGGTTGATAGACACCTGTAATTTGAGATTATTCAGCTTCTCACAAGGGGGCTGTTGGCCCCTGCCTGGGGTAGCAGCATAGCGTCACAATGCAAATAACAAGCCAGAGTATTGGGTGAGAAATGTAGGAGAGGCTGTTGTGACAGTATATTTCAAAAAGATTTTATGAATTTAGGGTAGGCTTCAGTCTTTTTTTTCCCCATTAGGGAATAAAGACTGCTTCTGTTGGCTGATGATTACACTTGATCAGTTTGGGGTGCAGTTAAAGAAGTCAACAGCTGCCGAGAGTAGAAAATATTTGACTGGAGTGATTATTAGTTCAGTTTCGCTAGTTCTGTGAAACTAATAGAACTCGCATGTGACTTGTGCCAGAGAGCTAACTGTGTGCTATAGGGGGGGTGATAACTCCTTCCATTCACTTCGGGACTGTGATATGTACAAAGTTTATGAATGGTAAAGTATAATTAATAGGGAAAAGCTAGTACTGTGAAACACAATGGTTAGTCGCATATAAAACTACATATAGTTGAAACTTTTTTGATAAATTCATCTTTTTTATTATTTAAAAAACAGGAAGAAAATATGGTGACAAAGTAGTCTAAAGCTGTGAGGCTGAGGTAGAGATGCAGTGGTGAGGTGCTTGAAGGACAGCAGGGACATGCCTTGTGTGACGGTACAAACTTGGGCTTTGTGCCAAGTCGAAGGAAATACTTTTTCCTGTTTCCTACATCAGGTTGGCAAAAGGCATCTCTTGCTATTTTTTTGTGAACACTTATAACTCTTAATTTGGCAACACAGCATTCTGAACAGTGTGTGTCAGAGGTTTTGTTTTTTTTTTAAATGTTACCTTACGTTAATGCTGTGCTGAATATACACGTTGTCATAAGCTGTATTGTGCCAACATGCCTCAGCTGGAGTTACAGGTAGAATGGAGAGCAGTTGGAGTGTGTGCCGTGGTTGAACACAACTGTTTTTGAGTAATCCTGTCCATACCACCTTTCTGCTCTGTTACCATCCCAGTTTTCAGAATTAAGGGAATGTAAATCTGTCTCTTTGCTGCAGTGGGTTACGCCTGGATATTCGGGGTGAGTACACTGGTCCGTGGTCTGGAGTGGCAGAGGTTTGTGCTGCCTTCTGCTGATATCTGCAGGGCTGTATCTTCTGATAGAGGGGTGGCTTTAACATGCTGAACTACTACTGAACGTAGTAGTTTTCCTGGTGAATGTGGTACAGAATTTGTGGGTTTAGGCTTTGACAGGAATGAGCTATCAAGCAATATTTTGAGTCAATGTTATTGAGATTCCCATGAAGTGCTATGAAGGAAGAACTGGAGCCAAAGGACAGATTGACACAAAATGTTGCAAGAAGGACACTGTGATAACTTCAGTCATCTGTGGCAGGCTTTGTGAGTTCTTTTTAATTATGGACTGGTTTTCTGTGTGTTTAGTAACATCATTAATTCGAAGCATTTGAAACAATGAAAATATTTAGTCTTTTTACACATAGACTTTTGCAATTTAAGGAGGTGCTGATTTTTTTTTTCCAGTTAGGTTTCGTAGCTCTCATTCTTTTGAAAATGTCATGAGCTACATACTTTTGCTTTTCTTTGCCATAATGGATGAAATTCAGGAGCATGTTGAAAGCTATCAGCATGAGAAGTTTCCTGAAACCTGATGTTACCTGATGATGGGACTCAGAAGCAGAAACAGCAGTCTTGTGAGAGGTGACAACACTGAGTATCCAAAGTTTTAATTTACCTCTCTGAAGTAAGGATGTTGGAGAGGTAGAATGCAAAGAACATGCAATATGGAATAGCTTCAAGGCTGGAGTGTGATTAGGTTAATTTTAGAAACGTCGCCTGACACAGATTTGTGTATGTAAACCACTTTTTTTTTTTATAAGGCAGAAGATATATTTGTATGCAAATTGTAGTAGTTTTTATTCTGACATGCACAGCTTTGACTTGAAGCTTTTGTTTATAGTAGGTTTCTGAATTATTTTAACTGGTGAATTCTTGCTGAGAAAAACATATACTCTGCACAACGTTTCTTTTAAAATGTTTCTGTTATCAACTAATTGGCAACAGTCAAGCTTATCAAAGTTTAAGTGTCAAGCAAATGCAGATTGTGTTTATAATATGCTTGACTAAAGCTTTTTTTAGCCATCAGGTGAAAGCATATTTTTAAGGCTTAGAGTAAGACATGTAGACAGAATAATGTATTTAATAAAAGCTTTTCAGAGAGGCATTAGTGTTTTCAAGGCATGATCTGTAGCTATTTAAATTTAATTGACCCTTTTATCTTAGTTTGGTCTAGACAGAATTCATGGAAATTAATGCATGTGATAAAATGGCATTATATGCTTCTGTGGCTCCTTCCTACCAACTGGCATGTCATCATTTCACACACATTGTACCCCATAACCCAGAGGGCTCTCTTTTAATTAAACAGGATGTTCATTTGACATTAGGGTCTGAGTCTGAGATGTAAAAGTTTTGGATTGTGTATTGTGTAGTAATTGTGTAATGTGTAATTGTGTGACATTGTGTAATGGCATCTCTTGCTTTTGGTGAATAGTAAATGTTAGGCTTGAGTTCCTGCATGATTTCTATGATAGCTGTTCTCACAGCTGTATGAGTTATGTTAAAAGTTGAACTCGATGATTTTAAGCGTCTTTTCCAACCTAAATGATTCTATGACTTTAAGAAAAGTCAGATACCTGTGCTGAAAATTTCTATTCTTACTCTCAAACCAAAAATGACTCTATGAATTTCAATAAAGTTTCAATTAAAAAAAAAACAACAAACATTTTGAGAAGTTGAATTTAGCTGTGATTTTACTGGGGTTAAGCAAGGAAAAAAAAACCCCGGCTTTATAGAAGTTGAAAATAGTATTCATTTACATTCAGGTATATGCTTTGAGAGTGCTTTAAAGTAAGCAGCTGGAAAAGGCTGGGTAGGCACAAGCAGGAGACATTCTTCATTCTTTTCAGAAGAGGAGGAGATAGCAAGAACAGACTCCTACTCTACTTTCCTTTTGTGTTCAGTTTCACTTTATTCCTCTGAAAGTTAGCTACTTGGAAAAGGAAATTTCTCCTGGGACCACAGTTGTTGGAAATGTACTTTTTTCTTTTTTTTTTTTTTTTTTTTGACACCTTCCAAAGTGCTAAGGTATAAATGGCGTGGTTAGATGACTGAATACTGTGTATTTTGTTGTAGCCTAGAAATCTTATTTATGACTGAGAAAACATTTCTATACTTTGCAGATTTTTAGCTTTTGCTTTGAGTACAGAATCATGGAACAATATATAAGAGAAAGGTTTTATTTTAAGCTTCTATTAAATTTTTGTTTCTATTTTTTTAAGAAAAGCCAAACAGCTTTTGGACAGCTTGTGGAGTTGCATTTCCCTTCTTGGTATTACCTACTTTCCAGTTTGTCAGCTGCTTTTTTTTTTTTCAAATTCTGCTCGTGTCTTTCATGTAATTTCTCACCTATTTGAGGACCATGCTCTGTTTGTTTAAAGACTTTCCCGCTATTATTTTTTTTTTTCTTACATTATCACCAAATAATCAAAAGGTTTTAGTAATCGGGAAGCTTTTTTGATCCAGGCACCTGTCTATAATTTTTTTTTTTTTAATGGGGTGATAGAATTAAGTCTTCTGTTTCTCACTGTATTCCTTTAGTTGTTTGGAAATTAAAAATAACCAACATATTACTCACAACATTTAAAAGTTCCCTCTAGTCTTGTGTCTGTTTTATGGGACTTTGTGCTGAAAAGCACAGAACATACCTTTTGATATGGCTGGACCGTAATTGTCCCCTCACCTGAAGCTGACTGGGCTGCTTTTTCGGTTGCAGTGGTCTACTGGGTAACCGCTGGATTTATTGATGGTAAGGATGGACAGATTTCCCCATCATCACCACTTTCAGCTCTTGCGAACTTGGCGCGTTGCCTTGAAGCTTTTTCTGGGGCTGATTTAAAGAAGATTGGTAAATCTGCCACCTACTTCCTAGTACTGACAAGGGGTGTGTGTACAGTGTACAGGCTCTGCTGTGTTCTTGTAGACCAGGGAAGGAGTTTGAAGCTGCCTGCTATCCCCAGCAAAGATGCTGAGGTCTCTGGTGCTTTGTAACCTTACTGAGTAGAAAAGGGTTGAAAATTTTTGCTATTAGAGTTTATTATTTCTATTGTTTGGTGGAGAATGTGTTGGCATAATGTTGCTGCTAGGAAGGCAGCACAGAATTGTCTTTTTTTTTTTTAATGTTTCGAATTATTTTTCAAATATGTGAACTCTTTAGAGGAGTCTTTCATACCCTTTTACTCAAGTCAGCCTGTGAAGTTTCAGCTAGGTGTGCAGTGATGAAGGATGGCAGGAAGTTGGGTTTGGTGATATCACCACCACACCACCGAAATAGAAAAAAACTGACAGGGCTAAATAGTAAAAACTTGTGGTTATAAACCAAAGTTGTAATAAGTTTCTTGAGCCCGTGACCTAACATGTCAGAATGTAACACATTCAGCTTTCTGTGAAACCTGAGGCAAATGTGCGTTTCAATATAAGGTAATTCAAAGTCCATTTAAAAAAACCCACAAAACACCGAAGATCCTCCAGTTTTTTTTTTTTCTTTCTCCATGTAAGAAAATGTCCTAGAAACCTTCAGTTGCCCTCTGTGAAGTGCACTGCTGAATTTACTATTTCTTTAATCGTGAGGTAGTAAAATTCTTCAGTACAAATCTCAACACATCTTTAAATGCTGTACTGCCTCCGTGGTGTTTGAGGCTCATTTTAATTCTAGTGTCACTTGCGTCCGTGGAGGTTGTTACCTACGGGGAATGAGAGCTGCTCGCTGACCTTCACAGGCCGGCGGTGTGTGGTGTTGCAGTGGCCTTTCTGCAGGGACGCGACACGTGCCAGCGGTGTCCTGGCGCTTGACCCGGGAAAGGCTGTCTCGCCAGAGAAAGCTGGAACTGCTCTCAGAAATCCCGTCACCTTGCAGGCAACCTCTTAAATGCTGCCCTGGATTTTAGGTGACTTCGTGTTATCTCTAGTCTCATTCTCTTGCAGAATGTATTTATTTATTTTTTTCCCCTCAAGCTATGTATGTCTTTTCACGGGTTTTCTTTTTAAATGATTAGTAAAGGGCAGGATAAGCTATTAAATAATTTTACTGAATGCTGCAAATAATGGAGAAGAGAAGGCTCTGGGGAGACCTTACAGTGGCCTTCCAGTGACTGAAGGGGGGCCTACAAGAGAGCTGGAGGGGGACTTTTTACAAGGGCATGCAGTGATAGGATAAGGGGTAATGGCTTCAAACTAGAAGAGGGTAGATTTAGATTAGATATCAGGAAGAAATTTTTCACCCTGAGGGTGCTCAGACACTGGGACAGGTTGCCCAGAGAAGTTGAGAATACCCCATCCTTGGAAGTGTTCAAGGCCAGGCTGGATGGGGCCTTGAGCAACCTGCTCTAGTGGGAGGTGTCCCTGCCCATGGCTGGGGTGGAGGGGTTGGAACTTGATCTCTAAGTTTCCTTCCAACCCAAACCATTCTGTGATGCTTGGCTTTTCTGATGGAATTTCTTCTTGTAATGCACCTTGGGCTGAAAGTTGGGGTGGGATGGAGGGCATCCACTGAGGGTGCAGGTTAAGTTCACCTCTGGAAGACCTTCCTGCAGTGGGGTGGAGGTGCTCTCCTCCATTCTTCCCCAGCACCCTCTGTCCTCTCACCTGTCACTTCTTGTGGCCCAGGAGGTGGGTAAGCAGCAGGCAGCACTGTCAGGAGCTGTGTTCTGGCCAGAGGAGCTGCTGGGGAAAGCCCTCGTGCCCTCTGCAGGCAGGGGGTGCTGCCAAAGGTGCTGGGGAGCCCTGGGGTCTGGCCCAGCTGCTGGAGGTGGCCTCGGGCTGCTGAGGCTGCTGCTCCTCACAGACGGGAGGGCAGACATGCCTGGGTGCATGCACACTCTTGTAATCACAAAGCCTGTTTCTGTAGGAAATCGGGTTAGTAATTTTTTTTTAATTGGACTAAATGGAAAAGCCTTTATTGAAAGGCGTTCTGTTAGGGGTGGTTTTTTTTCCCCTTTCTCTATTCAAACCAGACAGCTGAGTTCTTTGCCCAAATGTATCTCTGCTATTGAATACCATGGACCCTTTGTAATAAAGGCCTGTCTTTAAAAATGCAGTTTAGCTTTTCATTTAGAATTTCCAAGCTGTGCTATTCTGAATTTTGTGTGGAAGAACTGTCTACTTTTTGAAATCTTCTCTGGTATCGCTTACCTAGGGCAGAGAGTGGAACTGTTTTGAGATGAGGAGAAACTTCTTCACGGTGAGGGTGACAGAGCCCTGGAACAGGCTGCCCAGGGAGGTTGTGGAGTCCCCTTCCTTGGAGATTTTCAAGACCCGCCTGGATGCAGTCCTGAGTAACATGCTCTAGCTTTAGGCAACCCTGCTTCAGGAGGGGAGTTGGACTAGATGATCTCTATGGTCCCTTCCAACTCTAAAATTCAGTGAAAATTCAGTGAGGTGGGACTTCTTGATACTTGCACCGTTAAGAGTTGCAGTAAACAAGATCTTTCTGGATGTGAATACCTAAATGAGGGAGCAGAGAGCAGAGTTATGTGGCTTCAGCCCATGCAGGAGTGGGCCTGGGTGTGTGCCTTCACTGAGAAGGTGTGGTGTACAGCTTTGACCACCCAGGCACACCAGGAGCATCAGATCTCTGCAAGCGTGCTGTTGCTGGATGAATTTTATATTCACCTCTCGTTGGAATAAGTTTTCTGCAATAGTGCCCAAGTAGGATGAGGATTGTGGGAGGCTTTTTCCCCCCTCAGTTTCTCTCACTTGATAAAAATAGGATTAAAATAAAGGCAGAGAAACAGTTCAATCTCAAAAGACTGCTGTTCCACAATAGTATAATCCAGTGGAAATAGGCACAGCCTTGGTCTTGTCCTCGCCCTTATCCCACCCCTGACTCTCACTAAGTCAGCAGTAAATTAATTAAAAGCAAAGAGTGGCTTTCTGATGGTTTATTGAGAGCCTGGGCTCACTTGCTGGATGTTCAGGCAAGTGGCTGTGCTGGCTCAAAGAGAGGAGTGGCTTGCGGCCAGAGCGGGTGGTATCTGGCAGCACCAGCCTAAGCTGGCCAGCACTGGCAGGAGCTACTCCTTGGGAAGGACATCTGGCTCCTCAGAAACAGCTTGTGGTCTGACAGCCCCTTTAAACTTCATTGTTTGCAAGTATCCTGGAGACTGGGATCCCACTAATTTGAGGATGCTTGCAGCTTCCAAGGTTGGTCTGTTCGTTCCTAGAATTGTCCTTCTTGTAATAGCAGAGCAAGAAGAACGAATGAACTAGCTAGAATTTCAGTGCTCTTCTGTATTGTGCAGAGCAAAGTGAGATTATCATGACTGGCTAGTCAGGGGAAAAAAAAAAAGCCACCAAATGCATAAAAAAGCTAAACACTCAAATGGGCTAGTGGGACTGCCCTCTGAAGTTGAGAGGTAGGTCTTAGCCTTTCAGTGAGAGATAATAAATGCATGATGAAAGGACTGTGGAAAGCCTCAAACAAGAGCTTGCGTTTGATGTGATGGGTTAAACTGGGATTGGGGTGCAAAGGAAAATATCTCAAAGCTGTAAATTATAACATGGGTCTTTGCAGCATTGATTTGGAGCTCAGAAAGACAAGATTTCATGAATTGTTTAAAAGACATTCAAAAGGATGTTTTTTTAATAGCTGCTACAGGAAAACAATGGTACCCTGGGCAATAGTCTTTCCTGTGAGGAGAAATTCTGTCTTGGTCATACTACCTGGGCAGACACTATAAAATTTAATGTTCAGGCATGATGGTAAATGTCTATGAACAGAAGAAAAAAATGTTAAGAAGGAAACTTTTAAAACGGAGAGCAGCCAGGGGTGACTGGAAAATATGTGTGTATATTTATATACACACAGAGTTAGCTGTATATCTATCATCCTCCAGCCTTTTGTCTCCTTTCTCTCTGTGTAATGTTGTGTATCATTGAGCCCACTGGTTTTAATTTGCTCTGACTTGTGCACACTACTGGCAGCTCTCGGGGGTCCAAACGTGTTGAGGTGGGACTAGGACATGAATTGAGGCTGGAGCGTGCTGCTGGGATGTGGCACTTGTGGGCTCTTGGAGGAATCCAGAATTTTATATGTAGTGTACAGATAACTTGTGCTGGTGCTTTGAAAGACCCCCTGGCTGCCACCAATAACTCCAGTCACTCGTCAGATTTGGATCAGAGCAGACATATTTTTGCTAATTACTGTCACAGTTATTGGAGTGTTTTAAGAATCAAAAGCCATTTTTGTAAAGCCAACTTCAGGTTGTATCCACTGGAGTGGCCATGCAGAAGTTTAACTTACATCTAGTTAAATGAAACAAAAGATCTTATTTGTTTTTATGGTAGAGTTAGTTTTTAGAGCTGTTGCCCTTACTGTTGGGAAGCTCTCCATTGTGCTGAGCAGGGTGTGAGAAATCATGATGGAGGTTTAAAACACACAGACCTCAAAACTCTTGATAATTTTACATTTCCAACACCTTTTATATTTTCAGTAAGTACTAAGGCTGCTATCCTTTCTTGATTATACGCCTTTCACTGAAGTTTGTTTAGGAGTAGTTAACAATAAGAGCCGAAGATGTGGAACTCAGCAATTCTTCACATGCTCTTCACTCAAGCAGCAATGTTTGTAAATCAGTTCATAGACTAATTTTAAGCCAAAACTTCAATTATGTTTCTGTTGTTTGTTCCTTTTTTGGTTTGGAGGGTTGGTTTTAAATCATGTCGCTTTGATGGAAATGACAAGGTTTTTGAGCCAGTTCACACTTCTGTTGTGGTAAATCACACTATTTATTATTGGGTTCTTGTAAGTCAGTTTAAATGGCTTTGCCTCCTTACTAGTGTTTACTCTTGCTTTGTCTTTATGATGACTACTCACATTGCCTTCAGCCACTGTTTTCTTCTTTGTTGTTGTTTTTGTTTTGTTTCTTTTTCAATGGGGAAAACTGAATCTCTTGACAATGTAAACTGAGCATGATTAGTTGTAATCCAGGCCATAGACCTGCAGGGATATTGAGTTAGAGTCCAGGGCTGAGTTTCAGTACTCCTGTGGCCTGAGGGAAAATGAGACAAAATCCACTAAACGTGTTCAAGGAAATGTGTTTCTGTTGCTTTCTGAATGCTCTTCGTGTTAGCATATGTGTGTACTCAGTGGTGCATCTTCCAGCTGCATTATTACTCCAATTACTTAGCACCCCAAAATTAGCCAAGGAAGATCTGTGTAGTAATAAGGTGGTGGTACTTCTTCCCTCTGAGCTGTGTAAGAAATCTCATTCCTTCCCTGTGCTGTCCACGTGATTGTGGAAGAAAGGGTGTGAAGCCCCTTTTCTTGCGTATGGGTGGAATAGTTTGGGAAGTCGCAGACTTTGCCTCTGTGAACTGACAGTTTCCTGCTCATTGCAGAGTATTCCCCACACAGGTGATAATTTGGGTCACATTTAACTTCAGGGTTTTTTTTTTTTGTAAATCTGAGGTGGGTTTGCCTTACACTTAGTGTCAGTAAATACTATCCAAACTCTTCAAGCGTCTCTTTTAAAAATCTCATTTCAAAAAGTTTAAATATTAGCTTGAATTAAAATAAGTGTGTTATATGTTGAGAGCAAATGAGAGAGGTGGTTGGGTTTTTTTTGTGAGTGTCTACATGAATGCATGCGTGTTGAGTCCTTAGTATCAAGTCCTGAAATTAATTGAGAAATCATTTGTTAAAGCATTTTCAATTGAAGTAGTAGAGATTTGTTATTGTTAATGGAAACCATAGAAATGTGGTGAGAGTATTCTGAGTGCTGTCTTCATGGTGAACATAGGTTACATAATGCTATGATTAAGTAGGAACCTTCCTTCAAATTTTTGTGGAGTAGTAATTGAGGGTCTTTAGATGCTCCATATGTGTATGCATGTAAGTAATGAACTCAAGCCTTTTCCCCATGAAACCGTGGCTGGCTGAAAATCACTGCCACACAGTGTGTCCTCTTGCTTCCTTAAAGTAAGTTTGCTCTCAGGCCGGAGGGTTGCAGGTGGGTAATTACCCACTTTGCACAAGCTGCTGCTGTAATTGGCAAGTTTTGGCAGCCTGTGCAGAGAGGTCCCGGACCGAAAGCCTGCAGTCTCTGTGCACATCCTTTGCTCTCCACAGGTGATTTTGTCCAAGCCAAAGCTGAGATGCATTTTGCATTTGTGTGTGTATAAAAATATATCTTTACCTACTTTCTTATTGGGTACAATGTCATGCAAAAGGTTTTTGCTTTTCACAACTGAACAAAAGGAAACCCAGTTAGCAGATACCAGGCAAGGGAACCTAATTCTGCTGTGTGTTAGGAAGGTACTGCAAGAATGAACACCTTAAAGCTCATGCAAAGATTTAATTTGTCTTTGCACTAGCAAAATACTTTTTAAAAAAAAATAGATGTATAGATATATCCACTTTTCAATTTACATTTTTTTATATGTGTGTTTATTCTACACATACAGAAAAATCTTGAGGACAGAGATGATAAGAGCAAAGCCATGTAATAAAGCCTTCTGGAGTTGACTATGTGTTTTCCCTATGTTTCAACTTATTATCCTCATGGAAGGAGTTAGTTTTGATTTGCCTATTTGGAACTTGACCAACAGCTTATTTAAAAGATGGTTAATTTAGCTCTGTTGCTGGAAGCCATAATGCTCAGCAGTTTATGTGGGTCTTTTAACTGTTCCTAGGAGATATGATTAATGTGGCAGAAAATAACATTCACAGTAGTAATTGAGGGTCTTTAGTATACTCATTCTTTGCACATTTCCTAATTTTTGTTTGTTTGTTTGTAGCAGAAACTGAAAGCCTTTTTACAGAGGATTACATTCCTCTAATCTCTCAGTATTCTCATTACAGCAACACCATATGAGGAAGCTAGTTTATTAGCCACTTGTTTGCAAACAGTACCATTAGCAGGTTCTCAACATCTCAGGTTACGTTAGAATTGTCTTTAAATATTTTGTGTAATGTTAATCAAGTTTTCCTCCATCAAATAGCTCTTTAAATCGGTGTTGCACTGGATAGAAGTGGGTTTTGTGTGGAGGAAGTGAGTCAAGATGCTGTTCTTGGCGTTTGCATTTCCCCCCCTTTCTTTCTTTTTGTCTCTAATAGAAATATTCATCCCTTGAAAGAAGGAATACCTATAGTTTGTTTTCATTATTTTCTATTTAAGTGAACTATGTAGTGAGACAGTAGGCCCTGTTTTCTCCTGGTAATGGTTGGACCATCTCACTTATTGCTAAACATACGGCTATTTCTATTTCTGTGCTTGGGAACTGAAGAGGGTTGTTTTATCTTTTAAGTTTGAAAGTGCTTATGCTGCAAATACAAATATTTGGATATTGCTTGAAGAAAGCCAAAGCTTACATGTACTTCTTCAGAAGCTACAGTGACGAGAAAATAAAATGGATGAAAAGGTGGCTAATTTTTTTCCTTAGATTTATCTGAAGTATAATTCAGAATTAGTCAATTTACAAGATGTACCCTGTCCAAAAAAGCATTGATGCAATTTAGCTTTTTGCTCTGATTTTGATAAGTTATCAGAGTTTACAGTACTATCGTGGAACTAATTTGGGCACAGTATCTCCTGAAGCAGATAATAGCGTACGTCCTTTCCTGCTTCACCAGCACTGGCACAGCTACTGAATATGCCATTGTGTGAGGTTATAAACCAGATAATCTTAATTGGGCATTTCCTGAGAGGGAGGGAGGGATGACTGAAAAAGGAAAGAATTGGAAATAAGGGCATGCGTTCCTAATATACAAATTTGGCTCCCGTCCAGGAAAATGGGAGAATTTCCTGTTAGTTAAAATCTTCCAAGAGCTGAAAGCCTGGAGATACATACCGCATACCTCAGGGAGCCGGAGGAAGGGGGGAAGGCTGGGAACAGCTCGTGCATGAAAGCCCTGGGGAACCCATGGCTGTGTGATGTGGTGGGACCGAGGGGTGTGAGCAGCTGGATCTCAGGCAACTAGAGCATGGGCAGACAATTTCCCTTGCTTGGCCAGGGATGAGGGTTGCCCTGCAGCATTTGCGCTGTCAGATTCTGGTGTTGTAGACCAAAGCCTTCTGAGAGTTGAGTCAAATACAGTTCAAGCTACATGGATTATGTGTGTATATATGTATGTGTATGAATGTATAATCTAACCCATTTGGTGGGGCGTGTACACTGCAGATATATGTGGAATATTGACTCACTAAACTGGAGGATCTGTGCTATTGAACAACTATGGGGTCTGTCATTTAAATTTCAGGGAAGGATGGCAAATGGAAGTGGATACAGGCAAATTAGCTTTGAAGGAACTGAAGTGGATTTTTTTGCACCAGTAGTTGCACCTCTTCTGTTGGAATAATCTCTTTTGGATCTCCATTTGAAGAGAGAGCTGCTTATTAAAGTGCAGTGAGTTCTAATTCAGAATTTGAACCTCTTTTGATGCAAGGTGGGAAAAAATAGCGAATCAGGGAAGAGCTGTGTTGAAAAAAGGAAACAACTTGTTAGTACTGCTAGTTGTGTTCTGAATCTCCCATGCTGACCTGATTTAATTAACATAGTAGGTTTTTCAGACATTTGTAAATACTTGTAGGCTGCTTTAGCTTTTTAGCTTTGCTTTAGTGTAGTGTGAGGTTTTTTGGGTACATTTGGTAAGCCTTTGAGTGCATTATGATCACAGATTTTTTTTTAGACTATATGCATTGATGTTTGTGGACATTTGAAAGTCAATATGCTATTTTTTAGACTATATGCATTGATGTTTGTGGGCATTTGAAAGTCAATATGCTACAGTCACCTTAACTCAAGATAGCCCAGGCTCCAGGAAGAGTAAAGCTTCTAGGATAGATGTAAGTGGGCAGAGCATTAATAGCAGTAAGTAGAGTGGTTCATCTTGTATGTAGAAGTCTGTCCTAAGTGTTGGCTTGTCTTGTATGCAGAGGTCTGTCCTAAGTGTTCTATTAAATATCAGTTACAATACAGAAGAGACTTAATTGTGTAGCGGTTGCATTAGAACTTGATCCAAAATTCAGTCACGGGTAATAGTAAAATCAAATCTTTATTTAAGATCATCCTACATGCCACAATAGCATGTACTAAAGGAAATTAATTAAAATCAAATAAGCTTCACCTGATTTGACTTCAGCAGTCCAGTGTACATGCACTAAATTAAAGTTAAATCAAGGATGAAGTAATCCTAGCTCTCTGAATATGAGTACAATTGTGTTTCTTAAACTTCTTAAATGAAAAGAAAAACAAGAAAATTTGATCTCGCCCTCTGATTAATGAATGAGGGAAGGGTTTGGTAGTGACTGTGATTTGTAATGAAAAGATGCAGTTACCTGTATTAATACAATTTCATGGGTGATAACATGCTGTCAGTGTAACGCTAAAGAAGAATGATGGCAAAGTTAAACAAGCAGTCCCAAGAAAGGTCTGCACACAGTAAACGTGGTGCAGTTATGTCAGATTTGAGAGGGTGAGGGGAGAATGGTGAATGCATGGAAGAGGAGGCCACCAGTGGAATTGGTGCCTTAAGGAGTTTCAGAATTGTTTCTGAGGACCTGTTAGTCTGTTAGCAGGTAGAACACATTGATCAGGTGGAAACAAATTAAATCCTACTTTTTCTGTTACTCTGTTGTTTTCCTCCCCCTAGGAGGGGAAGTCTATTCTCATTCTTTAACTTCTATGTGATATGAAATAACTCAATTAGAGATTAATGGCAGCTTGTTTGCATTTACCTGAAAAGTCAGTAATGTCTAAATTGGGTGTTTGTGGCCCCAAAGCAGTTTAGCTCCATTTGAGGTATTCAGAAAAACTGTTAATTTTCCTCTTAATTTCTGTCACGTGTAACTAGGATGCTTACGGATTCTCTGGGGTGTTCACATAATTACCAGTTGCCTTAAACTCTTGGCCTTTAAAAAAAGTGTATTTAGGTACTTAAATCATCTCTTGATGAGAAAGGAGCATCTTTGGGTCTGGTTCTGATCTGTTAAATGTGTATGTCCTTGGGAAGGGGGCCTCGAACCACAGCTTTACACCGGAATACAGAAATCTGGATATAAACTACAGATGTCTAGGTTTACAAGTCACAGCTGTGCTTATAAATTAACAGCCAATATTTTGAACTGCTAAGAGATTGTTTGTTGGTAAACTATGTCTCTTCTGTCTTTTCCCAATCTCTGTGAACAATGAATATCCTCCAGTCAGCCTTTCCAAGTGTTGTATATATTGTGGAAGATAGAGAAATCTGATACAACTTGCTATAACAATTTATAGTTAAACTAGTTTCCATTTTATTAACCACCACATTGGTAGCAGATACAAAAAGAAATCCATTTTGCTGCCATGCACTGCCCTTGAGTTGCTCCTGCCAGTTTTAATGCTGTTGTAATTACTTTTCCCAAATACTCTATTGCTTTTCTTTGCTTCTTGCCAGACCCAGGGGCAGGAAAGCAACTTTACAGGGGAAACAAATCCTGCCTTTGTACAGTGCTATGAAATGCACAGAGTAAACAAATGAGGGGATGAGGGATGGGGATAGAGTGGGAGTTTGTTTTCCTGCATCACTTTGCTTTTCTTGTGCCAATAGCAGGGTTTTTAAAAAGAAAAGAAAAAAAAGGCAAATTGGATTGTTAGCAGTGTCCCTTAGGATCATAAATGAAGGGAAGATTGTGTATGTAATTCATAAACATCCTGAACTATACGCCTTCTATTTCAACTTATTAGGGCATGAAGTAGTGCCTGCCAGGTTAATTTCACACTTGGGAATTCAGCATTCATGCAGCTCTTAATTTCCTCCTCTATACAAAGCTGTGATAAGGAGAGAATAAGGGTATTTGAATATTTGATTCCAAATAATTCATTTTAAAGAAAAGTATTTTAGAAGTAGCCGCAAGAAAATCATAGTTGGGGTTTTTGTAATTGAATTTGGAAAGTAACATGAGAATGTTTATTTGTCACTGCTGGGATATATACTTTTTGTCTAGCAAACAAAATCCTGTACTTCACAAAGTCTTCTCTTTTATAGATGAAATTATTGTTTTGAGTTCAGGATGTGGTGGGCAAACAATAAAAAAAGAAAAGCCACTTGCAAATACCACCAAGCTTCTATCCTTTCCCCATCTGCCAAAGGAAGAATGGAATTTGTTAGTATGGAACAGTGATCAGTCCTCTGTATTTTTGTGTTTTTAGTGGTTAAGGTGGTTTTTGATGGTTAACTGGAGTTCAAGGATTGTTCCAGCCTAGTGCCTGCTTTTTGGTTTTGTGATGTGATATCTGAGCATGAGCGGAAGGAATCATCTTTTGGCTCTAAATAGGAGTGAGATCAGATTTTCATTTAAAAAAAGCCTCAAAACTCATATGATTTGAATATTTAAGAGACATGGAACTTCTTATTCTCTTCTAACTCCAGTATTACTTGAAACTCAGTCATGGATGGTGACTGATGTTGTGATTTGGGAGAGCTGGATTCAACTGGTCTAGGAAGGCAGTTAAGATGGATTCCTAAGGTTTTGCTTTAGTCTCAAGAAACTCTGTTTTATGTGGATATTTCTACAGTATTTCTCTTAAAACACATAAATGATCGGTAAAAATTGATATTTTTTTAATTTTTTTTTTTTTAGTTTTGAGGTTGGAATGGCTGGGAATTGTGTATATTAAGGAAACAGTTGGATTGAGAATGGTTGGGAATTGAAGAAATTGGTTTTGATAGGAGTTCAGTCAAGTATTTCCCCTACTGCCTTTAAAGAAAAAACCCAACAAAACCACACCAAAACCAACCAAACAAAAACATTACATTTGGGAATTAAAAGTGCCCATGTTGCAGAACCGAAGACAAACTTGAATAATGAATGCTCTTCCCCTTTGTGGTGCATAAAGCTTATTTGGAGATACTTATAAGAGTATGCTTCTCTACAAACATTAAAAAGTAACTAGTTTTGTTGTTTGGATCTTATTTTGATGATCTGTTTTTCTTTTTAGCACCAGCAAACGTTTTTAAATCAGCTGAGGGAGATCACTGGTATCAATGACATCCAGGTACTACAACAGGCACTGAAGGTAAGATGTGTGTCCCTGACTTGTAGCTGAATGTGTACGTCTTGTCATTAACTGCCTGTGACAATCATAAACCCTGTCCTCTCTTACTCTTCTCTTCCATTCCCAGCTGGAATAATTTTTAAATTTATTTCAGGGAAAAAAGCTTCTTCACTTTAGAAGGAGCCTTGGTCTCTTTTGGTACTGACATAAGAATTAATTTGGCATTCAAATACGAAAAGACAGGAATGGTATGACTTGCCTTTAACCTTTGTCTAAAATGTTTTGAGATACCTTGATCCTAGTACAGCTGGTCAACTCCTGAGGAGTTAACTGTTGTTTTCTTGACAAGGTGTAGCTAAGACTTTTTTTCCTATCATGAACAAGTCCTACTCAGTATGTAAAGTGAAGAACTCTCCTTGAACTTGGCACTCTTTGCTAACTTGCTGTTGTTTCATTTATTCCCCCAACCAGTGTATTTTTTTTCACAGCACCAAAGAGTTCATTGAAGCAAGTAAAGAATGGCAGGTTTCTCTGCATTTATTTCATATATCTGTATCTATATAAATCCCTTGTCTCCCTTAAGAAGAGCTTTTCAGCCATTTATACACGGTAAATGAGAATTTAGTGAATTACAATCATATATATATATATATGTATATAAAATTGTTGCTTCAGATTCAGCATGTCAGGTACACAACTGCTTCTCAAAAGCCAGTATTTCTGGCCTTAAAAATGAAACAGTAGACTTTCAGAAGAAATGATTTGACTGCTGTAGAAGTCTGTGAGTGTGCTGATTATCCTTATTGAGGGGTTGACCTACACAGCAAGATCACTAATTTTTTTTTTCCTGTAATAAGTGAAATTCTACCAAAGTAAATTCTTATAAGATTTCCTATCTTCTTTTTTGTTAAAAATAGTGAATTATGCAGAATATGTCAAGTTTGCAAACTTTCTTTTCTGATTAATATTTCACCTGAAAATACAGTGTGTCATGTATCTTCTAAGTTGCTTGTACTGTTGTCCTTTGCTGTTAAGAACAATTTAAAAAAAAACAAACAAAAAACAAAACAAAACAAAAAAAAACAACAAAAAAACCCCAAAGGGTGGGGGGACTCTCACTTCCTGTTCTGTTGATGCTTAAAGGACAGCAATGGTAACCTGGAGCTGGCTGTGGCTTTCCTCACCGCGAAGAATGCCAAGGTTCCCCAGCTAGAGGAGGCAACTTACTATCAAACAGCCCTTCCTGGAAATGACAGATATATCAGCGTGGGCAGCCAGGCAGACACCAGTAGGTATTTTTTCTTTTTGTAAATTTTGTTTAAAGGCAAGAAAACTAAAAACTTGCCTGTGAGATCACTGTTCATCTGTTGATAATTCTTACTTAACAATATTTACATTTTTATGTGTTCTTTCTTTCCTTATTTCGTGTATTTTTAAATTTGAGTTATCCTTAATAATTACCTTTACGTGTATGTATGTTGCTGATCAGAAGATGAATAAATCAATTTTCAATCTTCCTCCCCCCTTTCTATTATAGGCCTTATTTTGGGGTTGTGCAGTAAATAGTTAAAGGCAAAAGCTGGGTACTCTTCAGTCAAAATAAAATAGGAGAAGAATCTCTGAATGTTTGTCTTGAATATATTAATCTCTAGCATATTAAGAGTAGCTTTTACCTGACGGGGATGACTTTCCCAAATGAAGATGTGAGAGGTTAGCAGTGCATTTTGTAGAGAAAGATTAGGTATTTTATATATGAAATTAACCTTAAACATACTTAATTTTAAGCAGTTCTAATCAGTTGATATAGGAGGCCCCAGAAACTGTACTTCTGAGTCTTGCAGATTGTATTCCTTTGCTTAAGTGCATAGTCATTGTATAGGGGGGGAAGGGAGGGAAGAAACATTAAAACTACTGTACTTATAAAATGTTGATGAGGAAACTATTGACAGGAAAAGTTTTGCTTTCTTGTGGTCCTGCATGTTAAATAAGCTCTGCAAGTAAATATGGAAAATAACCTACAAGAAAAAGTCAAAGGAAGTTTTGTAGTGGGATTGATTTCTGTAAAATCTGAGTTTCTTGATGTTGTAACATTCTAAATACAGATGTACAATATTTAAATTTTATATTAATCCTGTGACCGTGTATGTAGTACATCTATGTAGCTTTTGAGTGAGGAAAATTACTTAGCTTCATCCATAGTAGGATTTTTTTCCCCCTTCATTTCACTAATCGTGGGGTGGCTACAGTGGCACCATTGTAAAGTAGTTTAGATCTTCTTGTTGATTGTACAATTGTCTGTCTTTTTGTCTCTGGCACCTTGACATAAACATTTTTTTTTAAGTTAGAGGTGAGTTTATTCTCAGCAGCTCAGACCTAAAAACTGTGTTTTAATCCTTGGTATTACTAGGAACCTCATGTAAACTGCCTTGAGTGCATGATAGTTATATTATCCCCTTCCTCCCTGCCCCTAGTTGTTGGGGATGTTTGGGTTTTTCGACTTTTGTGTTCTTTTCGTTTCTGTTTTCTCTCCTTTGCAAAGAAAACACACACAAAGCTCCACATGTATTTAATTTTCTATGGCATAAAATTCACATTGAGTAAATGGAGACTATTTTCAAAAACTTACCACTGCTGTCAGTAGATCTTCAGTTCTGGAGACTATATGGTAGTAAGCTGAATTCTTTTGCAGTCTGTGTTTAATTAGATTTATTAGCAATCCCATTAATAGAAGTGCTTAGTTTTGCTGTTACTTACTGTACTGTGCAACCTTATTGAAGATATGAGGAGACAAGGGATGTAAGAGAGGGAAGAGTCAAATCTGCAGAGTCAACATTACCCATGACTGTTGGTCAAACTGAAAAAAGTAACTCTGGAGTTGCACGTTCCAAGCTGAATTTCAGGATTGTCTTCTCTTTTCTGGAGGGCTGAAGGCAGACCCAGGTTCCTTACAGTTACATAGCACTACAAGTCAGTAATCAAGAAGCACCAACAGCTGCGAAAAAAGCAGTCAGACTTTGCTAGCCTTTGTTGTTTTAGTTAGACTGAAAACATGTTCTGAGATAAAGGCATCTTGGCCAACTTTTCTTCATGTTGGAAGACTCATGGGGCAAGAATTAAACACCCACAGCAGAACAAAAGTCTAAACCAATCTCGCATCATAGAGCACCCCTCCATCCCCATCTGTAGAGATCCAGTGAAAGCTTCTTGTAGAAGCTGCAGTTCTTTTTGTTGGGTTCTGCTTGGCTGTAATTATTTTGATTATGAATATAAAAAATGCAGTACACATAGAATGGATGAGGTTCAGGGCCCTGCAATGGTAAGTACTGTCATGTAAGGGAGTGTGGTGAAAGACAGCGGATGACCTGGGAGAAGAGAATGGAAGGGTGGGCATAGATGGAAAACATATCAGCAAGGATAGCTCTAACCATCAGCACTCCCTTCTGCACAGAATGCTATTAGCGCTTCTCAGTAACTATGCCGAGTTGCTGACAGTATCTTGTCTTTCAAATTTGACTCCCTTTTGCTGTCCCACGTAGGCATAATTAAACGAAGATAATTATAACTCACCCTTGCTGTTCCTTACTGCCTAACTACCTCTGTGCGGTTGGAACTCGCAATGGTATGAGTCACCGAGCTTTGCAGTCCCACCAAGTTAAGTCATCCAAACTGGGGATGAGAGGGAGTTACAGTTAAATACCAGAACTGTCTTTTATGCTGCATAAAATCTCTAGCCACTTGCAAATGCTTTTCAATCTATGCTTTGCATAAAGGTGTATCAGATGTATTCTGCGAGCTTGACAGAATATATTTCTTTGAAATGGTTACTTAATTAAGGGGTAAAATAAAAACACATATAACAGTAAGTCATACCTTAACAGTCAGTGGTTAGCCTGGATTATTCACTGGCTCTTCCAAAAGTGACAGTGGTTATTCAGCTGTTTGAGAGTTGCATCCTGTATGTTAGGAGGTATAAGGAAACTTCATTTCTCTTATTAGCAAATGCAACATCTCAAGAGCTATAAAAATATTAGTGAGTTTGCATAAAACTTACTCCATCTTTAAAATCAAAGGCTGACTTACACAATCAGTGTTAATCATAATGCTTGTCTCTTTGCCTGTTTAAAATGGTATGTGCAAGCACCTGCAAGTGTAGCTTTTTCACGTCAAGACTGATGCATGCTGTATCTGATCCCTTTGCAAAGAGGTTTTTTCCTTCCCTTCACACAATCTGTTATTGAGGGGAAAGTGCTTAAGCATTAGGATTGCAATGTACAAGTGAACACCGTTTAATCTAAGATCACTTTCACGTTCTGCTTAGTAGCATGAAACCTAGGCACTGTAATTAAAGCAAAACAAAATAAATTGTTTAGTAGTACTTTCCACTACTTCCATTTTATTGATTTCTCTAGAAACCTTTTTTCTCTCAATTTGATGTAATTCAGTGTATTTTCATCTATAGCTACGCAACAGAACTGTTGCATTGCTAAGCATATCCATTTCCTTCTTATTTGAGAAACTTGCAGAACGCAGGGTTAAAGGAAGTGGCAAAATGAAGAGAAGACATGTATTTTAGAAGTTGTATTGTCTTAAAATGAAAGAGCTGTCAAGACAAATTCTCTCCCTCCCTTCTTTTGAAAACTCAAAATTCTTTTTCACAAAAACTGAATTATTGGTCTTTGCAATTGCACATTCCACAGCTGAAACAAAAGAATTCAAGCCCTTTTATAAGGTCAGAGTACAATGTAACTATAAAATGCTGCACACCCCAACTTGAGGGTTGGGGAGCTGGCTTTTTAAGTCTTCCTGTTCCTAGAGTTTGAGCCTTTGCATAGGTCTCTAATTCAGTCAGCCCTTTCCAGTGAGGTAGATTTAACTGCATCTAAAACATCTCCAAGTGAGATGCATTTCTTACAGACTCTGAAAAGTTTACGGAGTACCTTGGCTTGGTGCTTCACTTACTTATTAGACTTAGTTACTCTAACTTACTCCTACCTACTCCTAATGTCTTGCCTAACTCCCTCTTGCTTCAGGTGAAGTCCTTTCATTCTCTGTGCTATCCGTTGTGGAGATTATAGTATGCTTCATTCCTTTTATCTCAAATGAAGTGTTGTGTGCTTGAAGATGGTGTGTCATAACATCCCCACAGACTTTGCTCAGATCTAAACAGCCCAAATTCTTTCCAAGTCTTTGGATGCATTTCCTATTCGTATTTCCGTTTGTTTCCTCTCTTCTAGACCTTCTCTAATGGTTCTGCCTTTTTTTTGTGGTCTGTGGCACTCAAAACAATAACCAAGAATTCCACTGAGTTGTTAAGAAAATTTTTATCTTAAGATAAATTTATTGTAAAATGTCCACTTAGTACTCTGACAATATACCTTAACTTCATATTTTCTTCAATGCTGTGATGATGCGAATTGCAGGTTGAACATGAATCAGCTGTAGCTCCTAGATCCTTCTTGGCACAAATCCTAGTCAGTCCTCATTCTATAGCTGTGCATTTTATTGTTTCTGTGAGTAGAATTTGACACTAGTTTCTTCTGTCACCTTACTTAACTTGGATATCACTATGCATCTTCATGACATTTCCTTCTATTTCAGGGATTATTTGTGTCACCTCCATTCAGGTTCCTGGGAGTGTCTCCAGCTTGGTGTGGCAGGATCCCTGCTTCAAAATGTCATGAGTCTTGTGCCTTGAGGTCCTCCTTGCATCCTACAGATTCACTTGTTCCTTTGTTCCATGACTACCTCCCTCCTTCCCATCTCTGATAATGTGAGAATTGTCAGTTTAAGGTGTTATAATCTTAGGACAGTGAAAGTGCAGCTGACATGAGGAAGTTCCTGTGAGATAGTGGTGGCTAACGTTTGCTAGCTCTTTGATCAATAGAGCTGTTTGGGTTGGCTGAGCATCTAGTTTTAACCAAAATTGGCATATACAGCCAATTAAATTCCTTTAAATCTTCACACAGGAGCCTAAGACCATCATGACGTGTAACATCACAGAATAGATGGTAGAATATAGGATCTTGCTTAGCTCTGCTTGTAATAAACAAAACTGATGTAATCTGGACTTCAGTATTTTTTTCTTTTCTTCTTATCTTGTTGATGTATTGAAATTGGAGTCTTGCTGCTGGATTTCCATACTTGGCACCTGTCCATTGAACCCATCAGGCCTGCTCCTTCATTTTCCTCTCCCTGTGTCAGCGGTTGCACCACTTCAGTTGTTTATTGCCAGTCCCTGGGTTCAATTGCTACTTCAGATCTGTGCCTGAGTTTCCCAACCTACTTAAGTTTGAAGGTCCTACTCTCTACCTCCTGGTATAAGTAACAAGTCAATAACACATTAATTATTTTAATGACCTAGGCAGTTACCATGTAAGAACCATTTATTTAAATGATGATAGAAACTTCCTAAGTAAACAGAATAGTAAGAGTTGGTTTAGAAAAGAAAGAAGATACATGGGGATGGATAGATATAGTGTGTGCATTTACTGTATATACCCTAGTATATTTGTTACAAATTTCAGTATACCCTTTAAAATTTCCTCATAGAATTACAAACTGTGTCAAACTCTCAGGATCTCATGTACCAGAAGCACACATTATAATATATTAATGTTGTAAACCGAAAATATATTTCTTAATAAAACAGTAGATTAATTCTGCATGTTAATTTTAGTTGAATAAACATCATGAATGCACTAAGCCAATCTGTTTTGATGTGCAGTTTCTTCATTCATAAAGAATTTTTTCAGAAGCAAACTTTTTTGTTTATTTAGTTTTCATGGCTTAGTTAAGAATATTTGCATTTTCTAAAGCGATGCGATATACAATAAGTACCTTTAGGAGGATGAGCCAGTGAGAACTAAAGTGTTCAGTGGCCTAAATGAGAGGAGGAGTATTACAAAATCAGCATATGTTAATTAGGTAACTGTAAATTTGGAGATGTGGCATTATTTTTAATACCTTTATGAAATGCATCCTTCAGCCTATCACAGGAAAGTTGCGTGCCTGATAAGTACTTTGAGTAAAAATAATCTTTTTTTTCTTCAAACTCAGTCACACAGGAAATTTCAGTAGATCAGTTTCATGAATGAATGCTACCACTCACTGTTATAAACTACAGTTATAGGTTTGCATTAATGCTATAAAATTGAAGTGAAATAAGTATTTTAAAACTAGGTTAGTGTTGAATTTATTATAGATTGTGAGAGAAGGCAAAGTGATCATACTTGTAGAATAACTGATTGGAAATTGGATGTCTTTTCACTAAAAAAAGAAATCCCCATGTAAGAATTTACAGAACTTGAAGATATTTTAAAACAAAACCAAAAAAAACCCTGCATGAGTTTCATGTAGTATATGTACATTTGTATACTCTATAACCAGCTGACGGAAATCCCAACTGTGCAGACAAGCTGATATATATTGTTTTCTTTTTTGAAAGAGGAGTTTGGTCTTAGACTGTTCCGCTTCTGTTATGACATCTACTGAGATCTCTTTATAATCCTATGATTTAGGATTCAAGTCGTATGTGAGCTGTTGCAGCTTAATGAGTTAGTGTGTCAGCTGAGAGGCTGAAAAAGACCTTGGATCTGCTCCAAGTACAGCAAACATGAGCTAAAATACGTTAGCGTAAATCTCTAAAATATTTTTGTTTTACATTTGCTACAAACTAAAAGATTGTGTGGAGTAGGTTACCATGGATCAGCTGATATTTAGAAATGTATTTTTCTGACTTGAGTGGTGTTCTGTGATGTATGTTGGTTGCACCACTCCCATGTGGTGGTAGTACCTGGCAGCTGGTCTTCACTGCATTGTATTTTTCATGCAGCTCAGGAACAACGTATGCTTGAAAGCAAAATTTCTTAAGGGAATCCTGCATTGTCTGCTCCAAGACCATTACATGGCAAAGGAAATTGTTGTGTTGATCCGCTTTCTGAAAGCAAGTAGAAGTGAAGGATTTGGGGTTTTGATATTAATGTAATCACTAGTAATATGAATGGTAATAAACTTCCCAAACGTAGGATGGTGGTATAGATTAATAAAGATTAAGGGGCTAGGGAGGTGCAAAGAAGTTGAATAATTTAATGACAGCTTGAGTTGGAGTTGATCTTGATAGATTATTTTTTGTTTTGTTTTGTGTAAAAGAGGGAGCTAGGTTATGAGTTCTTTTCTGAAAAACACACCCCATATAAAGGAGTTTACTTCTTAATCTAACTTTCTTCTTTATTGTTGTATAAAAATTTCATCACTTTTACCTGACTAGAGACTAGCTAAAGAAATGTTCCCTTCTGTAAGTAAATGATCGGAGTAATCCCATACTTCTCCATCAGTTTGTTTCCAGTGGAGATTAGGTGCTGTTGTGTGTGTCTACCTGCAAATGGGTAGAAAATACAGCATAAGCAGCACCACGTTTTAGAGTGAAATAGGTAGAGTGTGTGGTCACAGGATCCTGTTATTTCTGTTGACCTTTCCAGCCTTTCTCCTGTTCTCAGGCTGTAGTACAGGGCTGTACTTGCGTGTGACCCAGGTTGAAGTATTACTGTAGCCCAAATTACATTGTTCTCGTCGTGGCAGCTCATATGTCAGAACTCCACTGGGTGAGACTCCTGCTGGCAGTTCTTGTCACTGCTTTAGTCCTTTTGAAGGAGTATTTCAGGCATCTGAGTTGAAGCATCCTTTTGATATGCTGGAAGATCTGAGATGACTATAAAAGACATAAGAATAAAATTAGGAAGTGCTGCTTTTGTGGTCATAGTGTTTTTCCGTACTTGCAGATAATGACATATTGCCCAGTTTACTTTGTAGGCAGCAGTGCTTCCTTTAAAAGCTCACTAAATAAAACAGAAATCCAACCATCTTTATTAGGGAAAGAAAGGGCTAAGTGGAAAGCTAATTTTTGAAGATGCTGGTGTTAATAGAAAAACTTGTTTTACAACTTCTCTTCAGTCTCAGCTCCCTTTGAGGATATAAGTCATCCAATTTTCTGTCCATACATAGCTATGGCAATGACTTTTGTATTAGAAGTTCAGTGTTTTATTTTGATCCAATGAGAAAGTCACAGACAAGTAAGCCCAGGGAAACAGGGGTAGCTTGTCCCTACAGCGAGTCAACCCATCCAGGAGAGAGGTCAGAAGCTAGATGTAGAAGCTTTTTGGGTATCAGTGATTGAGTTGGCTTGTGGAAGGAGAAAAGCAGAGAAGCTGCTCATCTCTCTTTGAAGCGTTCATCAGTTTCAGAACCTGTATCTCTTTCTTGCAGAATCTTTTAGCTTCTACTGTCCAAACTCTAGGCTGGATGGAATCTCTTTCATAGCTCTTTAGGTGAACTTTGGCCTCGGAGGAGGAAGACTGAGACCAGCCAATGCTTCATGTGCGTGTCTGTCTAATATTGCACATACAAGTCTCTTTTGCACTTTCCCCTCTCTTTCTGTCTTTCTTGCAAAATGAGACTTTTGGCCTTTGAAATCATGATAACCTTGGCTTTTGTGGAGCTCTTATGCAGTTGATGGATGTTCCTGTTGGTCCTGGCTGCTCTGGAAGTGTGGCTGTGCTTGATGGGGTGATGATTGGTGTGGCAGTGTGATGTGGGTAGTGAAATCCCTCCTTACTCAGGGGAGGGAGTGCTGTTACTACCCTCAGGAAACAGGGAGGTTTACGGGGGACGTTAGTATCCGATTCTTTAGATATCAGGAGCTGGAGAAGAAGACAGAAATAGGGTTGTTCTCATCTTTATTATTCAGTCAGTAGCCCATCTAGCATTCCCCATATGTCCAAGTATGTATCCTTATTTTGACTTCAGTATTTGTTTTCTTATTTTTCCTGTTGAGATGGGATACTTTCACTAGACAGAAATTGGATTTAAATGTATTCAGAAAAGGAATGCACAGGCAGGATAGGAAAGAATTAGGTTGAGTAAAGAACTCTCTTGCATGTTATGAAATGATATGAAAGCATTTGGCTTACCAGTACACAGACATACTTGTAGAATTTGGGGCTGTATTGGGAAAACTCTACACGCGTTCCTCCATGAGGAGGGAAAAACAACTATGCTTGGTTAAGGTATCCTTTTTAAGAGAAGCTTCCCTTCATCATGTGTTCCCTGGAAGAAACTGATTGCAGTAGCAGAAGTGATATATTTAAGTGTATTGCTTTAAGAGGGCTTTCAGAAACCATGGATTCCTAAATTTGTCCCATAGCTTTGTGAAACTTAAGATCATTAGGAGGAAGGAAGACTATTGCCTGTCCTATCTTAGCGAGAGCAAGCTGCTGAGGCTTTTATCTGTCTTGGAGATGGAAGGGAGCTGTTAGCAGGGTTAGTGGTTGGAAGAGCGCAGGGGGGATGGACAGGAATGGTGCTCAGCAATCCGTGTGGGCTCTCTCTGCTCTACAGTAAGACTTGCCTTTTCATTCTGTTTCACTTTTAATTTTGAGAAAGATAGTTTTGCTTTTCAGATGTGATTGATCTCACTGGAGATGATAAAGATGATCTTCAGAGGGCAATTGCCTTGAGTTTGGAGGAATCAAACAGGGCATTCAGGGAGACTGGAATAACAGATGAGGAACAAGCCATTAGCAGGTAAACAAACAACTTATATAAAGCAGAAATTAAATTAAAGAGTTGGAGATTGGCCTGTATTGCTTTTTTTAACTTTTAATATAACAAAGAACTTGTTTACTTTCACGTGTGCTACTGATATGCCTGGCTTCAGGATGTTGCTTTATTGTATGTTCTATACTGGAAAATAGTCTATTATGTGTGGGCTAGGATTTACTAGTATGTTTCATGTTGATATATTTGTTTAAATACTGAGGAAGAGGATGGAGATAGAGGATATACGGTCATATTTAAATTGGGATCTAAAACTAAAAGTTTCTCTTGTGTATCGAGTAAAAAGCAATGACAGCAAAATATAATTAAGAAGCTAATAAATTCTTTGTCCTTTTTTTTTTTTTTTCCAGTGTTCACTCTGCAGTAACATTTTCTTACCTCTGTGCTAAGGCTGAGATTGGGGGAAGGGTAGTTATGCTATGACGAGTATACTAAGAGCAGCTGCTGTATTTAGGCTGATAAAGTATGTTATTAACCTATTTAACAAATAGGATTTATAAGCTTTGAGTGAAGTTAACTTTTTGGTTTAAAGTTTTATGAACTTGACTTTCTCAACTCGGGCGTGATAAGAGTCTGTAAGTTACCTTTTTATCAGATTTTACAATAAATTTTTGTACAGTGCGTGTTTATATGTAAATACAGATGTAATTATGAAATATTTGGGACTTGAACTAAGTCTAAGTGTAGGGTTGTAAGGGAGGGATGTTGGGTTATTTTTTATCTGTGGCTGGCCTTGGAGGGGTATGTTGGATTCTTTTAATCTGTGGCTGGCCTTATTCTAGGAAAAAAAAGGGCAATGATTTGATCCCGTATTAAAAGGTTAAGTACTGTCTCCTTGTAGAAGGCTAATTTTATAAAAATTTATTTAGGTAGGGGAAATTCACCACAATAATTCTTTTCCTTAGCTCACTGTATTTGACAGACTAAAAGGCTTATCAGAAAAGTCCAACTCCGAGAATATGGAGAATGTTACTTTATCCACACTCATTTGCTTTTTCCTTTTGAAAAAGAAATGTACTAATTGTGAGAATAAACATACCTCTCCGTCTCCCCATTTGTGACAAAAGCCATCTTGTTATATGAGTTTAAGATAGTATAGATTAGGAGACAAAGGATGTAATGAGAGGGATTTATAATCTTATTAATAATCGGAAGAAGATTTTAAGGGGTGGTTTTTTTTTTTCTAAGACCTCTTATATGTACATGTATACAAGATTATGATGGAAGTTCTGTCCAGTTCTGGTTCAGAAGTTCAGCTCTTGCATGTTCCTTTTTGAAGGACAGAATTTTCATAATTACCGAGTTGTGATTTAGGCACACACTCAGAAAGATGGACCTATTTCTAGATATGGAAATCTTGTCCCCTTTTTTTCCCCTTCACCAACCTTTGCTTCTGCTGTGCTCACTTCTTGGGAACCTCAGATTTTTTATTTTTTTTTTAATTATAGACTTTGTTTTTCACATCTCAGACTAAAAAACCCTTTTTGGTCTTACCCTGTTTAGTCCATAACTAAGTATTATAAATACACTCAAAATTATGATGTATTTTTTTGTGGTTGCAGAAAATATCAAAGTATGCCATTTTTTTTTCTCCTTGTATGTACAAAGGCATGTAGACAAATCTGTTCAGTTATATAAAGAGAAAAATGTTCGTCTTCTGGTGAAACATAGGTGTATATTTGATGGCAAAAATACACACAAGAGCACTTACCAAGTTAAGAGCCTTGTTGGTACCAAGGGGGACATGGCCCACACACCTTACCACACCTTCTATGCTTGCTGTAGTATTCTTTTGAGCATTTGTCGCATGAATTCGTCTCACAAAGCCATACGAAAATATTCACTGAAAGATCAGAGTGTGTCATGGCACAAGAAAGTGAAATGGGACTTTGCTTGTGAATGGAGGTAGAGAAGAGTGAGAATAGTAAGGCTTTTGGCAGCATTGGGGTATTAGATCAACTCAGTTACATACCAAGATGCACCCTGAGTTGATGGCAAATTATGTCAGAATTGTACAAGTACAGGAAGTGCAGAATTCTTGATCTGGACTGTTCAATCAGTTTCCTTAAGGACAGGATTTCAGACTTTTTTAAAAAAAATAAATAATAAAAACCCAAAAAATCACTTTGTAGTTAACACCCCACAGAAGAATTTTGGCATTCCAATAGAAAGCACAGTATCTGCGCAGGGCTTCTCAAAACAAAATGTAGAACACTGTGGTTGTAAACAAGTCAAGCTGCAGCCACTTACTTCTGTTTTTCTAAGTTAAATAAGAAGCTGAAATCAAATAGGAAGCCAATAATAGGCAAATAAAACTGTGGAAATCTTTCATTTTTAATACTGTAGGATGTGTGCATTTTTAAAGAGTCTTTGGTGTGGAGGATATTTCTTTCAAAGGTATTAGTAGTCATTTGGAACCTACTTTGCACTGATTTTGTTAAGGTTTCCAAGGGAACATTAATGGAATTTCTTGACTTGTGTAATTAATGTTGTAATGCATGTAGAATTTCTCTTCCTGAATGTAATTGCCTTGTGCTACTTAATGAGGAGAGCTCTGATTACTACGTAGGTGTTGAGAGGAGTGCAGCTGAAATGCCCAAGTGTCCAAGATGAACATCTTGTTCATGGCACGTTTAAAGGCTTTTTTTTTTTTACTATTCTCTCTTTAAATCTCTCAGGCATGTTCAGTGTATTTCCTCATATGGAAAAGTTTCTCCTGTTTAAATTACTGTTCATGGAGGAGAATGTGGCTGGCCAGAGAGGGCTTCACTGAAGAAGCTAGTAAGATATGACTGAAAGAAGTGAAGTGGTCTGTATTGTGCCTAGGGTAGTAGCCATAGTAAAATGAGAATCCACAGTGTAAGTGCATAAGGATGTGCACAGCCTGTAGACTTCTTTTTTTCCTTCTTTTAACATGATCATTGAAACTGCTGGGAGCTCTGCACTGTAGTTAAGCATCGGGTGTATAGATTAAAGGTAAACTCGGGAGGGATGTGGGGTTAGGGATATTCAGGGATAGGGATATAGGTCCAGCTATTAGAGTCCCAGTATAAGGACCTCTCCTTGTTCTTTTTGCTGAATAGTCTGTCAGAGTGGGCTTTTCTGCAGCATGTGTAGTGGCCTTCCTCAGAATGGTTTGGCTGAACTTTCCTGCTGTGGACTCGCTTTGCCCGAGGCTCCTTGCATTGTCGGGCTAGCCCCATGCAAGCAGCTCTGAAAGCTGCTCTGCCATGCCCAGCTTGTTACAGGGAGAAATCAAACACTGCTTTCAGGTCCCGTGCCAAGCCTGGCAGTAACTAACCATCGCTTCAGAGTTTCCCTCCAAACAAGATTCCAGGACTTGGAGGTGGGGAAGCCTTTGGTCCCGTGAGGTTAGAGACATGCCATACCCTGCACGTAGCTTATGGCTCTGCTGCTGGTGACTGCTGCTGTGGGCTCCAAGGGTCGGGCAGAGGGTGTTTTGGCTGCGTAATCAGCATTGCTAAATCCTTGTACTAACTCTGGAAGGATGCTCGTCATGTTGGGAGCAATGTGTAAATAAGATTATTGTCAAGGCAGTCACTCAAATTGGGACTGTTTGACTGTATAGTGAGTGTTAATAGTATGAGCTATACTCACTATGCTGGTAAACAAGTTTATTTATGTAGCTTTTGAGCTGATCATTAGGTGCCTGTTTACTCTGCTCACTTTTATTTCAGTTGGCATCACAGCTATTATTGTGGCTGAAAATGAATTTGGTACATACATTGTGCTCTCTTTGCATGTGCATTGCATATGCTCTCTGAGGATAGATAACATCATAAAAAAATAAGGAAAAATATCACAAAGCTTTGAGAATCAAATACTTTATTAAGATATGGAAACAGATTTGAGGTGGAGCTAGAGGTGAGGAAAACCCTCACCTGCTAAAGAAATACAAAAACAAATACAGGAAGAAATTCTGGTTAGTAATTAAGTTGATAAATGGTAATACCTTTGGGGTCAGGGAACTGTTTCATTTTGAGAATATATGTTTTTCTGAACTTGAATCTCAAAATATCTTGAAATATTCTTGAGCCGGGGGGGGGGGGGGGGGGGAGTT
>NW_015090805.1:14900177-15120822 GCF_001431845.1 Calidris pugnax | reverse complement strand
ATAGTAAAATAAAAAATATTATTTAATTTTTGGGGGGGGGGGGGGGGGGGGGGGGAGACGTTTGATTGTTTCGCTAAAACAGAAGTGGTATGGAGCAGGTATTTTAGTCCTGTTACAACATCATTCTAAATTTATTCCAATCTGTCAGTCCCTTCAATTTAGTTTAAATAAGAGTTTAGGTAATTCCACCTGAATGAAAAATTATTTTAAATATGTAGGACATTCCTTTTGAGTTAATTTTTAATGTCCTCATCAAATAATGTTTAATCTCAAATCAGAGATACACTGGTCATCTAAGGCTTCTGAAGGGTTGTATCAGTGAGAAGAGAAATGAATTTGACTGTTTCTTTATATTTTGGGATTTGCTTAGGAGATGACATTATCATTGCTAGTGTAGGAGTCTAGCCACTGGAGAATCAGGTTCCATCCCTATACATCATTTGAAGATATGTCAGAGCAGAAAGTCTTAGAGTGATGATATGCCGGTCCTTTCAGTATCTTTTGAAAAAAGATGTGCTGTTGACAACGTTGTATGTCAAAGCTAAATGTCAGAAATTGATTAATCCTTAAAAAATTAAAAGTTTTAGGTTCTTCACAAGATGTATTGATACAAAAGTGGTATTTATACCAAACAGGCTCTCAAATTCTTAACGCTTCTATTTATTTTTTTTTTTCAAAACAACAACTTGGTATGTGTCCCAAAGCAGTCTCAAATACAGTACATTCATATAATGCTTTGTAGTTCTTGTATATCTAGTAAGATACCTTTTCTTACTTTGACAAGAGCGTAGTTAGTTAGGAAGCTGAGGGATTATGTCGTGTGTTTTCTACACATGCACACACCCCTCTTTTTTTTGAGGTGTTCACAGTTTGTTATTTAGGAAGTCCATTTATAGACCAGCCTAAGCCTGCCTTTCTTTGCTCTTTAGCGAGTCCAGAACTGAAGGGGCAACCCTTCAGGCTGCACAGACCGCTTAGGTGCCGGTCTTGCAGCTCCTGAAATCCTGTGCTTGGCCAACGTAGGAGTTCAATAGCAGCTCGGCCTTTTGTATGATAGTTGGGGACAGTGACTGTGTCAGTAGTGCTCATGCCAGGCAACTTAGCTTATTAGTTAGAGTCACTGTTATATGACCTGAATGTATCCACCTCCGTCTTTCTATTTGGAGTATGTGGCTACCACAAATTACCTTTAAGATGTTCTTTGTCACAGGACTAAGGTTATGTGCTGATATAAAATACTGTGTTGAGTGAAGCTTGAGTTTGGAAGCGTAACACTCACCAGATCTTACTGTTATGTGAGATACAGACATTTAGCATAAATCATGTAGGAACAGTTTCCTGCAAAGAATGTGGTTGCTGAAGCGTACAATTAATTTGTTGGGTGGCATTTGAAAAATTCTGGGGAGATGTCTTTCCATGACTCAAAGTAATCACTTGCTATCGAAAGCAATTAGTACTATTGCATAAGTTGCAAAAATGGAAACTAAAAAAGCTTCTTCCGTTTTTGAAAGTTGCCTAGCTAGCTTTGGTCTCCTGTCAGTAAAGTAGATATTGGTGACTTTGTGCTTTGCATACCAATAAAAACATTTGTAGATGAAAGCGCTACATTGATAATGCTGTCTAAAATTTCTTGTTGTCCATCCTATTTGAGTCTGATTCTTTTACAACTGATGACTTACAGACATGGCTCTTGTATCTAGAGCTCTCACAGGAGATTCGCTCACTCACCTATGCTGTTTTCCAAAAGGTAGTCGAATTACTGTAACACATGCAAAAGTAAAATAGTGTCTTGCTTTTGAAGGCATATTATTGCATATAAATTTAAAACCAAGTTTAGCAACAGTAACTTAGAAAATGGTGTAATTAAGATTTCTGTATTAGTAACTGAAGATGTTTTACTACGTCTTTTTTTCTTGTCTTTCTCACATTTTTCCCTCCTTTCTGTTCCCAAAGAGTTCTAGAAGCCAGCATTGCAGAAAATAAAGCAAGTTTAAAGAGGACGCACCCAGAGGTATGGAGTGACTCTCCAAACCCTTATGATCGAAAGCGGCAAGACAACTGTCCAGTAGGATTAAAGAATGTTGGCAACACCTGCTGGTTTAGTGCTGTCATTCAGGTAAGCACTCTCTTTGATTTACTGTGTATATGGTATTTAATGTGAGGTGAGTTATCTTATTTAAGTGGATAATGTAAGGTCACTGTGTTCCTGGGAAGTTTAGGCCACTGCATGAGATGAACGGTACTTATTTATTGCATCTCTTAAGATATTCATCCATAAGTCTGACTGAACTGTAGAAAGTACTGCAGCATAACTAAGTGAAGCTTCAAAATGTTTCTTATTAAAATGTTGTTGAAGATGAGGAGTTGAGTCTCTGAAGATCCCGTCAGCTCACACTGACATCAGTGACAATTGTGGATGCCTAAAAATGTGTGAAAATTGGATTACAGATGAGGAACAGACTTTTTATATTTAAAGGAATGCATGCAAATGACTGAAAGAGGGTGGCTGGCAGTGGAGGTAGGTAGAGGAAATGAGACATCCTCAGTCATGGAGTGCTTACTAGGAAATAGCTGTGTAGGGTAAAAGAAGGAATAACTGATAGAGAAGGAAAACTAAGAAGGAGGAAAGTGAAGGTCTGATGTGGATGCAGTTGTCTGTTTTGGGTTGTTCTACCTAATACAGCCAATTGTGTGTTTTTAGTCTGTTTTTGTGTATGTGTAGCTTAATTAAAAGCTACCCTTTGGGGTGAGTTTTTTTTTTGTATTTTCTTTTAAAAGATAGGATCAATAGGGAAATGGGTACAGGTACTGCAGCTTATCTAGTGAAATCTAGTGTTCTAATATCAATAATTCATTGTACATAAACTTTATGAATCCATCTTTTAAGGGGATTTTTAGAAATCTGTGCATGTTTCTGTAAATAAACTGTAGATACGTTCAAAAGCATCCAAACCCACAGAAAACCGTGGGTGAAACTGGAATACAACAGGAGGAGATTTATTTTCAGTCTGCAAGAAGCAAATTCAGCATATTGTAACTTTTCATAGTCTGATATTTTGAGAGGAAACAAATAAAATATTTAATACCCATTTTTAACAAATTACTGTCAGGCTGAAGCACTTCAGATAAACTAATATTGTTATTTTTATACTGATGGCTGTTGTACTTCAGGCTGAGTCCATTTAGATCAGTGTTCTGCCTAGTAATTTCTGTAAATGGATGCTTACAGAGGAGTACAAACAATATGCATGGTACTGCTCTGCTAAAACACTCCCAAGCCTCCAACTGCTTTCATCTTGAGGGAGTTTCATGATCCTTTCCAGTTTCATTTGGTAATCCCCAGTAGACCCCTCTTATGTACTTGTCTCCCTTGAGCCTTGCAAACTTCTTGCACCCATAGGGTCCTTTGGGTAAGAATTCCATAGTTGTGCTCCATGTTGCCTGAAGAACCACCTCCTTTTAATTTGTTTTAAAACCTGGCTCCCACCAGTTTGGTCTGTTGGCCGCCATGTCTCCCAGTGGACAAGGTAACTGTAAATGGCAATAAACTTTTAATTATGTGGATTGCTGTCATACTGTCTTTTAACAGGCTGTTGATCTCTTTTTCCAAGCTGACTGCTGAGTTGTTGCGGATGTAGAATCTGTTCTAACCTCTGATCTGCCTTGTTGCTCCTCTCCAGATCTTTTCCAGTTCTAGTAACGTTTGCTTTGAGGGACCAGGAAAGTTCTCAAGGTGTGAGTGGGCTATGAACTTATGATGTGATATGATATGATGGAGAGATACAGGCTTTTCAGGAAAGACAAGTAGGGATGACAAGGAAGGGTGTTGCCTTCCTTGTGAGCAAGGAGCTCAAAGGTATGTGGTACCTGTATGGGACAAGATGACAGTTGAAGACGAGAGTTTACGGGTCAGGATCAGAGGAGAGGCTGATAACTTTATCACCCTGGTTAGTCTGGTACAGACCACCCTCCTCAAGATGATGTGAGCAAGACTTTCTTTAAAGGCAAAGAAGTCTCTGGATCATGGTCTGTGGTTTCCATCAGGAACTTCAATAAACATCCTGAAACCTGCTGGAAACCCAACAGAGTGGGACACAGGGAAGCTAGACTTTTGGAGAGTATCAGGGACAAGTTCTTGATACAGGTACTGATGGGCTGACTAGGGGTGATGCAAAGCTGGATCTGCTATTCCATAAAATGGAAGAAGTGGTTTGAGATGTAGTAATATGGGTATTCTTGACTGCACTGACCATGAAATAGTGGAGTTCGAGATCCTGATGGGACTGAGGAAGGAGTAGCAGGGTACAAACCTAGAGCCTAGAGTTCAGGAGAGCAGACTTTGGCTTCTTCAGGAAGTTGGTATCTAGGATCCCATAGGAGGCAGCTGTGAAGGGCAGAGTAAATCAGGAAAGCTGGCAGCATCCTCTAATTGCAAGAAAAGTCCATTCTGCTATTCCAGGGAACTCATGGCCAAGCTCCAGTGTAAGCAGACAGTGTGCAGGATCTGGAAGCAGAGATGGGCTACTGAGGAGAAGTTTGGAAATGTTGCCCAGGTATGAGGGCTGGTGTTATGAAAGTAAAACCATAACCTAGAGTCAATGCCTCAAGGGACGTCTAGGGTAACAAGAAGAGGTTTTGATGTTCTGTTAGTCGTAAAAGGCTGAGCAAAGTTCTGTTGCTGAATAGAGCAGGTGATTTAGTGACAGCAGGCTTAAATAAGGCTGAGGTACTCAGTGCCTTGCTTTGCCTCAGCATTCACTGATGATTTCTCCCAGACATCTGTGCTTAGTTGGGAGAGAGGAACTCTGAGCAGTCGTTAAGGATTCAGAGATTACTCGAGGAAGCCTCACCCATTAAAGTCCACCGGACCCACTGAGCTGCATCCAGTGGTGCCAAAAGAACGGGGAAAGCCTTAGCAAGACCACTCTCTGCCATCTTTGAAAGGTCATGGAGATTTCTGATTAGCTGTAAATAGGCCAAAAAGTCAACCTGGGAAGTTATGGAATAGTCTGCATTAGCTGACCATTGAGAAAACGGAGACAGGCTGTGCACAGCAGTGCATCTTGGGAGGATGAGAAGCAATGGGAGTAAATTAAAAGAGATTCAACCTGGAGATAAAAAGCATTTTTCCCCATGAGAAGAGGCAGGCAGAGGAGGAGGTTGCCCAGAAAGGCTGTGCAGGCTGTGTCAAACCTTGAAGGGTTTTAAGATGTGCCTGGAAATAGCCCTGAGCGGCCTGCTCTGGTAGCACGGGTGACATCCTGCTTGAACAGGAGGTTAGACAAAAACTTTCATCAGTCCCTTCTGATCTCCATTACCCTATAATTCTACAGTAAAGTTTACTGTTTCACTCTGTCTTCCTTTCTTAATTATTTTATTCTGCTTTTGACTACTTCATGTGTTGAACTGATACTTTCATGGATGATATTTATTACATAGTCACTATTACATAGTCACTCAGTTGCTTCTGTCAGTTCATCTTTGCTAGCTCTTTTTTTTTTTTTTTTTTTTTAGGACAGTAGTTTTTCAATGGGTCATTTTTATAAAGACACATGTTAATTGGTCTACAGGGTAAATGGTACTGAAATGCAAGTGTTTGAAAGACTCTTCATGGAAATTGACTTTTATTTCTCCAAGGTACACATCATATTTCCTTGTGATGAAGCTCTGAACAAATTCACTCTTCAGCACTCATTTCCATGACAACCCCCCTACGAGTAATCACCCTGAATGGCTAGAACAAATTCCATCTTTTTAGTTTTGTTTGTTCTTTTTTTTTTTTTTTTTTTTTTTACTACATGTCATATCTCTGTGTTGAGCAAACATGGTCATCTTGCCTCATGCTCTTTTTTCTAGATCGCTTCTGAATATTTCTTTCCAGCACAGACTTTGTGATTTTGCAGTAACCTACCTTCAGGCTGGAACAAATGGTTTGCTTCTCTGCCCTCTTTTTCATTGCCTATTTGTCTGTGCCTGGACCCTTCCATCTTACCTCATTGCTACTTAGTTAAAAGCTTTTGTCGAATGACTTCGAAATCCCAGTGGACTACACAAACTGGATTGCTGTTACCCACAATCTTTTTTTGACTTGTTGATGTTGAGTGGAGGTTCTTTTTTTTTCCTTCAGTTTGTAGTGGTGCTTTTTTCTTTCATGTGAAGGATTTCTTCACCTGCAGGTAATACTTCGGTAACGTTGAAGCTAGTGAAATGTAAAGACTTCTTGATTTATTCTACCTTCCTTCCCACTAAAAGTGTTTGTTCTTAGACTTCTTTCCTTTCAGCATCTAGTAATCTATCAGATGTCTGAATTTTCTATTTTCCTGAGATTTTTTTGAAGTTTCCCTGGCTCATCTCTCCTCCTTTCCTTATTCCTTTGTATGCATAGCTTTTTTTTTTATTTTCCAATAGCAGAAACTCTGCTAATGGATGCTAATATATAGAATATATAGAATGATGCTAATATATAGAAACATTTTGTTTCCACAAAGCTCTTTGTGGAGCTAATATGACTTGGTGTTTTACCTTCTCTGTTGTGTAATCAGATTTGATACTACTATGGAATGTAAAATCTCAAGGTGACTGATTTTATGTATATATGTATCTCTGTAAAAGAAATATCTACACATAGGAAACTGCAAATATTTAAACAATTTTTTTCAAGGAAACTTGAGTTTTAATTCAGTAACCACAGAGATAAGAACAGAGGCTAGGGAATGTAAAAACCTATGCTAGACCTATGATCTCATGTTATTTATACCCAATGTGCAACTTTATACCTTGAAAATGGATTATAAAGAGGGCTAGCTGGTTCTTATGGTCATCACCTGTGGCATTTGCAATTATAATGGTTTGACTCTAAAAGGTAGTTAAACTTCTGTATTTAGGTCTATAGAATGTAATTCAAGTAAACCATTGAAAGATTTATAACTTCAGTTGGTTGAAAATTTAAGTTATTAATATTGTCTGCCAGCCAGGAAGACTTATGTTTCAAACAACCGTTCCAGGAAATTTAATGCATGTTAATTTAGAGCATTAGCTAATACCATATTTATTTGCCCACAGGACAGATTGACTCCTTGGGTTGCATTGACTATGTAGAAGTATTTTCAAGCTTTCTTTAGGAGTCTTTTGAAACTTGACACATCACATAGGTCAACAATATCTAAATGTTAACTACTGTCAGTCACAATGATATATTGTGTAATATAACCTAAAACTTAATGGCAAAGAAAGAAAAATCTTTTTCTTTCTATTTAAGGGATGCTTGTTAAAAGGGGAAAAAAAGCTTTTGACATTTTGACAGTTTCCTTATGTGATATATGTTGTTTTTTTATAGCCACCAATTAGCTGACTTAGTCAAATGCAACTATCAACGGTTTGTTATATTTTCATTAAGAGCATGAAATTCCTTAAAACATGTTTGCAGTGAGTGACAGCAAAACTTAACAAGATGCAAACATTGCTAGAAATACTGCTTTAAAATCTGTTTTTATTTGTGTGTTAGAGAAATATGCACATGTGGAAGTCATCCCCTTTTGTAGGGAAAGAGGGGAGTCTCTCTTCAGACAGCTCCAAACTGTAGTTTTGCTTTTAGCAGTTACATTCAGCATCATTAGAATGAATGGTAATATATTTTTTCTACAGTGTAACTTTTAAAAATCTGTCCTGCTCTTGAAGACTTTTGACTTGATAATAACTTGAATATAAAACTGAGTCTTCAAGAAAATAAACCAAAACTGTATTAAAGCATACTTGATTCTTTCTTAGCTGCCAAGAAGTGAATCTAAGTCCCTCAATGATTTTTCCCACCTCCTCTTGAACCTGTAATAAACCTACCTTTTTGACAGTACTTCACCCATACATGCTTTTGCTACTATTTAGATAGATTAACTTTTATAGAAGGATCCCTAAATATCAGGGTGTTAGAATAATTCTGGAAGGTTATTTGTGTGGATTTTTTTGTTGTGTTTTTTTTTTTTCTAATTCTCATTATTGTAACTGCATATGCCTGCTCTTGAAATAGAACTTAAGATATCAAGTTCCTTAAAGAAACAAAACACAAATATACCACTAAGTATCGTTACTTCCTTTTTTGCAGTAGATTTCAGTGGCTCCCTTGTAACAAGGTAATAATAATTTTCCTTGGGTTTAAGAGTTTATAGTTTGAAAATGTCTTATAAAATACATTTATTGAGCCTGTGAAGCGACTCCTTGTGTCATGTTGAGAGCAAGTTAAGTGTTTGCAGGATGTAGGATGCAGAAGGCAGGTAACTCAGAGGACACGGATGCACTGTTGCAGTCATGTCTGTAGGCTTGCTTGTCTCGGCAAGTTCTCTCCCGGGTCTTCTGCTTTAAGACATTGCACAAGACTAGCTTGATCTTTTGGGGTTTTACATAGGGTTTCGGTCATGTGTGAGAAGTTGTGTGAGAAGTAGTGCCCTGCCCTGGCAGTACTTCCCCCTTGAAAAAGGTGTCATGGGAGATACTTGGTAGTTAATCATTTAGTGAATGTCATCCACATAGTGTGGTAAGACAAATTCCTGATGGAAGGAAGGAGGAGTCTGGGGAATCACATGAAAATTATACTGGGACTGCTGTTCCGTTTCCCTTCCTCCCCAGTCCCATACCTAAAGTACTAGGTGTAGTGTTTTTCTGAGTCTCATGAGTTCCCAAGGGCCTGTCTGGAGTGTAACTCCCTTTAAAAATGAGTCATCCCAGCAGGACAGCTGAGCTTTCCATCTCTTCTCTGGGAGTCTGTCAGAGTCTGGTTAGTCTTTCAAAAATGAGACACTTTGTTTTGTTTCTTCCCCAAAAGTACATAGCTTGCAGAACAAAGAGTTAACAAGCTAGCATCTTACAAGCATAAACCTCAATGGCTGCTCTTTAACTTTTATTTTCAGGGTCCCTAACACAACTTCTGGCATTTTACTCTGTTGCATTGTGTTTAGGAGTAGCCTTCTTGCTTTCCTGATGTCAATATATTTAGGGTTAGGATCTCATTTGATCCTAAGCTCTTAACTCTGGGAAAAAGCAAGCCAGCTTGATCAGTGAGAAACAAGCAAGTATTTTCTTCCCAGTTGGTGGCTTGGCTATTGTTCTTACCATCTTTGAAGCAGCCTACCACAAGTATCTAACTTTTGCATTGTTTTGTTTTTCTTATTTGTCGTGTTGAATGGAAGGGATTATGATTGATGATGTGGCAGTGCACTAATACCAGAAAGCCTAGTATTATATATGAGTTGCATATATATATACACGTACGTGACTCCTTTGCTTCCCTGGGCATGCAGTGGAAGCTTGCATGCTGAAGAACATTCAGTGCTCAATCCCCGTTTGAATTAGTGGTCATTCATGGAATATTTTCTTTCCACTGTTTTCTCTGTGGAACCACCTCGGGCAGGGCAGGGTGTGGGAATATGATATAGACTGTTCTGTAGAGTTTCATGGACAGAGGAATAATGATGTTGGAAATGTAGTTTTTTGCTTTCCCTCCCTCCATCACTCCCTCTGTTGCTGTGTAAAGATTGTTATGTCACTTCCAAGTTGAGTCATCCTGTGACATTTGCTGACAGGAAATTACTTTTCCTGCTTTTTGCTCTTCTCTGTGGTCTCCAGTTCCCTCGGGTTGCTTGTGTGATTTTTTTCAAAATCTTACCTTATATTCAGTGGTATATAATATTGCAAAATTTCTGTGGTGAAGGGTTGGAAAGCTTTAAGGGATGATGGCTTTAGCTTTGACTCATAAATATTTGTTAATTTAATTAAAACAAAGGGTATAGAGTAAGTGTTGGGTTGTGATCCTGTGTGCGGTTCCTAGGTTTAGAAGAGCATCTATCCGTTGCGGTGTTTAAGTGTGTTGTTTAAAGTTATACTACAAACATTTCATGTTGTTGTACGTTTAGGCATGAAGTTGAAAACTGTAACCATGTAAGGAAATGTTAGCTGCTATTTTATGTCCTAACAATTTTTTTTTCTTGCTTTGAACATGTAAGATGAGTGGTTGAATGGCATTTTTTAGTATGTGCCAAGACACAAGTATAAAGTGAATGCTTCTGGACACATATCATATCATACTTATCTGGCTTCTGAATTGCAGTAATGTTCTGAGTTTGTTGCTATAAACAAGTAAATGTTCTATAAATGCAGGCTGGTAGTACCATGGTGAGCTGTTTGTTTAAAATGTTGACTTAACCTAAGTCTGGTAGAGGTCTTAAGTTAGTTTGACTTTCTAGGTCAAACAGTATGAAAGCTGTTTTCCATCTTCTTCCACATTACACCTCAGCCTTTTGGAAAAGCATAACATGACAGCTTAAAAGTGCATTTTATACCTTGGTTTTCAGCAGTTTGGAATGTTGATTGGTTGACTGTTTATAAATAGAAATGTCCATTTTGAGATACTTTCCAAAGCTTTTAAGATCTAGGATTGAATCTCTCTGTGACTTTGAAAACACTAAATGTTTTATGACTGCTACCACTGTGCACGTGGGCTTGTTCTGCTGAAGTTCAGCCATGAGATAGCGTCATATCTGTCTGTAGAAGTTTTGTTTCAGAGGAGGAGAGAGGAAAAAACTCCTCTTCCTATTCTTCCACAGCAAAGTTTGAACAGGAGAACCTGCTCAAGGCCCACTTCTGAAGCCATTTTACTATCTTCCCTTCCCTCTTCCTTTCATGCAATTTTCTAAAGAATACAAGGATTTTCAGGAAGGCTTTTGATTGAGCCAAATTCTCAATATATGAAAAGAAGCAGTGTCAGAAATAAGCTTAGTGCAACTTCATCATTTTCTTAGGGTTTTTTTTCCTAAAAGGAAGAAGGCAATACGCAGGGCTACTATGTGCTTAGGAGAAAATACATTTAAAATTCTCTATAGTCTTGTTACATTAATTATTTTCTATGTTGTAAGTTGGATGTGTTTAAACTTAACATGCAAATAACTGTATCAGTCAGTTTTCTTTCAGTTTCAGCTTTTATAGGAAGAATTCTTGTATTACGTTTGCTGACTTTTACTGTGATGTATGTATAGACTCAAATATAGACCTGATGTCCACATTTAATGCCTGTCATTAGTCTCTGTTCTGAAAACAGAATTTACATGCACAAGTAGAGCAGGAGACAGCCCCAGCGTGAGTTATAAGGAGGTGCTGGGTGGAAAGGAACGTACTGCAGAAGCAGAGCAGACAGTACAGTGACAACAAACAGTCGCTTCATGAATTTTTGCTGTGAAAAAAGTAGATTCGAGTTTATGAACCAAAAAGTAAAATAGCAAAATACAGCAATTAATACAAAAAGAGGGGAAGGCCTTAAAGAGGAGGGTTAAGGGATTCTCCGAAATTAGTGGTATAGAGTCCAAAAGACTTGAAAGTTGAGGAGAAGTAGACTGAGTGGCCAGTGAAGTTGCTTATGTTTTTGCAATATGGAGCTTTGCTGGACACTAATATTCAATCTGAGGCGTGCAGGAGTGTTAAATCACTAATAAGCCTAAATGCAGTCTATAGGAATATTTTTATTTTGAACCTTTAGCACTTCAAATATTGATAATTAGTAAATATAAAGTTCTTAATGTTATTGAAGGAACATATGGTAGTGTGTGCGGATGGGAGCATACATTCCATGGCATTCTGCATTTTCTTCGATTTAGATCATCGGCATAAATTAAAGGCTATTATGGCTCATCTACACCATTAAAACTAGCTCTGTATACAGTAAACCACCAAAATTGTTTATAAAGTGAAGTGAGAACGTAAGTTTAATTTGTCATGTTGGCAGAGGCAAACTATTTCAAGTAGTATATTTAATGACATAGGCAAAGCTTTATTTCTGCGTGTTATTTTTAGAACAATAATAATGTATTCATTCTTTAAGATTGCTCTCTGCTTGCTATAGAAAATGAAGGTAGATATGGTCTCTGCTTTGCAGCTTTAAAATCTGAATAAATGTAAAATTGGAAACGCATAAAAGGCCCCAGATGATTAAATGAGGCAAATGGGTGTTGCAATGTGTTAATGCATATATAAGCTTGCTCCTTACACAAGATCATTTAGCAAAATGCCAGTACCTGAAGCAATTCATTTACAAGCTCTGCAGGAATACATACTTTTCTTTCCTCCTGATGAAGAGTTGTTTTTCAAGCTGTACTAACAAAATACATTTAGGTTCTGGTTACTAGTCAAATTAAGTCCTTCCTAATTTTTTTTTTTTTTGCCAAAATTCAAGTTAGTCTTTGTATTTTAATCCTGTTAAGTCTCAAGCCTTGGCACCAATTTGGACAAATTCCTAGCCAGTATTTGCTGCTGACAAATAGTATTGTTATGCACACCTACGCTAGTTGTGGCATCCTTGCCTCTGGTTAATCCCCTTCACTTTGGTAAAAGTGAGCCTACAAACTGGCCTGCCAGGAGAATGGAAATTGCACAGCTTTTCATGTGCTGCTCCTAAGAGAAGCTGGATGATGACAGCATTTCGCAATATGCTGATGACATTCCAGCTGTCTGCCATAGGTATGTCCTGTTTTGTTTGCTAAGCTTCATTAGTAACCATGATTTTCTTTATTTTTTCTTTTTCTTATCACCTTAGGAGCAGGGTTTGGGTTTTCTGCAGCTATTATAGCACTGGTCAAATGTATTCATTCTACTTAAGCATCCTAGGTGATTTTCTCCCAAATGAGAATATTTTTGGCATCTTGCTGACTGGTTTAGAATTAGTACTCTGATTTGCTTTAGTATTAGTTTCACAGGTCAATTTGAAAGCCCTTTCTTCCAAGCTTGATCTTTACGAATTAAATGGGAAGGGTGGCTGTGTTCACAGTATTATGAAATTAGGTTTTTCATGTAAACTTGTATAAAGGTGATCCAATATTAAAAAATTTCCCAGTTTTTGTGCGAAATTTTTTGCCTCTTTCTCAGCAGTGGAAACAACTACAACATTTCTAGTCAAGGAAGACAAAAGGTTTTCATATATCCATTAGTGAAACAGCTGTTTTTCGTGTCCTGTGCTTACAGAACTTGGAAGAATCCATCAGAGAGCTCCTGTCTAGAGCTCCGTGCAGCAGCTTGATAGGTCATCTTTTATCTAGACACAGAAGTACAGTTTTACTACTCTCCAAGTTTTGTTATGTCAGTAACTTTACTATTTTAGGACTTTGCTGGTGGCTTTTAATTCTCTGTGTTGTATGCCAAGCTTTTATGCATTTAATATGCTGACTCATTTATATTCTTGCAGTATTAATGCAGCATCACAGTTCTTGAATGTTAAGAATTAATCCTTCGCTCAGGCAGCCTAAATTCTGCCAAGGTCCTTAGATTTGATAATCCTAGATACTAAGCGGGGAAAAGGGATAAGTAAGGCGTTTTAGGTAAAACCAAGGCAGTTTATATTCTTAAATTGCGTTCGGGCTCTATATAGTGTGGGAAGACATTAGTCAGAAAATTGAATGTTTTTAATGTCTTGTAGTCTTGAACCTAGAGCTGTACCTAGCTCTCTCTGGCAGGACAGAAAATACATCTATATCATCACCACCTATAGAAGGGGAAAGCCATGGTCTGTCTGTTGTCGTTCAGCACAGTTAGTTTGAATGCCCTAAACTGACACTGGATTTTTGTGGTTTTTTTTTATTCTTAATTTCTTTTAATCTTTTGTTCAGACCCCTAACTGATATAATAGGAGGCAAGTATTCTGAAAACCTCATGAAAATTTGAGTCGATATAATTTCGCTTTAGCTTGGTCGAGTCTTCAGGTGACAGTTTTCAAATAGGTTTAAACACACTGGAAATAAAGCTCACCTTTTAGAGCATTTTTCTTGCATCATTTACATTGATGAATTTTAAACGCGTTTGATCGAGGCCAGTAGATATGAAGTATCCACCTTTTAGATCCAGCCTGTTTTCTTGCACTGGGGCTCCTGATAACCTTTCTGTAGCTGAAGCCAAGTGGGTGAGAGATGAAGTGCTGCCCCGTGCAATGTGTTTGTAAGGCCAGTGCTTTGGCCTGGGGCCAGCGGGTGGCACTCGGGCCAGGGATGGTCTCTGCTCTGTCCCTGTTGGTGGCTGCGGAAGAAGAGCTTCTGCTCCATGGCATCACCTGCCCTGGATGTAGGAAGCTGGGTCAACAGCTCAGCAAATTGGGAATTGTTTTGCTTAGCCCCTTTCTGAAGCACTGGGGTAGCTGGCCACGGGAGCCCTCTGCTGCAGTAGGGGTTTAGGAGAGCTTGTTTATATCTCCTTACCTCAGGAAGAACTGTAGGCTCCTCCTTGTGGTACTTTGGGCACAAAAATTGGCTGGTCTCAGGCATACTTATTGTATATTTGTTTACGCTTACACTGGGAAATTATCTTCTTTTTTTTTAATAAAAGTTTCCTGAAGCTGATTTAGCTCAGTATAGAAGAGCTACAACACGATGCTGTCCTGTTAGCATTATGGTGTTGGTGGTAGATGAACCCGTCAGCGTTCTGCTCCATCTCAGTACAACCGTGCACAATGTAAGCTGGTTTGGAGAGAAGTTTAATAACTAAATATTTTACATAAGAAATTTTGAGTAGAACAAAGCCAAAGAAGAAAAGAGCATATGAGACAATCCTTTTAATTACCTTCAGCAGCTTGCAGAAGTAGGTTTGTTCAGCTTAGTAAAGCATGGAGTTACATGTGCACAGTTTAAAGCTCTGGATTAAAGAAATACAGTTCTTGTGAAAAACTTCTGGATTGAATGCCAGGCAAAAATTCTAAACTTTAGTACAGTTTTCTGTACTTAATTTGTGTGTGTGTGTGTTATGAAATTGGCCAGCTCAGCTGCTTGGCTCTTTGATGGCACTTGGATTAGTCATGGAGAGAAGTCAGTCTTTGGACACTGTATTTCAGCAGCTGGTTTATTTTGTACATAAGACATTGCTATGTTTTGCTTGATGAAGAGCCCTCCAGTGGAATGCTGTTACATCATGAAACATAACTTCAATTAGTATCAACTTCTAGAATGACACTTGAATTAAATATTAGCATTTTCTGTGCTTTAAGTAAACAAAGGACTCTGTGTTTTAATCTCTCATCTCTGCAAGGATGGATAAAAGGCGAACCTGTATTTTGAACAGCAAAACGAGGCTGGGGGGAGCTTGTATACTTAATTTTCTGCGTTGATTTAGTAAGATCAGGAAGGTCTCTTCGGGTTAGTGTTTTTCAAAATTTTTTTTTATTATTTTTTAATCTAAAAATGTTAGGAAAGACAACTCTAGTCTTTTCATTTTGGTAGAGATGCTGTGTTCTCTGGGGTATAGGAAGAGGTTGGACTCAGTACAGGCTCTTTCAAAGGAGAGTCAGGAATGCAGCAACTTCTTACAAACTCATCTTTTTTTCCTTCCAACATGTTCTAAATTATTAGAATAAATGCAGTGCCTCTTCCCAATTTGTTTCACTTCCTTGGCACTGTAGGGTTGAAATCCTATTAAACCACTGTGGTCTGTGAATTAAATCTTTACCTGTGAGGGAAAAGTTGTGCGATCAGAGTCTATTGCTGGGGTAGACAAGCTCTGCCTTTCCAAAATAAATAGCAATATGTGATCAAGAAAAAAAAATAAATTGTTAATTATAGACTGTAAAACCGAAGGGATTGACTAGGAGGGCAAATCTTTCCTGTGCTTCTCTGACGAACATGTTTAGAATACTTTAGACCTCTTCTGCTACTTTAGACCCTTTCTTCATCAAAATGCTGGTCTGCGGTAATGAGCTGAACTTGAACTGAAGTGCTTTTCTGCCTGTACGCAGCAGTTACGCAAGTGCTGAGGACTTCAGTTGTCACCTGCTGCTTTGGACTTTTTTTTCCCTTTCTTTCAAGTCACCTTGTTCTTGTACTCTTGGCTTCAGACTGCGTTACACTGTGGGGTTCTTTGTGAGTGTGCCTGCAGACACCTGTTACCGTGTCTTATTGTCCATAAGAATGTTATCAGTTACTTGCCTGCAAAGACACATAACCCAGTTTCCTTCCTCTAATATACAGAATTCAGATCCTGTAATAATGGGAGGAGTGGACAGAATGCAAACAGTATGGATAATTGAAAGGGCATTTAAGTTGCACGTACAAAGATGTACTCTCTTTGCAATGAGGAGATAGATGATGGAGGGGCTACAAGATGAATTTTACATGGCTGAACAGGCTTTATTTTTCATTTGAAAACTAAACTGACAATTACACAATTAATATTTTTTTATGGTAAAAAGTTATTTGCCTGTTATCTAAAATTATTGTTTCATTTATGTGATTAACTGTAAACAAGCTCTTTTGATTATGCTGTTTTCTTGGAAAAAATTAAAATATGCTTAGCAAAGTTAAGTGAAATAATGCAGCTTCTGAAATGAAACTTTAACATTTTATAAGTTTGACATTTCCTTTAGTTCATTAAGGTACTTTTGGAAGAATTTTGTTTACAGAACTGCTTAAATGGTTTTTTTTAATTATTCTTTTTTTCTTTTTCAGTCATTATTTAACCTGCTGGAGTTTCGGAGACTAGTTTTGAATTTCAATCCTCCTGCAAATGCTCAAGACTTGCCCCGAAACCAAAAGGTAAAATTAGAAGCTAACTTCCCCTGGTGGCTGCTCAGGGCATTTCTCCCTTGTTGTTGAACTTCACACCGTTCTCTAGCTCAATTAGCATGGATTTTATAGGTGCCAATTAACATTTTTCTGAGCTTCCTGTTATAGATCTTACATAAAACACATTAGCTTCTCAGTAGAGTATGTGGCAGGGAGTTGAGAGAGGCAGCGTTTGCTCGCTGTGCTCCTGCTTAGACCAGGTTGAGTGGCAGGGCTTTACTGATACGGCTGTAGCAGTGCTGCTGCTGGTGGCTGAGCATTTCTGAAGTGAATGGAGCTTATGTTAATTTTATTCTAGACCCCTCACGCTGTGCAGCTATGGGCATGCTTTTTGGTTACCTGCGTGTTTTTTGATCTATGTAGCTTTACCAGCAGCATTGTTGGTGTTGGCCTGGCCGCTTCATTGGTTTTTTTTAGGGTTGTTAATTACTTGTAGCTCATGATCTGAGATTAAGCTTTGGGTCATTAACTTGTCTCTTCTGGCTTTATGAAGTGATTGTCATAAATTTTCTCATGTTTATTCTGGTACTCATATAGGATTGGGGGAATGGTCATGGACTGAGGGACAAAACAGGCCAATTTTTCTTCCTTCATGGATGCATTCTGAGGAAACATATGTGGGAGTATCTTGGTTTCTATGTTAGGAAATAAAAAGGAAGAAATAAGAAGTAGCTTTATGAAGCATGAAGGCACTCGATGCCCTGATGTTTAGCAGTGGCTTACAGAACAGTGAATTTTTGCATATCCAGAGTTAGACTATTGTCTTTGCCCCTTTCTTTTGGATTTTAAAAAGGGAGCGTGTTGTTGGCCTGATCTTAGCTGTTTGGCACTTCAGGCTTGACTGGAATGTTCTCTAGCAAAAGAAAGAGCTGCAATTTAAAAGGCAAAAGAAAACAGACATAGAGAAGATAGTGTTCATTTTCTAAACCTCAGGGTATGTTCTGTAAAAGAGAAGTTGCATGTTCAGTCAGTACTGTGTAATTTCTTCCCTGACCCCCACACCCCAATCCCGTTCAAAGAGCAAGTTGTCACTTGTTGGGTTTTTTAGGTGATTTTTTTTTTTTTTTTTTTTTTTTAAATTAGGGAAAAAGTTTTGCTTTTGTGCTTTGTTGTTGTTGTTGTTGTTGTTGTTGTTGTTGTTTTTTTTTTTTTTTTTTATTATTTTTTTTTTTTTTTGTTTTTTGGTGTTTTTTTTTTTTTTTTTTTTTTTTTAATTAGGGAAAAATGTTTGCATTAGGTCATGAGATAGTGTGCAAATACAACATGGGTAGTGTTGGGAGCATATCACAAGAGGGTTGATAGTACAGTGTATTTTAGTAAGAAAGACAGCATAAATTCATGTTTTACCAAAGAGTTGTACTGAAATACTTATTTTTTGCATTTTAGATTGACTTTTTGCCTGCTATTTCATTATTTCTCTCATAATTTGTTTTAGTAACACCCTCCAGTACTCAGAGTTCTTTACCTTCATTTTTCAGGGTGTAAAAAGAGTTGGCATCTAAGAGGTGGTATGAAGTAGATTAAAAACAAGCTGTTTTTGAAAAATGTCTTGCCCAAGCATTGACATTAGCAGCCAAATGCCTTTAGCAATTCCAAAGTGCTATTTCTTAGAAATACTGACCACGACAGACAACGTTAAGGCTGCGTGAAATGGTGTGACACCAGGCAACTATATGGATTTTTGCAGAAACCTTGCTTTCTGCAAGCTTGCTAGTAGTCTCTGGCAGTAGTTTGTATCCTCCCCTTTGTTAAATTCCAGAAAGAAATACCATTATTAATTGATGTACTCATCTTTCCTATCTACAGCTGAAAAAGGATTGTCTTTATGTTGAAATATGGGGAGAATTTAGGAAAGGAGATTGCTTCACTAGTTAGACAAATAGAAGAAATAAGCATGCACACCTCCAAATATGGTGCTTTTATTTCTCTGTAAGGTGCAGACAAGTAGAGGCAAATTGATTTAAAGCTCTAATATAACCTACCAGTTGACAAAAGCCCTGGAACTTACTTCCATCTGCTTACTTTTGTTAAAAAGCTATCTGAACTTAGTTTTGTTTTGCTTTTTATTTTTAATGTATTTTAAGTACTATATGTGACTGACATTCCCTAGAATCAAATTTCCTTGCTAATAAAAACTTAAGTTTTAATAATTCCAGATTTTCTAGACATTGGTTTACATCTTTTTGTACTTTCAGTTGGTGGAAAGTGGAGTTTAATGCTAGGGTCATGACATTTTCTTGATTTAGAATTAAAGCATGTGGTTGTACTTCGAGAGAGCATAGTGGAGTGCTCTTGTTCTTTCCTATCAATATATTAAAACCAAATGCTATTAATAATTTTCAATGCAGAATTGTTAATCCAGAAATTATGGGTATGAATTTTGACTTCAAAAAAGCCCCAAACCAAATAACAACTGCCATGTGTTTGACCCAGCTAATTGGACTTTGTTTTTCTGGATTTTAAACTTGAGCATACATTTAAAATTTCCAATCTGTTTTTGTTCTTTTTCATTTGAAATTGATTTTTCTTCCTTGGTGTGTTCTTCAGCTTTTTCTGTAGAACAGATGCGGTTCTCTGTAGCTACACCAACCTCTTCACTCTTCCAGTTCTCTTACCTCTTGCTGTCATATGAACAGACCTTTTTTTGCCGTATGCAGTGAGGCCAGCTAAATATTTGGCCTCAATGATATCTTCAGGAAACGTTTTATTATCAGAGGAAGTGTGTTACTGTGCTACAGGTTAGCACATCCTTCCCTCTGTTTCAACATTATCATTTTGCCAGTGTCCTGGCATACTCTGATTCACAATAATTAATGTTTGCTATGTATTAAACATGTAGATTGCTTTAGAAGCATTTCTTAACCATAAGTCATTCCAAAATCAGTGTATTAAGAAATTATTTATGCAGGCATTTTAGAGAATGTTTTAGATTATGGACTTTCTATACAGCATTTATTTTTAAATTTATTTTTAAATTTATTTTTAAATTTATTTTTAAATTTATTTTTAAATTTATTTTTAAATTTATTTTTAATTTAATTTTAATCTTATTTGGTGTTGCACCTACAGTCTGCTTTAAATTTGAGACCTGTATGCTCTCAGTTTTTTTGTTTTAATGTGCAAGTCCTTTGTGGAACTGTATACCTTGTCTTGGGGACTAGCTCACATCCTTTTGAAGATTTTAGGCTTTCTTTAGTCAGAATCACTGTTTGTTGTGGTAATTCCAACATAATCTGGTCAAGGATCATGACTAATGCATGAAATCAAGCTTTCTCAAAAAACAAGAAGGATTTTTCTAGTTTTAGAGAACTTTTATAGGCTTTGTAGAGATATTTGTTCTGAATAATCCTACTGACATCAGTAGCCAGTTGTTCAGCCTAAAGCTACAAGTATGCTTAAAACTCAGCCAAATTAGTCGTGTAAATTTGGATAAGTAATGCAATAATACTCACTGCCTGTGTACTTTAGATTTAACAAAAGGAAGCTGTGATCTAGAGTATTCTGTGGTCAATTATCTACATCATGCATATGAATTATCACTGGTATTCTGTATCTAAAGCTTGAAATTCTATTAATTTTTAATAGATCACTTTATGAAAATAGTATGAAAAAAATCACTTTCACAATTTGTTTCCCTGTTTTGTTGTTATAAAGCGCTTTAAATATGTAAACAGAAGATTGATTTTATTCTTAAATTATGATCATTTAATGCTGAATTAGGATGTCATTTGGTGAAGTCTTTAGCCTTTTCTGTGAACAATGTTTATAATTGGCAGGTGTTTTGCAAGGTGGACTAGAAGAGCAAGTAAAACTTGGGTATTTAAGTGACGAGAAGTATTTTTTTAGGTATTATGCAGAACATGTTCCAGTTCACCACACACAGCTTTTAAAACTGAAATAAAACAGACTTTATGTACAAAAAGCTTTATGTGTACTGGATTGACACAGGAATTAGTAGACAAGTCTGCTGTTTGATGAGCATGTGAAACAGTATGTCATCAAGTAATTTGAGTTTGACCAGCATCTGATATCTGTGCTGCCTTTGAATGATACTTTGTTCTAAATACAAGTGGATATTAGGTGGGGTTTAATTTCACAAGTATTTGTCAACTATCTACTCAGGAGTATGAGTGATATCCAATCTCCACAGCATTTGTAACCTGTGGTTTAATCTATGGTATGACAGATTTGTGTTTCAGATAACTTGCTTTTCATTATACAGGCAGGAAGTATTTCTTTTGCTCCTCTCCTGGAAACCAGAAAAGAGCTCCATGTTCCTCATGAACTATACTTTAAAAAAAAAATAAAACAGAATAGAAAGGAAAGCAGGCTAGTTCTTTTACTAATGTAAAAAAAAAAAAAAAAAAGGATTTGCGTACACCTTAGAAATGTACTCTTCAGTAAAAAATAAGCTTATAAAGGTACTAGGAAGTGTGTAGGCTTGCAAGAAATTCTGCTGGAGGTATAGGGGAATACTAAGTTCAGTAAAGTCAATGCATATTGTTGCAGTGTATTACTTAAGGCTTTGTAAGTCTCTGGAACATCAGTTTCGTCTTAGATGCAACTCAGCTTGTTTACTTGTCCATTCAGCCCCATTTCAAGTCAAACAGCCACATCTAGATGTGGTTTCAGGGAGCTTTCAGTTTATGAAATGTAATTTTCTTCTCAGAGAACTACATTATTTTGTAAAACTGACAGATAAAAGGCATGCAATACTGCTTTGGTAATACTACAAGTAAGCTTATGTATTATTATAGTGATTGGCTGGATATACGCTTAGTTCATTGGATAAAACTTCTGTAAATTAAATTTTGTTTGTTTGTTTTGCTACCACTTTGTTAAATAGTTTTTTTATTCTCCTTTAAATACAGGAACATAGGAATCTGCCTTTCATGCGTGAATTGAGGTACCTGTTTGCACTTCTAGTTGGTTCGAAGAGAAAATACGTTGACCCATCACGAGCGGTTGAAATCCTTAAAGATGCTTTTAAATCAAATGATTCTCAACAGGTAATTTCTATGTATTTTTATTCAGGCTCATGCATGTTTTCATATGGTCATCTAGCATTAGGAAATACTTAAGAAGGAGAACAAAAATTCAAAATATTCACAGAAAATAAACTTGCAATTGTCACAGTCTTCGAGCTTTTTCTCTAGTGTTGTGTGATCTCTATCCACTTTTATTAAAAAATTAATAATAGTAATAAAATAATTTCAGGCAGCATGTCTATTTTATTCAGTACATTTTACTCCTGTTATTTTAGAAACTGGGTAATATTTCTACATTCTTGCTTTTAGAGTTCAGTTTAGCTTCTCAGTCTGTGGTTTTTGTCAAAGAGCTTTATTCCTCTGATCTAACAGTACATCCAGGGCTGTTACAGTCCTAGTATACTCTTTGTCTGTCTATATACTGGTTTGGAGGATCCTAATATTAATATTTCAGGATTCTTGCCTAAATCATAGTGAATATATCTTGCTCTTCTGAGAAACACACTGTTTCTTCAGATGCTTTATTTTTCCCATATGAGATTATGTGGATAAGGTGTTTAATTACAGCAGCATGCTGAATTTAGTGCTTGATGAAAGTAATATTAGTCACCACTTGCTAGATACCAAAGAGTTTGAACAATGGGATTCATAAGATGCCTTTGGACTAGCATCGTATGAAAGCTGAGTCCAAGTAATAAGGATCACAGGACAGTGTAATGGCTGAGGAACACCAGAGCCTTAGTGTGCTTTAAGAGTCTCCCATAAAAAAACAATCATGGCATAGTCGGAGACTATAGTGTGATTTTTGGAGCTCTTATTGGGGGGGAATACTGCTACACTGATCTTGTAAGGTGACACTTCATTGCGTTGTTACTTATGTAAACATATACTGATCATTTTTTATTTTTCAACAGCAAGATGTTAGTGAATTTACACACAAATTATTAGATTGGCTAGAAGATGCCTTCCAAATTAAAGCTGAAGAAGAGAGGTAAGACTTTTTTTTTCTAGCTCTGTATCTGACTTGGTTGGATCTTTTTCAGCCATAGAGGTGGAGTTTTAGTCGTTTGGTTTGCTTTTTCTCATCAAAATGTTCAATATACTTCTTGGAAGTAAATGCTCATTGTTTGGGGTGCATTAAAAAGAGCATGGCCTAGCAGGTTGAGGCAAGTCATCCTCCCCCTCTACTCTGCCCTGGTGAGGCCACATCTGGAGCACTGTGTCCAGTTCTGGGCTCCCCAGTTCAAGAAAAATAGGGAACTACTGGAGCGAGTCCAGCAGAGGGCTACAAAGATGATCAAGGGAATGGAGCACCTCTCTTACGAGGAAAGGCTGAGAGGCCTGGGTCAGTTTAGCCTGGAAAAGAGAAGACTGAGGGGGAGATCTTATCAATGCTTATCAATATCTAACGGGTGGGTGTCAAGAGGATGGGGTCAGACTCTTTTCAGTGGTGCCCTACGATAGGACAAGAGGCAACGGACGCAAACTGGAACAGAGGAAGTTCCATCTCAATATGAGGAAAAACTTCTTTACTTTGAGGGTGGCAGAGCACCGGAACAGGCTGCCCCAAGAGGTTGTGGAGTCTCCTTCTCTGGAGACACTCAAAATCTGCCTGGATGTGTTCCTGTCCAATGTGCTCTTGGCAGCGGTGTTGGACTAGATGGTCTCTGAAGGTCCCTTCCAACTCCTACAGTTCTGTGATTGTATAAGTGAACATCTGTAAACTGTCTTTTGAATACATAATTGTTTCTAGAATGTTGCAGGAAGTAGTTTTTACAAGGGTGTTGTACAGTTTAACTGCTCACGAATTGAATCTGATTTACATAAATTTTCCTAGAATGAAACACTTCTAACAATTTTCACAATATACTCATCATTGCAAATATGTGAATCACTGCTATTGTCATTAGAGAAAAGTACAAAACTTAATGAACAGTAACTGAGTAAAATAGGCAGCATTTCCATAATGAATTAAGAATATTCTGCTCATAGTTTTATAAAAGTTCGTAGCTTTGTGTTTGATTTTTGCACTAACACGCTTTCTGTTTTCAGGGATGGAGAGAAACCAAAGAATCCAATGGTGGAGTTGTTTTATGGACGATTTCTAGCAGTAGGTGTACTTGAAGGTATGCACCTGAATTTACTTGGACTTCTGTGCTCATGTCAGTTCAGTGCTTATCTAAGTACACAGGTGAATGATGCAGTTATAGCATTTTAGCTACTTCTACGGAACTACACTTGGAGAGCATGCATTCAGTCTGTGACAAAAGGTTTGTCCTGAGAACATGAGACCAAAGGTAGATGTAGTGAGCTTCAGTGGCCCAGAAAGACTGTTTTGATAACTTTCAGGAGCTGAGTGTATGTACTTAAGTGCAGTAGAAGTTAGGTGAATTGCTGACCAAAAATGCTTGCAAGAAATTATCAGGGTACTTTTGCCAATGACAGTAACTTACCTTCTGTATACAATTTGTATTTCATTGACCCAGTCTTTTGCACTCTCACTGCTTCATTTAATATAATTTAAAATTTCAATTATTGCATTTTATTTTGCATAGTTTCTGGTATGGGTGACTCACTTCCTAAAAGTACAATTTGTTGTAAACAATTCAGTGGAAACCTGCTTAGGAGGAGTGTCAGAGAGAGTACTGAGGAGGACCAGATCATACAACAAGCTTCCCTTTATCTTATCTGCATAGAGTTAGTATATTTGCAGAATTTCAGCATTCTCTATTTCCAGCAGCCCAGCAATTGTGAAAGGATTTTTTTAATGTTGGTGGTTGTGTCCCCCAGCCTGTGAGTCAATGACTCCTAAGATGCATTTGAATGGGGCAGCTGTAATCTTTAAAGTGGCTTCTAGGTTGTTCCTCAGCCTGGAAAAGCATATCTAATGATTTGTTTTCAGATTTCAAAACTCTTCTGCAGATTCCTTGCTACTAGCTCCCTTGTGTTAAGCTACTTTCATCCCTTACATTCTCATCTTAACTGAAGAGATACATGAAAACCAAACCAATGAAAAGAAACTGATGGGTATAAGAAGACTTGTTTACTGCCTCTAGGATGAAATAAATTGAAATTGTAGATTGAAATCACTTGTCGCCCTTATTTCTGCTCATGTTTGAGCTGACATCTTTATACGCTGTTATCAAATTATGGCCTGATTTTCAGGACAGAAATAATGAATGTTCTCTTTTGTGGTTTATTTTACAAAATGTACCCATACAAAGGGCTGTTTCATACCAGCAATTCCACTGACTTTGCTGATACAATGTAGGGTTGTATTACTGAGCTGCTATTTGCAGGAGGAGGACATTGATTTATATGTGTAAAACTTCCCATACTTCTGTGGTGCCAAGTAATCTTTAGTTTTGCTTATTAGCAATAGATGCAAAGACAATAGAAAAAATGGGCTAAAGAGGAAAATACAGTAATTTTCAACATTACGTTCAAGCAACTTTGAGTAACTTGTTTTCATACATATAATAGAATTTATTAATAAGAAAACATGGGTATTGTTTAGTAGACTAGATCAGGTGACCTAGGATTGTTAGGTTTTATAAAAGGTTAATATTTGTTTCTAAATCCTCAACTGTTTGATTTCCTACGTGAAGGTAAAAAATTTGAAAACACAGAAATGTTTGGCCAGTATCCACTCCAGGTTAATGGCTTTAAAGATCTGCATGAGTGCCTAGAAGCTGCAATGATTGAAGGGGAAATTGAATCTCTCCATTCAGAAAACTCTGCAAAGTCTGGTCAGGAGGTGAGTTAAGTGCTCCTGTGGGCTTCTTTAGGGGTGGTGTTGTGGTGCTCTTTGTTTTTCAGTGGCGTTCATCATTGTTTTTTATGTGACCTGCTGTTGCATGGGTTCTGATGTCTGGTGTAATTTGATTGTTAATTTAGGGAGTGTGTATCTCTTTTGGAGCGCCCAGAGCATCATAATTTTGTATTTTTCATAAGATATGAAGTTCATGCTGACTACAAGCTGGCACAATTAAGTGCTTACAGTAATTTGGCACGAGCTGGTTCCCACCTGTTGCTGTTATTTGATCTGTGGAGGTGTCACGGGTGTAATGTCCTGTGGTAGCTCTGCCTGACTTGCTGCCCTGTGCCATACTGTAAACAGCAACTGTGAGCTGTGTGTTTGTTGCTTCAGAGCGTTGTTGTTCCTCTGTGCCTCTGCCTTGTAGTTCCTCAGCACCCTAGCCATCTTCCCCTTTCCCCTTTTTACTGATGCTTCCCAGCATCCTTCTCTTTGCCCCCTACAGTGGGCAATTCCCCTCCTCTTTGCTCACGGTGGTGGATACACAATACTTGCTCTATGAGCTGCTGTTCCTCTCAGGAGAGCTCTTGCTAGAGCAGGAGGCTGCCAAGTGTCAGGGCACGCTGGAAGCATGGATGGAGCCCCAGTAAGCAGTGGTGTGCTCCATGTGCAGCGTGTGCTGTCAGGATGAGGTCGTGAATGAGATTCCTTGTGCAGAAGTCACAGGTTAGGAAAAAGAGGTGGTTGGACCAACGGTTGTTGAAAACTGAGGGGGTATACTCTGTCCCCTCTTATTCCTGGCATGCATGTATATGCCCAGCATTTTTCTCTGGCAGAGTGCTTCCTAATAACCTGTGAGCTATTGATGTGGAAATATGGGAACCCCATTGCCTGTAGAGGCTGAGCTACTTTCCCTTTACACAGTTGTTCATGTCTCACCACAGTTATTATAAAGATAGGAAATCTTAGGAAGTTTCTTCTACTTAAGTAAAAAGCTGAAGTATAGTTTCTTCCTTGATGTCAATCCTTTGCAGTAATGAAATTTTGCTTCCTTTAATCATATCAACATACACAGAGGATTTAGTTACTGAGCTTAGTGACGCACACTGAAATCATCCTCCAGTATGAGGCTTTATTTCCAATTTTGTGTTATCAACAAAAATTTTATAGCATCCCTTTTGCAGTGTCTTTTTCTGGACAGCTGTTGTCCAGATACTGATCAAGCAAATCTGACATGAAAAAGCATTTTCAAATTTATTTAGCCACCTTACTGGATGTGTTCTTATTTCACAGGACGTTTAATTTTTTTTTTATCCCGGCACTTGTAGACATGTCTTCTTACAATGATCATGTTTCCTGAAATATAACTGGAAGAAAAAAAATAATCTCATCAATATCGTGGTACAATCGAAAGTTTTATTTCTTTATGCAAAGTGAAATTTTGTATGTACCTACTACAAGGGCACAATTGTTCATCTTATGGACTGAAGGTTGTCTTACAGTTAAACCCTGTGTGCATTTGTGCATAAAATGTCGGTTCAGTTATAAATGCTTGACTAGAGATGTCAGACTTGTTTTTTTGAGTTGTGGTTGTTCAGCTTTTTTTTTTTAAACCTGTAATGTGAGGAAACTAGACCTGTACATAACTATCTCTGTCTTCCCCATAGAGTGTTAAGCTTTGAGTTCTGTGAAATTATCAAGGTTTTAAGCAGCTTGGCACCTTAACATGTGGAAATGGAAGTGAAATAGTCATGTGACAGATTGAAAGCAGTGGCAAAAGAAGAAGGGTAACATGCGAAGTCCTAGTGTGGAAAAACATCACTGCATTATTACCAGGGCCAAGTACATTCTTTACATTTCCCTGATGTAATATATTAATAGTGGTTGCTGCTGTTAGTAGTTATCTTTAAACATAATGCCTCAAAGATCTTAACAGTGCATTGGAAGGTTTGGAAGTACTGAAGGAAGCTGAATTTCTTGTAGTTTGAATGAAGTCCGTCTCTTCTGAACAAAGACTTGAAGTGGCATTTGTCTGTGCTGGTAGATATCAAAGCTTAAAGAGAATAATATTAATGTGGTACTCACATGTGTTGAAAAATCCATTTTATCCTGAAAGTAACATTCTAATTCTTTTCCTTGTTCCCATCATTTCCTCTAATTGGGTATTTAGCGTGGTGTTCATGATCTTCAGGCATCGTGACGATAATAAAGGACTCAGCCAACAAGTAGGGTGGCAGCAAGCAAACTAATGTATGAACAGAAAAAAGAAACATTCCCTGTCCCAAGGAACTTAAATCCCAATTCAAGAGAAAATGAAGGCCCATGCACATACTTGGAGTTAAAAGTGTGGGGAAAATGATATACCGCTTGTCAGTGTCACAGTTGATGAACTGCAGCACATCAGCAGCTTAGTCATCATTAAGTGGTTAGGAAGCCTCACAATTGAAAGGGTTTTGGAGGAAAGGGTTGTGGTGTGGCTTTGCTGACTTTAGCATTAAAATTTACTGCTGTGTGAAGCTGCTGCAAGAGGGAAGTCATGATTATCTCCTGTAAAACTGAAAAAGTGCTTAGTGGAGGCTGATATAGGCAAGAAAAGGGAAGGCAGCTCATTTTACATCTAAACAAACGAGAGGAGCGATGTGGAAGGCAATGAACTAGGAAAATTCAGCAACATCCTGGAAATCTGTTAGTGTGTGAAGCTGTGTGTGCTAAGGCCAGGCAAGGAAAGGAAGGGAGGAAACATTTCCCTGAGGTGTGGAGTGATAAGAGTGTAGGCCCACATTTTAGCCGTGAGCACAGGAAGAGAAGGCTGTCTTTGGAGGTATTGTACAAAGCAACTATTAAAGATATTAGGCTGGATAGAAGAACTTGAAGCGAGGCCTGAGTTAAGTGCCATGTCTAGGCCATTGGCACTGATGTCAGAAATATGTGGCAATGGTCTCTGCAGCAATTAGGGAAGCCTGAGTTGATTGAAACATCAAAACATTAAATGGATAGGCCGTGGTTTTTGTTACAGAGTGGGGACAAAAAAGGAACTCTAATGCTGGAGTTGGGTCTGAATTTGTCTTTTGGTTGAGAAATGACATACATAAGGAAAGAAATGAGGACTGAGCGTAGACCTCTACTGAATACTTGAAGAAAATTTGGAGAAGGTGATGATAACATGGCTGGATTAGCAGTGATTAGAGACAGGAGCAGAAACTTAAGGAGAGGTTGTTAGTATGGAAAAGATTTCAAGAAAAAGTTGCAGTTTTACAGCGCCAAGAGAGCTTGTCTAACCCAGTACAGGGTACTTGCTGGTCCTGTGTCAGAGAAGGTCATTAGAGACTTTGAGTGATACCAGTCAGGAACTTGAGTCTGAGGGAGCTGACTGGAACAGTACTTGATACAATATAAAAGCTCTTTTCGGTGGCCTTTGGGAGTTAAAGAAGAACAGGAGAGTTGGCAAGGCAGGTAGGTTCAAGCGTAGGCTGCTTTTAGTACGAGTGAGACAAATGTCAAGGGAAGGAGCCTGCCTCCCTGCTCTGCTTTAAGGCAAGTAGCAATAGATGAATTGAAAAGCTCTAATGCAGCACGGGTGACAAATGGTCTGTGTTTACTGTGAAGGTGAAAGATGGGAACTTTGAAAGCTTATGCCGATCCACCCTCTAACACGAGTTTCTCCCATAGCTGTCAGCCTTCAGGTATCATAACATTATTTCTAAAGTTCTGCTATTGGAAGGCATTCATTGTGGGGTTTTCTGTTTTTTCTTTTGTTCAGCACTGGTTCACTGAGCTTCCTCCTGTCTTAACTTTTGAGCTATCAAGATTTGAGTTTAATCAGGCTTTGGGGAGACCAGAGAAGATACACAACAAATTAGAATTTCCTCCAATTTTGTATCTGGACAGGTACAGTATAATATTATCAACACAGTCCTAGTATGAATATGAATCAAATCTCTTGAGTTTGGTAAAGTTGCTGGTCTATCTTGTACTTGCTTAAATCACAGTAAATTTCTGTTCTAGCTGGGCAAGTTATAATTTTCATGGGTTTCATCTGTTTAAGAAAATACACGTAGATAACAACTTAAAACCTGTTGTTACTTTGTGCCAAAACCTGCTTATACTTTAGTCTTTAATTTATTGCTAGGTAGTTGCATACACAGGCAAAATACTCTGAAAAATCACAGTGTTTATAAGTCCATTTGGGAAAGAGGGTGAGTAGTTGAGTATCTCATAGTGGTCCAGATAGACTGCATGGACTGAAGAGGACTCTCAACATCAGTGCATGCTGCTCATATATAGAGGTGAAGTAGTTGGCTTTCAGTTAGATGATGAATGTTATTTGTGAGCTTAAACAGCGAAACGGGAGTATGGTTGTTACTTAAACCACTTAATTTAGAAGCTTTCTAGTATGTGTTTGTATATTTTCGTAAGACACATCCATGGTATGAACAGAGCTTTTGTCATTGGGGATAAAGCATCTTCTAGAAGTTGTGGAAGGGGGGGCTTAATGGGGTTACTGTTTTCTTTTCCGTTCTGATTTACTGCTTAACGTGTTGTAGATAAAACAAGGCTCTGAAGAGGGTTAGTTTTTATTAATACTGAACACCATGGCTGATTGGTACAGACCTCAGGTTCAGTGTTGGAATACTGTGGGCTGACATCTTTCTCTGAACTTCATGTTTTACAGGTATATGCACAAAAACAGAGAAATAACAAGAATTAAACGGGATGAAATCAAGAGACTCAAAGAGTACCTCACGGTTTTACAGCAGAGATTAGAACGGTACTATAGATAACTGTTCCCAGTGTAAATGCAAATAATATTATGGGCTATATAGAATAACTCCTGTCAACTATGCACTTTGTGTGTAGTTATTTTGCATGAAACATGCTAGGAAAGGCTTGCTTTATTTAATTGCAGTCAACCAGAAAAAAAATCTTTCTTTTTTTTTTTTTTTTTTTTTTTTTTTTTGTATATGTGAGTCATGGCATTAATACGTTTTGTGGTTAACAGATATTTAAGCTATGGTTCTGGTCCTAAACGATTCCCCTTGGTAGATGTCCTGCAGTACGCCTTGGAGTTCGCCTCCAGCAAGCCGGTGTGCACGTCTCCAGTCGATGACCTGGGTGCTAGTGCCCCTGCCAGTGGCACGCTGCCGGCCCAGACCTCACCCAGGTAAGGGCTGCCTCCTGCTCTCCCCAGGTGAGGGGCCACTCATCCCCTCAGTGCCAACCCAGCCCCTGAGAGAGACGGGAGAACGTTTAACTGCTTCATTCACTGGATTAATACAACTGGGCATCTCCGAAGGGGTATAGTGTAAAGTTTCTGCTCTCTTCCTAGAAGTGGTTTTTTCAGCACGACAGACACTATTAAAATTTTGGTTTGTTTATTTATCTGGGTTTGTCTCATGTGTTTATAAAATATGTCTTTAGGTGGAAAATCAAGATTTTTCAAACAAAACACAATTCCACTTAAATTTCCAAATAGACACAGTATCTGGTGAGGTCACTGCTTCCCAAGTGCAATGTTTAAGAATCTGAATTTGGGCAGTACGTATGTGCTGCAGAGCTTCGAGGTTTCTGGTGTACAATTTATCTGTTAAATTTCGCCTGGGAGGAGTTAAGCTCCTTTTCTGCTTTGCAGCTTACACTTTTTACTGAGTTTGTCAGGAACCTAACAGTCTGACTCTTTAAATACAGAATAGCTAATGTACCAGGGAGATAAAGGTTCAATAATGTTGTTTTTCTTATTATAGAAGTAGTAACTATTGGTAACTCTTAGGATAGGACTTGGCTAGGTGGACACTAACAGTTTATAACACCTCTTTATATTGCTTTCGGAGACTATTGTTCTAGGTTCTGGTCCCATCAAGATGGTTAACTTTGTGCTTCAAAGAAGTAAAGTAAATGAAAACTTTTAAAGGCTTTTTAGATTCAAATGTCTTACTGATAAAATGCCAGTAGAAATTGTGACGATTGATAAGACGAACTTTTAAAAACTAGCATTGCTTGCATGATATACAATATCAAAAGTAATATACTTTGTTCAAACTCCTAAATAGGATGTTTGTTCTGTCAAAATGTGTTACGACTTGTTTGACCAATCTGTAGAAACACAACAGCATGTTGTGTGAAGTTGACGTGGTCAGATCTTACTGTTCCTGGAACTTTCTGAACTACTGAAAAATCCCAGTTCCCCAGGCTGTATCATGATGCCATGCACAAAGTAAAAAGCGTGTGGCTTGCTAGAAAGATCTTCAGATTCCTGTTATGTGTATGATTCCATATAGGCCGTCTTGTTGGGAAGATGGGAAGAGAAAAATCTGTAACAGGTTTCCATTTTTAATGTTCTGCTGCTCTTAGAGAATTATCTTAAGCTGGCTGCTTTGCTATTTGGGTTACAAAACTTGTTTGGAATAAGTTTAGATGGTTTGGTGCTAAATTTCCAGTGTGCCATAAATACCAGAGATGCCTTCATTGTTGCTGTTCAATTAACAGAAGTTCTAGGTAGGGGATCAGGAAAAGAAAGTGTGCTAGGCATAAGACATGGGAAGAACTTATTAAACAGCAAACTTGTATTTATTGGATTTTATGGTCAATGGTCCATAAGACAAGCTGCTGTGATTTTTCATTCTGCAGTTTAGCATAAATTTTTCAAAGTGATTACTTGTATCAAGTTATTGGAAAGTGTTGAATAGCATTTCTAGTAAAGCAAGCTGTGGCTTGACTGATCCAATTCAGATTCCTTTGTCTTTGATAATGGCAGCCAGAGTTGTTGTTGTGTGAACTTGTAGTACACAACAAAGTTTTCAGGATTTACATATTTATATTGTAGCTATCTTTTCTGGATTACAATGTAGGAAATAATTACGTTTAAAATTTCTGTTTTCAGATGAAAAGCTTATTATGGTATAGCTTTTAGTTTATGTATGTGATGATTCAATTCTTGTATTTCATGTTTTGAATGAATGCAGCACAATAGAGCAGCAGGGACCTTCATCTTCAGATGTTCCAAGCACATCTCCTGTACAAAGATCAGTAATACATAAACCATTCACACAATCACGAATTCCTCCTGATCTGCCAATGCATCCGGCCCCAAGGCACATCACTGAGGAAGAGCTCTCTGTCCTAGAAGGCTGTTTACATCGCTGGAGGACTGAAGTAGAGAATGACACTAGAGGTAATGCCACAAGCTGGAGAATGCGTTTGCCCTCGGAAAGGGTTTGTGGAAGTAGGGGAAATAGCCTTAATGTCCATGTGTGTGCTGGGTTGCTTGTTTCATACTTCCGAACTTGCCTCTGAGGGAGCTGGGGTTGTTCAGTCTGGGGAAGAGGAGACTGAGGGGAGACCTTATCGCTCTCTACCTGAAAGGAGGGTGTAGAGAGATGAGGGTCGGTCTCTTCTTCCAAGTTACAGATGATAGGACAAGGGGTAATGGCTTCAAGTTGCGCCAGGGGAGGTTTAGACTGGACATTAGGAAACAATTCTTCACACAGAGAGTGGTAGGGATTGGACTAGGCTCCCCAGGGAGGTGGTTGAGTCACCGTCCCTGGCTGTGTTTAAGAACCGTTTAGATGTGGTGTTGGGGGATATAGTGTAGGGGAGAACTTTGGAGTAGGGTAGATGGTTGGACTCGATGATCCCAAGGGTCTCTTCCAGCCTTGATGATTCTGTGATTCTGCGATTATAGTAGACTGCAGATGTATAAACTGAAGATGCCAACTGGGCACTGAGTGTAGCGTATATGGGTGTTTCAATGCAGGCTTCTGTGCATGTGGTGTTGGGGGAAGTAGAGTGAAAGAGAGGTGGGATCCAAACCAAAGAACATCTCTGCAAATGTGTTTGAGTTGGGCTAGTGATAGCGGCTGGGCTCATGCTGTGACTCAGTGCTCCGTGGGGAAGTTAGGGTGGGGTGGCCTCTTCTGAGGGAAAATTCAGCAAATTTTTGAGCAAAGCCTTTTTGGAGTGGGTAGAGCATACAGTCTGTTCTGTTGCTCCAAGGGAAACAAGGGAAGCAGTTGTTGCAGCAGGGGTGGGCTTGGTTAAGCTCTATGAAATGAGCAGTGGCATGTCACTAATTGCTCTCTCTATTTTATCATCCAGGAAGGTTTAGTGTTTGGCGTATAGGTAGATAAACAGATGCACCAAATGTGAAATGTACCCTTGTTTGAGCCTTTAATGAGAGAAAAAAAAATAATGTAGCCATGTGCAATTATGCAGCCTTATGGAAGAGAGTTTCTTCTTTTATTTTTCTTTTAGATTTACAAGAAAGTATATCTAGAATACACCGGACAATTGAATTGATGTACTCTGACAAAACAATGGTCCAAGTAAGTATAATTTCTGCATGAGATAATTCAAAATAGATCCTTTTTGTCAGTTTAATAAAAGTTCTTAGGTGCTTGAAAAATAGAGCAAGTATACAACATTATGTACAATGGTTTGAGAAATTTAATTGGAAATTCATAATGGGTTTTGCAAACTTTTAACTATGCATGGTCAGATAAGACAGTATTACAATATTTGATAGGTGACTTGAGACAGGTATAACATATGACACACACTTAAACTTAAGTAACTTTGTAATGGAAGGCCCAAATATGATCTATCTTTGATCTGGTTTTTTTGACTCAAATGCAGAACTTCAGTTTTTGTATAATGCAATAACATTTTCTCACCCCAATTTGATCATATTGCTAGGTAGCCTTATGACTTTAAGGTGGGAAAGCATTAGACACAAGAAACTGTTGCTTTTTTACCTTAATGCTTATTGCCATTGTGTATTGCAACTTTTGTATTAATGCTAAAGAATTCAAGACTCCTGATTTTAATTTGTAGTTAATAATACCAGTGGCGTGGGTTTTTTATGTTTTGGGTCTTATTGGGTTTTTTTGGGTTTTTTGTTTAAACTCTGTCTGGATTTAGTATCAGTCACAACCTTGACTATTAGTATAAGCTGCCTTTTAGGGAGATTCTCATGCTGTGAAATCTGAACAGCATTTTTAGAATGCTTTACTATGGAGTCGTGGCTTCTCTGGTATTTGTTATGTTCACATACTCATGTTCGCTCACTTTGACAGGTTTTAAGGTTAAGGATTACTTCCTCTGCTGCTTTCTTTTAGTAAAAAGAGCTATTTTCCTTCTGAGTAAGATCTGTTCAGCTTATAGTTTTGCTTGAGGTATGTTTTCATTTTGAACGTGGCTTGTAATAGTTCCTGGCAGCTGAACTCTGATGTTAAGGATTTCAGGCAGACTTGCCTAGATGGCTTTCTTTAAGCTTGTACTGGCAGACATTTTTTCCTTAATACTTGTGTTAAAACAGGAGGGCTACAGGCTACATGTCATCTAATAGTAAAATGAAGTAATTTGGTAATCTCGCATCCAAATAGCCTACCTTTGTTGGCTTGTGTCTTATAGGAGGAAATACTTCTGGATGGTGAAGATATTAGTCAGCAATCATTACAATGGAAAAAGGAGATTACTCAGTAAAACACTTTGTCCTAGTACAGATTTGCATAATGTAGACTAGCTTTTTTGTTTGCTTTTGTTTTGAAAGAGAATTCCACAAAGGGATGAAGATGGTATATAGATTTGTTAGAGGGGGTTCCTGTGCCGCGCCTGAAATGAGCGGTGTGAGTTAAGTGATTGTTAGGGAACAAGTACTGAACCCACCTGAAATCAGAGGCTGGAAGTGAGGGCTGCCCTTCTGCAGCCCAGCTGGTTGTGTCTCTGTGGGTGTTCTGGCACAATAGGAAGGAGGCAGGTGAATACAGCTGTCTGCTTGCCCCCCACCCACCCCTGCATCTGGGCAATTCAGTACCTTAGTATTGCCCCATTCTCTGGGAGCAGTTTCACAGTGTTGATTTTTTTTCCCTCTGAATGATACAATTGTAGGACTGAAGGGTTTTCTTTACTGAGTTGATAAGGTCTGGGCACATAAAATTAGACTTTTTAAGGAAAATGCTTGATATTTACAGGATACTTCCTAGTGTTTGTATGGCCTATTTAAGAAGCTCTTAATCTTCTTCTGGTGTCCCCTTTGTTTATAAGGAAAGTTGTACGTATAACCCATGTCAAATTTTCCTATGAAATATATTCCCAAACTTTTTACTTTGTCTCATCCTCCTGAATGGATTTCATCAGCTGCTATTTGAGTATTTCCCTCCCTCTGTGAACTTGCTGTGAGGAAATGAGACACACCTGTTTTTCCTGTGGGAATTAATCTTTGATAAATCAGCTTTGAATATCTGTTCTGTAGCTACATGTGACGAGGGTGGTGAAGCTCCATTTCCGTTCCATGAGTAGTAAGTGTAAGCTAAGAAGCTTCGTGCCAACTATTTACTTGTTGTGTTGCCCTGTACCGTTAATTGCTGTTGATATAACGGCTTATTGCAAGAGATGCCTGTTGACAGTGAACTCGCCTGTCCTCCAGTCACAAACCTCTGTGGGGACCCTTCCTGGAAGCTCAGCATGGATGGCTGACAGCTGGTCCTCCAGAGCTGGAGCCAAAGGGTAGCGCCCCTCAGGCTGACCCAGTTAGCATGGTTTTAAGTAAAATGACTTAATTTCACCTTAGATTTTAATGCTCTGTTTTAGGCATTAAGTTATATTGTCAAAGTCTAAAGAGATTTCACTTGTCTATTTCTTTTTTTTTTTAAATCAGGATCTGCATATATTTATGTACATTTGCATGGACTTGCAATCATTTTAAGAAGGCTTTCACACTGGTTTGATAACAGTTGTTAAAAACCTCAGAGCATTAAGATTTAAGGACTTGCCGGGGTTTCTTCTGTGTGCTCTTGTGTCTGGGAGACTTAGAGTGCAGTTTGGTCTCTGGGATGACAGTCTGATTCCAGCTGCCCTGCAGTCAGTGAGGACTTGCCGGGGTTTCTTCTGTGTGCTCTTGTGTCTGGGAGACTTAGAGTGAGGTTTGGTCTCTGGGATGACAGTCTGATTCCAGCTGGTCTGCAGTCAGCCAGCTTTACAGTTCAAGGGAGGGTTGCAAAATCTCCACCGCTTGCATATAACCTGGAAGAGAGTGATCAGGTCGAAAATAACTTCAAGGAGTTTCCCAAGTCAGAGTTACATATGCGTTTATCATTACTAATTATTGTGGTGCCCAAATGATATTTGCAACAAATACTTAGTACACTTTGTGTTAAATAGACCATTTAACCACAGTCCAGACTGTGACACGTGTGAAAGAGTGTTTCAGTTTTTTCATCCTAGCTAAGATGCTGTCATTGGGGCATACTGTGAGCCAGCTTTACAGTTCAAGGGAGGGTTGCAAAATCTCCACCGCTTGCATATAACCTGGAAGAGAGTGATCAGGTCGAAAATAACTTCAAGGAGTTTCCCAAGTCAGAGTTACATATGCGTTTATCATTACTAATTATTGTGGTGCCCAAATGATATTTGCAACAAATACTTAGTACACTTTGTGTTAAATAGACCATTTAACCACAGTCCAGACTGTGACACGTGTGAAAGAGTGTTTCAGTTTTTTCATCCTAGCTAAGATGCTGTCATTGGGGCATACTGTGCAAAGCAGGGAAGATCAGTTTTCCCCTTTGAGCTTGCTGTTTCAGCAGGTTAAAACGAGCCAATCACTAAGATGCTTTTAGAAGACTTGTAAGTAAGGAAGCACTTGCAAAGCAGGGAAGATCAGTTTTCCCCTTTTGCTGAGCGTGCTGTTTCAGCAGGTTAAAACGAGCCAGTCACTAAGATGCCTTTAGAAGACTTGTAAGGAAGGAAGCACCCATTCTGCTTTTCTCTTCTTTACATTTCCAACTACTTACATAGAAACCAAGTTTGCTATTCTACATACTTGTCAGTGAGCACAAATAACCTGGGAAACTTTTTACATTGATCCTAGAAGCTGGTATCTATCTTCTCTGCCTTAGGAGGAGGAGAGGACCTCTTCCGGTCTTCCGTCTTCCTATTAGCAGTGCTTTTGCTGATACTTTTAAAATACTGGAAAAAAGTTGTATTCCTATTCTGCTGTAAGAATTTTACAGGATTTTAAGGAAGTACTCACCTCCCAGATGTTCCTTTAAATAAACTTTTTTACTGGCATATAGAAAGCATAGAGTTTATAACCTTGAATTTGCATATGCCTTTCCAGGCTTCAGGACCAAGTTTACCAGGTCAGAACTGGAGCAAATTGTAGATATTTAAGGCCGACACTTCTGAGGTTTTTTTTTTAGATATAGGGAAAATAGGAATGTTAAGGAATTAAGAAAAGAGGATGCCTGGCAATAAAGACAGCAGAGTAGACATATGTGCTATAGACTTACTAATATTTTTAGAATCTCTTGTAACGAGTACTGGAAAGTAAAATAGTTCAAAGTCCATTTAGCTTACTGGGTTGCTAGTTTTACCTTTTGGGGTTTCCTCTCACATGTTTTGATCCTGTTTAACTTTATTTTTTGTTAATTTTATTTAACGTAGCTATTATTGCCGTCAGGTAGTAGGAACTAAATGCTGACAAAGAGTGTGACACTGGATTTTTTTGTTTTCTTTTGTGTCTTTTTTTAAGGTTCCTTATAGGTTGCATGCTGTGCTAGTTCATGAAGGTCAAGCTAATGCAGGACACTATTGGGCATATATTTATGACCACCACCAGCACAGATGGATGAAATACAATGATATTTCTGTGACAAAGTCAACTTGGGAAGAGTTGGAAAGGGACTCTTTTGGTGGTTACAGGAATGCCAGTGCATATTGTTTAATGTATATCAATGATAAGGAACAATACTTGATACAAGGTAATGTTATGGATTTGTTTTCTGCATGATATAGAATAGCTGAATATATGGATAAAAAAAGAGCTGCTTTCAGATGGATTTCTAGATTTTTGAAACTGTTTTAATGCAATTGAAATATTGACTAATTATTGAAAGTTCTATTTATGCTCATAACCATTAGTCAGTTTGTTTATGTGGGTGGAACAATTGCTCTTCAACTTCTAGATTAATAAAGAGAGCCATTGCATTATGAAGAGAGCAAAATAAACTAAGTCTTTCAGCCAGGTGATCACATATTCAGAATTTTTGAGATGTTATCTCACTGAAGATTAGAACAGAAATATGGAAATAAAGAAAAGACCCTCTTGACTTGAAAATGTTTGCGTAGCGTTATTTTTTCATAAGCTTCAGAACTCTGATGAACTTCACTGAAGCATGAAAACTTGAAGCTTTATGCAGTATATGGAAATGTGAATAACTTAGCCCTACCAACCACACATTAAACCAAAGTAATACAGGGATTTGGAGAACATTTTTCAGGTCATGTAGTAGTATGTAATTATAAGACTTGTAAAGAAGTGTTTGAAGAAAGGGCAAAGATCCCTTAGCATGAGTTTTGTAGGGCTTGATAATGGCAGCTAGGGAGCTGACTCTGAAAATGGCTGGAGATTCCATAATAAATGGTGGAAAATGTTCATGTTGCTGTCTTTTCATAGGACAGAAAGATAGAATGTGCAATTTTTTTAAGTAAGAACCAGTATTAACCTTGACATTTCTAGATTGGCAGATTACTAGTGGACTTGTAGCCGAAGGGTTTATGGGCCTTGTATTAAGGTTGAGGCCTGCTTGCTGGGGGACAATTACAGCTGACTGATTCCCCAGGATCTATGGTGCTCTTACAGACACTATTCTCTAAGCAAAATGGAAGGTTACTTCATGTAGCTGGTGTTCTTATCAGTTGACTTTCCAAATCCCTGTAGGCCAACTCTCCTTCCCCTTTTCTGCTGCAAAGTTGAGCTGTTTCAAGCTCCATGTGACAGGAGTGCAATCAGTTTGTGGTGGTCTTTTTGTGACTCTTTTTTCCTGAATGTTTACAATCATAAGTTCCTGTTTCAATATGGTAATGATCTGATGGTGCCCAAGAACATATAACCCAAAGATTGCAAGAGCCATATGTCTTAGTAGTTGAGGGGTGCATGACAGATAATAAAACCAGTTAAAAGTAATATAGTTCTAGGGTTTGCTGCTGACCTGTACGTTTCCAGTAATTCACTTCAAGAAACTCTTTAAACGTGCTTTCTTTTCTTGTCTTCTTTTTTTCTGAAATGTATATGTCATATTACCACAGAGGAGTTTAACAAAGAAACGGGGCAGATACTTGTGGGAATGGACACGCTACCTTCTGATCTAAGGGATTACGTCAAGGAAGACAATAAACGTTTTGAAAAAGAACTTGAAGAATGGGATGCAGAACTTGCTCAGAAAGCACAGCAGGAGAAGTTGCTATCTCAGATACCCAGGGCACCAGCACCCTCGCCTGCTCCAGGTTAGCTGCTTCTACCTGTTTGTAAAAGGAGTAGAACCAAAAATCACCAGGTTTTGTATATATTGTTTTGCATTTTAAGAAAGGAAAAAAAAAAGTTAATTTGTGTAATTTTGATTTAACTGTTTACTTGGCCAAAGTAATTGCACTTGAAGTTCAGTCTGGGATTTTTTTCATTTTATTTTTTATTTAAAGAAAAAAAAAATCTGTTGGTTCTGCTGCCTTTTCCCTCCCAGTTGTGCTTAGCTTTTACTAAATTATTTTTCTTTCTGTCGAAACTTTTGTCTTTTAAGATAGGAAACTAACAGGTCTCACCAATCTGTTTGGAGAATTTATTTGTGATCCATAAGTGACATATATTCTTTAATTCAGAGTGATTAAGTAGAAGACCTACCTTCTTATTTTAAATTAGGACAGAATTTAGATCTGAAGAGAAGAATAGTTGATTCGGGATTGAATGTGTGTTGAATAGAGTTATATGTATTGAATAGAGTTAACTACCTAGTAGAGTTAGCTAGTAGGGCCAATTTAAGAAATTGTTATGTAAAAATGAGGGTCTTGAAACTTTGGAAAAGGATCTGAACAGCAACAGTGAGGCCAACGCTGTTAAGAGCCTAGATAATAAGGACCACTGGCAATCTGACTATAAAGCATATGACTGCTTTGATGCAGAAAAATCTGTCAGGTTTTAGGTTACAACCACCTTTTGCTCCAGAATGCAGAAGGCTGTGTGTACATTATGTGAAAGATGACAAGATGGATTTGCATTGTGAGACTGCTGTCCAGATGTTCTCATTGTTGTATTTGGAGTCATTAAGACTGAACATATATTTCTCATAACTATGTATTTCTCATTCTCAAACTGAATGTAAAAAGTGTAGTTATTTAATGACACTTCTCTTTTTGTAACTCTATGGAGAGTGACTTCATCTATACATTTTGACTTCATAAATGCTTTGAGACTGGGTTTACTTCTTTTGTTAGTCATGAAAAGTACTAAATTGATATTTTATTTGTCTGTCAAAACTTGCTTTCATCATGTAAGGAATGTTAGACACTTGCTAATCAGTTATACTGCCCTCAAGTGGTGGAGACTTCGAGATTTTCCTTAAATCAGAAGAATATACCGTGTTGATCATTTTGCAAAGTAAAAGTACATCCGACACTCAATTGGCTGTAGGTCATTCCATATGTTGGGTCTGTATCCCATAGAAAGTCAAAGTAGAATCTCATTTTTGTTTTCAGTCATCTGTCGTGTGATTGAACACTCCTCACTTGAGCATTGATTAATCTACAGACAGGACAGGTCTATAGTTCCTAGTATAAAATCATAGGACCATTTATATGAAAGTGTTCAAAATGACCTGAGACAGCCTGGTGTAAAGTTGTATTTGTGGGTGGTGTGACCTACCCTGTATTTTCAGCGCGAGTTACCTTATCTGTGAGCGAGGCAGCCATCCAAATAAAATGAATCAATTCAAAATTCATGCTTATGTTAACACAAAAACTTGTTATTTTATTTCTGTCACTAAGTTCAAGCAGGAGAACCAGAATATTTAGAGCAACCATCAAGAACTGATCTTTCAAAGCACTTAAAAGAAGATTCTGTACAAGCAATCAATAAAGCTTTAGCTGAACAAGAAGATAGAGGTCCAGAAGCTATAATGGATACGGTGAGGATATTTTGAAGCCTGAAATATTTCTTTTGTTTTTATTTTGCAAGTGGAAACAATATAATAGCTGATAAAAGGGTGTGTGTGTAAACTTTGAACTGTGAATTGCTATTTCCTCAGGGACTGTCCAACACTAAATTCCGTGCAGAAAGTGTGTATAACAGAAATGGGTGTAGTAAAAAATACTAAGATAGATGTCCTCTATGTGATTAAGTACTTGGCACAAGTACAGCATATTTTACAAATGACAATCCTGTGTTTGTGTCCACCATATTTTCAAAATGTTAGATGGTTCCATTAATTTTTGAGGAGTAAACATTGCCATTCCATGTAAAAGATTTGAAAAATACTACTTTAAACATTCAGGTTTTTATCTGAGAAAGGTAAGATTATAATTCAGTTCCCTTTAAAGACCTGTGGAAGTTCAAGTGGATTTCGAAAATAAGAGTTTTTTTCAACAGTATTCTGTAGCTTTAGTGCAAATTCAGAACTTGATGAAAATTATTTTCTATGATTCATCAGATGCATGTATTAACTTAAGATGGTTATAAGAATTAGTGTTGGATAATTCTGTTTTCACTTCATACAATAAATACTAAGAAGAATGGGAAATTAACTACTTTATGAAGTAGTTAATGAAACTAATATTTAACAGGTTTTTTCTTTAAGCAGATGTATATATATATTTTTGCTTCCATATAAGTATATAGATAGAAAACCAATATATTTGCCACCAAAGCAAGTGCCTTTAAAGCAATACACACATTCAGTCTTGAAACTGTACCCATAAGGATAAAACATAGGAAATGTACAACGTAGCTTCCTTAGGCACCCCTAGTAACCACTAGATATATGGACAATTTAAATCTGCAAAACTTGAAGCATGCTTCCTAAATTCTGGTATGAGTATTCAATAAACAAAAGCAGTCTAGCCCTAGACATCTTTGGGGACAACAGGAAAGTCCTTTTAAAACTGTTGAAAATGATGTGACAACGCCTTGACTCTTGCACTTGATGTGTTTTCTATCCCTATCTCCCGTGGTGTCAGGAGAGCAGAGAAGCACACTTTCTCAGCTAAACTGAACTCAAAACCAACAGGGAAACTACTCTAACCCTGGATGAAAAGATGCTTTACCACTAATGCTTTAGGCTACTGCATATCTGACTTCTTTGAGTTCTTGGAACAGTTTAGGGGAAATCTGTTTAATATGAGTTATCCCCAGCTGAAGGGGTAGCCATGAAGATATCAAACACACAGTGAAACATCTTGCATGATGCTGTCCTCTTTCTAGAGTCTGTGGGCATCCATCCTGGTGGGATGTGGAAGAATCTTACAGACTTGATTCCATGGATTAGGTGTTTTACTTTGCATAGTGATCACCCTTAGGACTTTTTACAAGACTCTGGTTGGGGAACCATATGAGGAATATCGTGATAGGATTAATGAGGCAGATGCAGGTCATCTTACTCCAATATTTTAACTGCATTGTTCTGCAACAAGGTAGAAGGCTCTTTAAAAATAAAACCAAAAAACTCCAAAACATGCAAACTCTTCTACTTAGAAACAAATGTATTTTAGCTGTTAGAATCTAAAGCCAGTTTCTAGCTTAACTGAAGGTACTCTGTTAATGTTTAGAAGTTGCTCTCTGCATACCCAAATTTAACTTAGTCAGAATTGTGCTTCCTTCTCAGTGTATCAGCATGCTTTTTGATTACTGTCCTTCCATGTGCATTCTGACATGCAGGCATATATTCCTTTCGTCCACTTTTTTTTCGTACATTTTAGAAGAAGGAAAGCCAACATCAGAACATGTAACAAACAGAACTGTAGGTTAGTCACCACACGATCATTTGTGCCATTTTCTGTGCTTTTGTCCTTTTTTTCTACCCTCTGCACAGGCTTCCTTTGTATTTTTACAGGGCTGGGTGTAAATGGATACTATGTGTGTTTCTGGAATTTTGGTTAAAAATGCGACTGTTGTAATAGTTGCAGAACAAGTGGCATGGCACTCTGTGAGTGCTGAGATTAGAGTCAAGGTTTAAATCCTGCAAATGTTGTAAACTGGCTGTTAAGCCATGACAGGCTGTGGGAGCTAAGATTTGTCTCTGTTGTTCAAAACTTACGGTTGCATAGCAAGGATTTCAGTGCCTAACATAATCTTCCCCTTATTTTCTGTCTAATTACTTTTCTAAAAAAGTACAGCTGTTGAATGTAATGCACTTTTAAATATTATTTCAAATATCTTAATTGCTAGAGGCTTCCCCCCCGCCCCCCCCCCGGAGCTTCAGGAAATGAAGCCTGTTTGCATTGTTGCCATCCCATAGTTCAGTTATATTCAGTAATTTTTTTGCAGAATGTATGAACATAAGTGGTGGTTCACAGACTCATTGTTTAACAACTACCTTAAATTTGTAATGGATGTTAGAGTTGCAATACTGGCATACTAACCTGTAAAGATGTAATTAGTGAATAAAGGACAAATTAAGTCCTTTTAATAATGATGGCTTAATTTTAAAATGTACTGCTTAAAATTAAGAAACTGTAAATAATTAGACAATGTGTGATATTTATAATATTTTTCAGAACTTCAGCAGTGTGCACCATTTTACTTCATCAACATGTCAGTTTGCGTGTCTCTCTTTTATCTTTTTTTTTTTAATTCTAATTATTTTTTTTTATTTCCCCCGACACATACTGATAATGGTTTTCTTCTGCAGAGCTCTGATAATGCCCCAGCTCAACCAGCTCCTAACCAGCGAGTTGTAGAGGTGGCGATTCCTGATGTAGGGACTTTTGTGATTGAGTCAGAGGAGGGGGGTTATGACGATGAGGTACATTGGATTGCGACTGTGTGCACCGCTCCTCCTCGGTGCTTTCTTGTGCTGCCTGACGAGAATTTTTGGCATGTTTGCACATTGTGACACCTAACAGACTTCTGCAAAACTAAATGCTTAGCGATTTGTAATCTTAACAATGTCTTAACTTGTAATGAAATATGAAAGGAGAGCACTAGCTACTCTAATTGGGCACGCTTTGCATGTACCATTTACACTGGAGGTTTATTTGTCTTTTTAGCTGTGGAAGTTGAGTGTTTGTGTTAGGCCAGAAAGCCTTTGAAATGCTGGTGGCAGACTGTGGTGTACTACATTATTTAAAAAATGACAGGATAGTGAGTGATTTTCTTAATGTTTGTGCTTTCTTGTCAGTCCAGTAAAGCTGATGTTCAAGTCTGATCCCTTATTTTGCAAGGTTAAGCTCTTCAGACTTCAGGGATTAAATTATCCATGGAAATGAGATAGCTGGTGGAGCTGACTCTTCCAAAGCTTAAGAAAAAATACTTCATTTTTCCCGGTTTCAGACCCAGGGTGGTGAATGTACCTGGTACTACTTGGAGAACAGAGGGGCTCGTGTCATCCTGAGAGCCATTATTTTTCTGCTGCCCTGTTCTATCTAGGTCTGCTGACCTGATGCCAGGTCATCAAGCTGTCCTGCCTGGGCACTATTTCATGTCTGTTTTGGTTGGGGTTAGCACTGGTGCAGCCCATATTCTCAGGTGTCTGAGCATGTGTTCTTGGTGGGCTATGGGGACCTTTTGCTTCCCTAAGCAAATGGATATTTCAGGTCATTCTGCCCTGTAATTGCGATCAATTGGAACTGGCAGTATAGGATAGGGAATAAAATAATTTAATTGCTGTTGTCACACTGAGTTTGGTTTCTGACAGATGTGTAGTCTTCATGTTTAAAGACATGAGGATTTAGCCTCATCTAATAACCTGCTCTTTTGGGTTTTTTTTTTCCCCACTGTTGTCCCCATGTCTTTCTACACAATGATAACCTTCTTCCCTGTTTCCCTGTTCCTTTAAGTGTATTCACTTTCTTCGTAATGCAGTTCTTATGTGTGGGAAACTCTTCTGGGGAGTTGAGGATTCTTCCTACTCTGTTCTGAAGAGCCAGCTGGTTTTGCTCTGCCGGTTGCTGCCCCAGCTGTACCTTGGGCAGGGAGAGAGGGAGTGTTTTTCTTTACTTATAGCTAACAAAGGGGAAAGGCCTTTCTCAGTAACCTAGATGTATCAAATTGTTGGTATATAACTGATGTGAATAGCTGTGAGATGTGTCTTACGTTTGGCTTTGTGTTTGTTAAATGTTTTGGGGTGGTTTTGGGTTTTTTTTAAGCATTTGTCTGCAAATGCTTCAAGGATCAATTGCATTTGCAGCAATAAGTCCCTTATTTTGATGTTGAAATACATACAGAATATAGACAGTGTTGTTTACTATGTTTTTAGTATTGTATGTGTAAAGTGTGTGATTGGGTGATTTTTCTATTTGAAGTATCTTTTTTTTTTTTTTATCCTTTGGTGGCCATGGGTAGCACTCATTCAGTATGCAGTTTCTGATGGATACTAATGCTGAACAATGCATGTTCCTTTCCTGGGAAGTTTTGACCATGTAACTTTTAAATCTTATTTGACACAGTTCTTCAATTTGTGTGTTTTTTTTTTTTTTGTAAGCTTCCTTTAATCATATGTTGTTACAATAAAAATATATACACATGCCATGACTGATTTGCAGAATATGCACACCAGATCTGTCTTGAAATGTGCCGTTTCAGTGTATGCATGCATTAAGTTGTTTTTTTATCGTGCATGAGACTAAAAGCGTATTGAATTTGGTCATTAAAATATTAATCATTCAAAACTTTTACCTTAAATCCCTTGTGGCAGGTCATGCTGACCCCGAACATGCAAGGTATTATCATGGCTATAGGTAAAGCCAGGAATGTTTATGACAGGTGTGGGCCAGAAGCAGGGTTCTTTAAGGTACAACTAACATTTTCAACTTTTTCTCCTCTGACATTTCTTGTTAGATATGCCTTCTCCCTCCACGCTTTGATGCATATTAAGACTGTTGCAGCATTTATACATACTCCTCTGTGATAGCAGTCCTCCATTTAGATATTTCTCCCTTGAAAAATAGACAGCTACTTCCCTATGGATTCAGCAATACACTGCCTTGATATCAGTAGATATCAGATAAACCATTTTGTATTTTAGCTTTCTAATTATGGTGGCAATTAACATGAAACATAGATATGTGACCAAGAAAATTGCGCTTTTTTAGTTTTCCCCCTCTTAGTAACAAAAACCATGTCTTCGCTAGACTGCTTGGGACATCAGTTTTTCCACCCAGGGACATCAGTGTTCAGTCATTTGTTGTTTATTTGAAAGAGATGTTCTTATTTTGTACTCCTTAAAAGTTTTTTAGCAAATCTAAATTACTTTCTGTTGTGTAAGTGCATGGCTGTCAATACTATTTATTTATGCAGTATTTTATTGCTGGGAATTAGACATTAAGCTTTTTGTGGGTATAACTCTTCACAATGATACCAGATTTAAAAATGTGTTAGTCATCTTAAATACACAAATTTCTGAGCATTTTTAGCTCATGATCTTTTGAATTTTCAGGGTGTTAGAAAGGGAGTTGCTTTGGCACGATGTAAAATCCTCTCAAATGTGATTTGGAAGGGAGGAAGAAGTTTCTTGCTTGTCCTTGAGTAGCAGTCTGTTTTCTTCTTAATTACTACGGTGTATTTGCACTACAAGAAATTGTAATAACCAAAAGAAACAGAAAACCCCCAAACAAACAACCATCAACCAAAGAACCTTCTCCCCCCACCAAAAAATTCTCTAACCTTTGGTAAGGAAATTAAAATCTCATGGTTCTGTTCATTTGTTTGTTTGTGTGGGTTTTGTAATGGGTACTTGGAGTACTGTCCTGACCACAGCACTTATTTGCAGAGCTGTCTCTGTTAACCAAGCCTGCCCTCAGGGCATGGAGAGACACCTGCTATAGCCTCTGGCTAATGAAATAGGTTTTGTTTGGGGTTCAGTACTGGGTTGGTTGGGGTTTTTTGTTGGTTGATTTTTATTTTTTTTAAGTTTGTTTTCAAGTTTATTGCTTAATGGAAAGATGTCAGTCTTTATTTTTTTTCTAAGTTAAAAAAAATGCTCATTTGATCAAATAAAACATTTACTGGAAAATTTAATTACATCAAATTATTTTTTGAATATGAATTGTGTTTTGATAGCTTTAAAACAAAAATGCAGTTCGAAATACAATTTTATTTAGTGCTTTGGCATTATGAAAGCAATGGTCAGTTGAAATGTTTTTAGGTCTTTAATATTGAATGCTTAAACATTTTTACTTGATGGGGGTGAGAATTTGTCTGTGAGTGAGAAAGTGTTCTGACACTAAATTGTTGGAGACTAGAAAGTTTCCTTATTAATCTTCTGCTGAATCATGTCTACAATAACTTAGAAGAGGTGGAACACACTTCATTTTTTGAGTAATATATTAGTATGAAGATATGCAGTGGTCCTACTTAGCAACAAAATTCATATTTGAAATGTATCAGATGAAATCTCATGTTACGCCGTAAACTTATCATAGAACCTTCTATGATGTTTTCTTAATAGCGTTATCCTCTGGGTTTCCTCACGTGTGTGTGGTGGTGGTTTTTTTTTTTTTTAAATAAAATGAGTGTTTACAGGAAACTATGGGGTTTTTTCTGCCATGTCTCTGTTTTAGTGTACCCTAGCTAAAACACATTTGCCATTAGTTCCACTTCATTTTTTATATCTCAGGCCTGAGACATGACTGATACAAATCCATTAAGATATTTCTTGATCAATGACTTCTGCCAATCATCCTTCTTTACATTTTATAGACAGTTCCTTGCAGAATGTTTGGCTTAGGATCTTTATATAACATTCTCAGTGAGAAAATGAAAACCTAATACTTTTTTATCCCCTCCCTTTTTCTTGTATTCTGTTAAAGAAATCGTGTTATTTTTCATTGTGCATAGGATTTCTGAGTCTGTAGTATACCATTTTATTTTTAAAAAATATTCATATAAAAATACAGATTTTGTGTTGAATTTTTTCTACTTAGAAGTAGTTAGCTGAAAAATTAAATGTCTAGTAGGAGTTGGTTTTTGTTTCTGGCCTATCCCAATAAACAGGGTTTTAATGGCATAGTTATTCATGTTGGTTTTCTAATTGTTGAACTTCTGATGAAAGATAATAGAAACTCTGTGGCTGTTGGTATTTATAATCAATTCTCCCAACCTTCCTTTTTAATGATAATGCATATGATTAGTATTTAAAAATACTGATGCAGAAACTTCTCCACACACTCTGTGTTTAAGCCTGTATGAACAGTGTCCTACCCATGTGTTTAGTCCTGAAATAAAATGCATATGAGCAGAGGATGGGAGCCCAAATTTCTGATGGTTAAATATCAAAGAAGTTACCTTCTACTGCCAGGTGTTTCAAGATAAAGGAATTTGAAATGTTGAACAGGATATTTTTGTGCCTGCTTTGGAGCTTTATTTTGTGCATATGTTGTATTGAAACGTTGCTGATGATGAAACTACCATGTTAAGTCATTTGTTTCAAGTAAACAGTATTAGCAATCTGACCACCTCCCTGTTTTGAGAGATAAATTATGGAAAGTGCTAATATTTGTCAACATTTTTCTAATTATTTTTCTTGTTGTTCTTGTTCATTCTCTATAGTTTCAGTGAATAAAATCTAATAAACATAACAGATGATGTTCATTAAAATCTAATGTGCTGGAAAAGAAAACACTTTGATAACCTCTAGAGTTGATCTAAAATATTCAGTGAGGACTCTGTACTGCCCTATAGGAGACTAATACTATTCACATTGAAGTATTATTTTCTTTAGAAATCCTACATTTCTTTATATTTGTTGAATGGCATTTACCATTCTCACTTTGTGTTTCCAATATTATACATGTTGATTAAAGTTTCTGTATAATTTTATTCCTGTATTTGCATGTTAACCATGTATTAGAGGTACCTTTTTAATTTTATGAGAATTTAGAAGATTCCTTTAAGTACAATGTCTGATACTGCTTTTGGACTGCAAGTGCTTAGAGAAGCCTCTCTAGGGATTGGGTAGACCTTCTCTTAGGGAGATGCAGCACAGCATTGGGACTGCTTTTTAAGTACAGGTCTACCTGTGATTTTGGTAGGTTTAGTTGGGGAGAGACAAGAACAACTTTACCATTTGTTTGGTGGGTAGTTGTTTTGTTTTGTTTTTTTTTTTTAAACATAGTTCAGACTTGTTAGAAGGGTGGAGTATGGAATTGTTAAAAAATGTTTTGTAGGCAAAAGGCCATGGGATATGAATTGTCTTTTTAGTGTCTCTGAGGTTTGAAAGTTAAAAGCCAGAAAGAATAAAGTATATTTTTAAATTTATTTAGGCAATTAAATTGGAATACACACGTCTGCTAAAATTAGCCCAGGAAGATCCACCACCTGAATGTGATTACCGTTTGCGTCACGCAATTGTTTACTTCATCCAAAACCAGGCACCAAAGAAGATAATTGAGAGAACATTACTGGAACAGTTTGGAGATCACAATCTTAGCTTTGATGAAAGGTAATAAGATCTGCATGTCTCATGTCCTGTACTCACAAATGCTGTCTTACGGGTGGAGAAGCCCTTTTGTATATAGATATTGCATGTAACAAAGCAAAGGCTAATTTGTTAAAAATAAATAAATAAATAAATTGTAAAAATCTCTATAAAAAGAGTAAACAAGAAGTTGGGTTTCTATTGGAATAAAATAAGGAGAAATACCCAGTATTGCTCATAGTTTTGCACATAGAATTCTATACCTCCTTTCAGAACACTGTTTAGGGCTGTGTAGTTTGCATTCTTCACTTCCCTCAAAGCCAGCAGGAGACAGTAAAGCCTTGCAAGCTAGATGGGTAGCTTACTTCAATGCAAGACAGTATCTCTTTTCCACTCAAAATTCCATATATTTACTCATTTAAAGAAATAAATACATTGAAAGGCAGAGAACATTAGTCTGATTTCTGCATGGTGAATAATCCTCTAATGTTACTTTTGCAAAGTAAATACTGGGAGTTTCAAGCCATCTGAACTCTATGTTAAAAAGAAGGATAAGCAATGTGGCTATTTAGCAAAATAAACCAAGAAGTAATTTTTAAATAGCACAGGCCTCCATCATGCTTATTTTTAAAGTATGCCCTCTCCTCCTGATTATAGCCTACATAATAAAAACCATGTTTTCCACAGTGTTACAGTGTTTTGTACAAGGCTGTAGCTTATACTGTTTGAGGTTGTGTCTTTGTATGGACAATATCCTTTGTGAATTTCCAGTAATATCATGATTTCTTGTTGCTTTCTATTAGGTGCCGTAACATAATGAAGGTAGCTCAAGCTAAACTTGAAATGATAAAGCCAGATGAAGTAAACATGGAGGAATATGAGGTCAGTATTTTTTATGTTTCAGATTAAACTGTAATGTGAAATAGTTGTCAGTAAGCTGAACTTTATCTTGAAAAATTTCTTCTTGTCTTACACTGAGAAGTTAAAACCTGTTATTGAAAGACCATTTATTTGTAGGAAGGTTGTTTTGATCAGTTGATCAAAGTTGAAGCTTTAGATCAGTTGATCTAAAGCTGGTTTTTTTTCCACTTCTGTATTTCCAATGATTTGAGCCATAAATAAATGTCAAGTTTGAGCCTGTCCTTACTACTTAATGTGTCTCAGTGTCTCTAACAGTATTTTGTAACTTATCACCATATGAGCCAACTGGCTTTCTCTAGTCAGAACAGCTAGCAGTGAAGGAATGAGAGTGGCCTAAGCCCAGCCTTACACATCTTGAGAACTAGGTCACAGGCACAGTCACATTTGTGGTTTTTCTCCAGCTGTCTCTGTAGCCATTCCCATTTTCTTAAGAGCTTCCAGATTCTTTTGTTTGCCTGATTCATACATAACCAGTTTAATTTTTCCTTCTGTGCTATTTAGAAAAACTTGGAAAGAAAAAAAGAGCAAATCTAAAAACTAATATTTGCCAAAATGATTTGTCTCGTGTTTAAAGCTAAGTCTGTAGCTGGTTTTACAGCACCAGCTTCAATTCTGCATGATACTGTTCATTAAGACTTCTTAGCAGTGGATATTTATGTCTTAGGCAGATTCGAGTGTACCATTTAAACCTCATTGTTGTGCTATTATGTCCAAACAGTTGGTTCAGGAGGACAAAGGGAGTAATCTTTCCCTCAACAAATGAAATAAAAGATATTTACTTGTCATTTCTCATTACTGGGCTCAGGACCTCCAGTAGATGCTACCTGATTACAGTGTGCCCTTCCTAGCCTGTGACGGGACTCTTATAGTGGGATTTCTGTTGCATTTTTTAGGCTGTGCAAGGCTCAATATTTTAGCATTTTCTGAATGGCATTGCACAGGTAGAATAAACAATTCTGGACTTAGCTTTAAGAGTGAGCTGTTTGCTGTTCCTCTGCAGATACATGTTTCTTTTTGAGCTCGAGGCAGGTAGTTGGTGATGTCTGCACAGACTGTATCAGTACTTGTCCTGTGTAGTGAGTTGGCATTTCATCAATGCTCTCTCATGCTCTTTGGGTTGAATTTGCAAGCAGCTTTGTATTATGGTGTGCTGTCCCCTATTTTATCTTTAATGAGCTATTGAAAGTTGGCTACTAACCAACTACAGTAAAAGCACCTTTCTTACTTAGAGCATTTACCTGTAAAGTGTACCAGGAGTCATTTTGTATAACTAATGGTGCAATAAGATTAATGTTTTGCTCTAATACAAATATCTTCACAGTATGAATTACATTTGGTTTTTTTGTCACTTCCCATGTAAACTGTTCAGACTTTTTCTATGTTATTCTTATATTGAAAGTTAAGCTCAAGATTCAGTGTACAAAAAAAGCTTTCTAACACTTTCTGAGTAAATAACTGAGTGTAATGCAGGGAGGGGAAAAAAAAAAGGCTATTAGCTTTTCAACTCTTTTTTGAGAAGGCAAAGGGAATATCATATAAGGCTGACTCGTTCTCCAAAGATGCTTTCTGTTACTTTCAAATGGTAATACATTCTGTAAAAATAATCTCATCTAGAAAAATTTTAGATATTTAAGAATTTTCTATTTATTGAGGGAGGGGGGATTCAAGCAGGCTTTTCACACATGCAAGCTTACTATGGGTCCTTAGTGCTTACTGTGAGTATTCAGCACTGTGTGTGGTTAAATAAAATGTATCTTGTGTTTGTGGATGAAATTCTATATACCCTTTCTTATATGCAGAGATGGCATCAAGACTATAGAAATTTCAGGGAAACAACCATGTTTCTCATGGTAGGATTGGAGTTTTTCCAAAAAAAGAGGTAAGTGGCAGTATAGAACTCAAATGTAGTAGAGTTTTAAGACTTGTTTAATGTGTTCTTCACATTAAAGCATTTATTTGGTTCATTAATGTCTTCAGTCTTGCATCTACCTCAAGTTTCCTGCAACTTCCTATACTTAATCTCCATTTCCAATCTCTTACCAAGCCATGGACTCTTTTCAGAGCACCGTCCATGTGCACCCATGTTCCTCCTTTTTTCCTATTCTTAGGTGCTCTGGGTATCTCTCAGACATAAAATTTTTTCTTCTCTGGCACCACATGTGCACATACGCTTATCTGCTTTCTTCAGCAACCACAATTAGTCGTCACCTTCTACCTGTCTTTTTATTGGGTCTTCCCACAGAAGCAAAGTTTTGCCTTCTGCATTTGTCTGAGCCAAAATTTGACCTGTGATGGGCTTTAAAGGTCAGGAAAAAAGAACATATTTGAGGAAAACTATCATGAGTAACTGTCATAATTGTAGCTGATTCGTCTTAGCTCCATGACGCAATGGTTATTCATTACTGTCTCTTTTTGAACCAAGTCAGGAATTGTGGCTATATAAAGTTATTGACATTAATGTACTTAATGCACTATAGCTAACCTTGTTTTCTGATGTACTACATGCAACAAGGATGAGGATAACAGTGTAAATGCCTCAAAGCGTTCTGCAGAAGAGTCTTTAAAACAGAATTGTGCAAAAGTATGTCTTCTTCCCATGTCCAGCCAAAACAAAGAAAGGACTACCTGGAAATTGTCTAGTGGTGGACATCTGTGCTGTCAAAATTGTGCTACGTGATACAAATTTTTGATTGTGAAAATAGTTCTGTAGTCAAACACAGATTTATTTTTTTTTTGTTCATGTATAACACTGGAGTTAGGGGAATTATACTTTCTTTTCTGTATGTTGTGTAGTAAATTGCTTCATATTTCTATTTCCTGTCTTGTATGTGCCAAAAAGAAAGGCCCCAAACAAAACAGGAAAATAGATGGTGTGCTTGTCTTTGGGACAAGCTATGGCTTTGTATTGTGGCTAACACAATGAGCCCATAGTCTTGATTTCTCTTCTGGTTGCTAGCATGTAATAAATAGTACATTCATTAATAATCTAAATTGCAATATGCTTCTTTGTCAGACTTAAACTTGAAAAATAAATACTCTGGTATCGCTTGATCCTTTAAAGAGGCAAGAATGTCACGGGCATTGGTGTGGTGTGTAGGAATCCTCCTGGTTACCCCCAGGCTTCATGCACATTCTAACCAGGCAGACAGGATCTTTGAGTTCCTTGGCACTGGAACTCCAGGATGGCACCTCCAACTGTAAAATACCAGTGTTTTCACTAAACCACTTCTTGCCATAATATATTCTGATTATGCCAGGGTGAGGGAGGGATGCATAGGTTTCTTCTCTGTGATGAACAGTTTTTAGCATAGCTTTCCATTATTTACATTAATTTGCAGAATTAGGGTGAGGCATTTGTTACCAGACTTCCTTGTAATTTAGAAAACAAGCCTGTAATGACAGGTCTTAGATATTGGTCAGAAATAAAAAATATGATACTATCAGACTCAACTAACATCCAAGGAAGTGTATCATTTATTGCCGTTGGCAAGAAATGCAATTTCATAAATGCTTCAAGAGGTGTTTAATACAAAGACAGTAAGACTAGAGTTAAGCATGGTCAGAGGATGGGTGAGGATCTGGGTATCCATTTACCTGCTCTAAAGGCATCTATTGCAATTACACACCCATGTTTCAGCTGCAGGTTCCCAAAAGACTGAGATATTTACCAAGATTCCAATCTGATACATTCTGGAAGGCAGTGCTACCATCCTTATTCTGAAAATTAGGCTAAATTAATGAACTCTTCCAATTCTCTTAGTAGCACTGAAATCATAAAAATATAACTTTAAAATATTTATGAAAACAGAGACTTCCATAATCGACCTTCATTAGCAGGACAGTTTTGAGGCTTTTTTCGGAAACTCATCTCCTTCAGTCAACCAACTTTTCTTAGTTTTTGTAACACTAATTGATACCTGGAAGCACTTAATCTCTAGATGGAGTCAAAAATCAACCTTTATATGGGTGGTCTCTGGTTTCCTTAAATAATTGTACTGTGTTGAGCAAATGCAAACGTGACATTAAAGAAGTAGTTTGGTGTACCTTTTTCATGCTTACTTTCAGTGTTCCCTTATGATGGTTGACAAGGCCCCCTTTTCAGTGCAGGTGGAGAATTAAGCGGTCTTCCGGGCATATCTTCTCTGACTGTACTGTAGAGCAGGAACCTGCTGTGGGTGAGATGGATGCAGCCAGCTAGTGAGTTTTACCTGCAGCTCACTCTTGTGGTACTGACTGAAAATGGAACAAACTGCAGACCTTAGCAGTTGTCTTTTAAGTTTCTTGGAAAGCCAAGACAGTTTTTCAGTTTTGACTGCAATACCATTTTCAAAGCAGTGTTAAAACTTAGCCTAGACCCAGTGAGCTCCATAATTTTGTGAGCAGCTTCAGTGATTTTAGGCTTAGGCTTCATAGGCTGGAGCTCATATCTGCTTCAGGTGTAAAAAGGCAGAAATTGTTTGCCATTTTACACCGTAGTATTATTTTTCAGACTCTCAAGGTTATATAAGGACTCCGAGCTTGGATGTACAGTAATGGTGATCTAAAATAGCTTTCCTTGGCACTATGGTTGTTTCAGAGAAAGGTCACACAATGGAGGGAAGGAGCAGGAAGAGGGAATAGGAAGAAGGCCACGATCAGCAGCAAGTTTTTTATTTAAATCAACTGAGTTTTTGACACTGTAATTTCAACCTGCAATTTCACAAATAGCTGAACTAGGAATGGAAAGGGAGAGAATGTCCTGCCCCTCTGGCTTTATATTATCCAATAATTCCAGTTCCTTGCCATTATCTTCTCCCTTTTTCTTGTACATTAACTTTTTTGCTGTCTGTTGTGTTGGTGATCAGTGATGTGAGGAGTTCTCATAGGCAGGAGAAATGGACTTGAGGAGAGGGTGATAGAACTTCTTTCAATGAAAGCATAGCTTTGTATTTTGAGGACAAAAAGGTAGAGAACAATGACTATACTTGCAATGTAATATAGTAATTACTGAAGCAATAAATGTTTAGAATCGCAAGGGACTACAAGCAGGTCTCATGATGGAAAAAAAACTTCACAGTAGATTCTGAAATTATTGTCCTGGGCTTCATCTTTTTCTTCTAAACAGGGATATTAGAAGGTAAAGCTTGTAGGAACCACTGCTATTTCAAGTAGCCTTTTCCTTTCTTTTTGTGTTGTCTCATTGGGAGACATTACTGTAAGTCTTGAGTCTGTCTGCTTTAGGAAAATTCTGACGTATTTTTCAGGTATGTCCTATGCGTATTCCCACTTCTTTTTTTTCGCCATTTTTAGTAGTTTGGTGGTTTGGTTTTGGTAGTTTAAACCTTAACCATGACCTCCCGCTCTCATTAGGAGCGAGTGAATGCACAATATATCTTTTCTCTAACACTCTGTTAGGAAATTTCTCTTCTTGGATGTTTTTAATTTGAATAAAAACAAGGTTTCTGACCGCTTGTTTTTAGGGTAACTGCGTGAACTGCTTTCAGTGGTTTTCTGTTATAACTGGGTTTCTGTAAGTCAGAGAATTAACAATTTAAGTTGTTTGCTGGAAATAGTATGCAGCAGTGTATGGGGAGATTGATCTATGTGTGAGGGGATCGCAATGATTATTAACTGTTAGGTTCTTAGGTACTCTGTTACTTGTCCTTTACTAATTAGGCTTGTATTTATTTTCTGCATACCAACATTCTAGCAGCACTTCTGCTTTCAAAATGCTGTTGTGGCTTCTTCCATCACTTTAGACTTCAGCAGTTTGGAAGAACTTACTTTATTTCTAAAAAATAAACTGAATTTTTGCCCTCACTAACTGTAACAGCTTTAAATCTTATTTGTTAAGGTGTAGAAAGCTGTCAAGATGTAGATGGCAGCAGAAGATCAAACTTAATGTGACATAAATGAACGCAGGGAAAATTAAATTTTAATGTGTACTCAAGGCTAGTCCAAAGCTACTTTTTGAAGTGAGTGAAATGATACCCATTGATTTTAGTGAACTTTGGGTCAGACTTCATGTGCAAGTGATCTAACCTGGTAATAGAAAAATTTATTAGAAAATTAGAAAAATAAATTTTTCTAATGTGTATGAAAGATGAAACTATGTGGTAGAAAAAACAACGTTATGAAGAGATTGGTGGGAAGGGGTGGACTTAGTCAAACCAGGAGGTGAAGTTACCTGTCTTGTGAAGAGCACAGTGGTTAGCTTGGAACAGGTGGTACCTGGATGTTGCATCTAATGTGTTTGTTTCTTTACTTTGCTTCAGCTACATGGAAGCCTTGCTCTACCTTATCTATGCTTACCAGAATAACAAAGAACTCTTGTCCAAAGGCCCATACAGAGGGCATGATGAAGAGCTGATATCTCACTACAGACGAGAATGTTTGCTAGTAAGTGAAGGGTGAAGTATGTTTCAAAAAAGTTGAACTTGCTGCATAGGTTTAACAAAAGTTATTAGTAGAAAACTGTTGCCATCGTGTGAACCAAATCCAACAAAACCCACCTTTCATTAGCAAGTTAATACTTGGAGTTATGCAAGGGAAAAAAAAAGCAAAAGTGAGAAGGAAAACATTATTTCCATTTTTTAAAAAATTAATCATCTTTATGATTTTAAGTAGTGTGGTCACTGCCATCGTGCCTGGGCTAGGTAGGAACAACAGGTGACAGTGTTGGTGAACAGACTTGCCCTGTTGCCACAGTTTGATGGGGAGACAAATATTGGAAAAGGCATCAGCAGGAAACAAGGAGGGGTTTTTTCCTTGATTATGCTACTTTTAGCAATAGTGAGAAAACAAAAGCAGGTGATAGGACCTCAGTCTTTAAAACGTAAAGCTGCAAAGGTTGAGTTGGCAGTGGCTTTGAGGAGTAGCACAAGATCATAGTGGCTTAATAGAGTATGTGCATCATTACTGTAAACTTTAAAACTCAGCTGTGCTTAATACAAATTACCAGGTAGCTTTGTAGGAAGACTGCGCTTAAAAACAAACAGAAACTGATGCATGGTAGACTGTGAAATGCTGTGTACTTAAAGGTTTTCCTTTTTTGTGGTGGTTTATGAAGAAACTAAATGAACATGCTGCAGCACTGTTTGAATCAGGAGATGATCAGGAAGTAAATAATGGCCTGATCATTATGAATGAGCTTATTGTCCCGTGTTTGCCATTACTACTGGTGGATGAGATGGAAGAAAAAGATATTGTTGCTGTGGAAGATATGAGAAACCGTTGGTGTTCCTATCTTGGACAAGAAATGGAACGTAAGTCATTTATTCATTAAGGTAAAAGGCGATTGCGCACCATTTTTAAATAAATACAATGCTTTCAGTATCTTGAATTGACCCTCTGTCTTTTGTGCCTTGGTAATGTATTTTGAGCTGCCATGACTTTTAAATAATCCTGTACGCATTTAAATAAACAGTTTTTCCATATATTGAACCGGGTTATTAGGCCTTAAAGGAAATATGCTTTTTGAATGGAAAAACATTTGTGGTGGTAGACCATCTGAAGAGGCTTTTATATTAACATCTTACTAGGAATTGGTATGTCCTAGTTACTGCTGGCAGACCTGAAGAAAGTGGATTATTCCAAGTGAAACTCCTCCTCTTCCCACCCACTAATAAAAGAAAGAGTAAATGTTGGGCAGAAAAAGGAGAATTCCATGTGCAGATGTAAATGCTTACGGATTTTTTTCTTTTTTTATTTGCAGCTAACTTGCAAGAAAAGCTGACAGATTTCCTGCCAAAACTGCTAGATTGTTCTACAGAGATTAAAGGTTTCAATGACCCGCCAAAGTTACCCTCCTACTCCACACATGAACTGTGTGAAAGATACGCCCGAATCATGTTGTCACTCAGTCGAACCCCAGCCGATGGAAGATAAAGTCTGCAACCTTCCTAAGCACATTGTATAAACTTTTTTAGTTCTTAAACCTTGCCTTCCTGTCACAGGGTTTGCTTGTTGCTGCTATAGTTTTTAACTTTTTTATTTTAATAACTGCAAAAGAGAAATGACTGTACAAACTTTAGCCAGACTGCAAACAATTAAAGCTGAGAATCGCATGGCGCTCAGTCGTTTCAACCAGAATTGATGCAACATGCAAGTCTGATCATTATGGCAAAACTGCTTTTTTGCCACTTATCTGTTACAGTATTACTTTGCTTTTATCTTAAGATCCTTTACTTTATCAACAGCTGTCTGGATCATTTTGTGACTGCAACTACTTTAAGTGTCCAGTGCTGTGTAAATACATGGTACTTGGTAGCTTGTAAATGAAATGAAAGAATAAAGTTTTATTTATGGCTACTTCTGTGTTTGCAAGCAGATACCTTGTATATTACTGTAAAATACGGGTATTTTTAGAAGAGATACAGTATATTGATGGGTTACTCAATTTTATAGACAAGGTTCTTCAGGATTTATGGCCAGTTTAGTTACAGGTAGTCATGAATACTGTATGTGAATATATTGAAAAGCTGTCACAGTATTATACACAGTTTTTTGTATATTCTTTACTGATCTGTATGATACTGCACCTGAACACTTTTGTGTGTGTTTGGCCATGCCAAGTCTATTCTGATAACAGGACTGGCTTCTGAAGCAAAACAGTAATGGCACCTTCTTTCTATTCTTAGAAAAAAAACTAAGGAAAAAAAGTATTATAAGTAGAAATAGAAATATACTACACCCTCTGAGCAAAATTGATTTAAGTAGAGGAAATAGAGGTTTAAAAAAGTGGAATTTATGAAGCTTAAGAATGGATCCTTTTTTTTTTTTTATTGGTATTTTAGTCATGTAAGTGACCAGAAATAAAACCTTACATTAGTTTCTTACTTGAAATGGGTTGCTGTTGTTGCAACAAAATATCTCACAAATCTTTTATCAGTCCTAATTAAATTTCTGTCAGAAGTAAAAGAAAAGATCTATAGGGCTTGTTTTGTACAACTGAAATACTGTTTGGTTTTAATGAAGAAACTTAATTATTTTGTGGAAAAAGAAATTTAATGCGTCCTTAGGTAATCCTGTTACCTGACACTATTTTAATTCCTACTCTTTATAGAGAACGTTTTATGTTAGAACAGTAAAATATGTGAATATGTTTGTATGTTTTTATTGGAGTGGGACTCAACTTTTCATTACAGGCTTTCAAGTGATGTTTATTCAAATATCCACTAATAAAAGAACACAAAGGGTGGAAAGGAGTAATTAACTTCAGACCACCTAGAAATGTAGTGGGCATAAATGTAGGCACTGCATGCAAGAAGAGGCAGAGTTCAATCTCACTACTTATCAATCTTGAAAGTTGTTCACTCTTGAAAGATCCCAGATTACAATGGACAGTCAATATAGTGTGAACTTCAAGATCTTTTTAGGGATGTTTTTCCGCTTCTGTTTTCACTATTGGAGTGCTTTGTCAAACTACGCATTTATTTTACCTTTTTTTTTTAAAAAAAAAAGAATATTGAACTCTTAAGTGCAGTGCTACTCAAGAGCCTTTCAGGTCTGAAACTACTGATGTGTGAAATATCACCTTTCAAGGAAAAAGATTTGCAGATTATGAAAAGACTGAAGATGCATTTTAAGTTCTCACATCTTGCATCTGTTGCGCTTTGATTTGATACTCAAGAATATGCCTACTTAGCACTCTGTATTTTTAAATAAGGTTTTGAACATTAGAGTTTTTGCCTTTTTCAATAACGGTGAAAACAATGAAAAGTGAAAGAGCAATTTCATTTCTTTATTGCTAACAGGTTTTGAATTTGAAAGTTCGTGAATACTTTTAAGGAAAGCTCCCCTCTAACCCTGCAGGAGCCAGTCACCCTCATCATCTGTGTAATCTTCCCTGAAAAACACAGGGGAAAAGGCACTCTTTCTAAGGTAAAAAGAGGAAGATGTTATTTCACTTGGGAAGAATATCTAAGGTATTTAAATTAAAAGGAAGTGAGCAAGGTTGAGATTATTTGTTCTTTTTGTTTCAGGTTTTTTCCGTTTCATAAAGTATGGAAATAATCCACTGTAGTTCGTACTACTGAAGATAAATGTGTATTCATTTGCAATGACTTGAATATTTGAGTTGAATTGAGAAGGTCTGTCTAGTAGAGCAGAAATAAATATATATGTATTTTACTATCTTTTCAATATCTTGTATGACTTTAAACCTTCAGCTAAATCATTAAGGTGCTGTTTTTGTCTTAAACCTTGTTTTTTTAACTGCAATAAGATAGCTGATAGCTTAGATTCACGATATCTAGTACAAAACGTATACAAGTAACTGTGTAACGTAGCAAAGCAATACAGTTCATTTGGTTACCTCATAATCTGTGACTGAATTACGTAAATAGCTATTTCTCTTCAGTGTGGGAATTGTGAGATTTTTATCAGGCTCTTTTTCAGTTTATAGAACCCAAATTAATTTACTAAATCACCTGCACCATTAATTAAATGCAAAGTTGTTGGGTTTTTTCCCCCCCAGATGTTGCTTGATGCCATGGAGGACAAGTAAGGCACTACAGTCTTTCAGTTATGTGCCTTTTTCTTCCCCCCCACCCATGTGTCGTCTTTTCAGCCGACTTGTCATATTGCTGCACTTTAACTGAGATATTGGTAGTGCCAAATATCTTGTCATTTCTAGTTAAAGCTGTCGTAGCGGATCTGTTAGTTCCAGCCTCACAGAAGGCCGTTAGCAGCAGCAAAATTAATCTAACAAATGAAGAGGACTGATGAAATCAATTTGTACTTCTTAGACAGGGTGATGTTGAAATGACACCAGAAGCAAGGGGGTAGACTTAAACCTTCATTACTGAGTCACTGTTGCTTTGTGGACTATCTGTACTTTAACTGCAGTGAATGACTGATGCAATTAACAGATTTGCTCTAGAAAGTATAGTCAAAAGCATATGTTTCATGTTCAGGCATTAAAAAACCAAAAAGCTGATAATGTCTATATTAAATATCTTTCAGATTATTTTTAGGCTACTCCAGTGAAGACAGCAGCTCCAGAAAGGTACCCAACTTAAACTGTAGCACACGGGAAGCAGTCTGATACTGTCCAACAAATATAAGGGTCTATGAATAGAGACAATGGTAGATGTTTATATTCTTCATTTTGTGCTGTTTCCTTTTCTCAAAATCCAGTGAGTCCAACTGTCTGTGGGAGGCCTTATATAAACACAAGAATGTCGATGAAAGAATGCACCACTCTATATAATAGATCACCTAATCTCTGAGCATTTTCCAACGTAAATATGTACCTTGATTTTTTTAAAAAATATATTCTGGTTTTGTGTCTAGAAGGATGCAAGAAAAATGAGTGTCAGTCATGGCATTGAGAGGAAAGTGGTTGCATCTTTCCATTAATTGCGTCTGGAGAGGATATTAATACAGATATAAAAAAGCTCTTCTACAAAGAGATCTTTTTGCAAAATGCAATACATAGAATTCAAAAAGGGAGTGATTCTTTCAAGTGAAACAAAATTATTTTTCATGTGATCGATACCTAGTTTTCCTCTACATAATGTAGATCTTTTGAAGATCTACAGTCGTTGAAGATCTTTTGAAATCCTGGGCTTGATGGATGAGCTATTAACTGACAACACTCTTAATTCCAAGATGCATCCTTCTTTGTAGGGAAACTAACAGTATCAGTATATGCCTAGTTGAGTTTCCATCAGCAGAACATTTCTGATTGGTTCACATCTTCTATTTTGGTTTTGATCCTTACAGGAGCAAAGCCACAAAACTTGTGCAGACACCTGTATTTCTTTGAGCTCCAGCCATTGCTACCGTACACATGTGGTCCTGCCCTTAAAATCTTGGACTTGGCTATGAACTTTTCTTCACCATGAATTTCAGATCTTTACTGGAAGTAGCAGGAAGAGACTTGCACTTCTCAGAAATAGCTCCTTGAGGCAGCACTTAGAATAGCTTAACTTGCTTTCTGGTGATTTAAGATCAAATCCTCTTCTCGCAGGCTGGGAAATGTATAGTGAGAGAGGCTTATTTTTGCAGTGGTGTTCCCTGGATGGATTCATCATGAATGTTAGGGATATGATCATCTCTCATTTATCCCTTCATATCTTAATTGAAGTACCTCTCAAATAAATGTTTGGGCCCTACGGGGTTTTTTTCACTTTTTAAAATTTTTTTATTTCATTCCTGCCCTGTTGTTCCCCAGTTAAGTCCCTCAAATACCTACTTTCCAGGCTTTCTAGTTTTAGTTTCTCCTTCACCATCAGCTGGTCTAACCGCCGTAGCTTCGCTACCAGGTAGAACTAGTCATATGGAACCAGGAGTCTTCAGCTTCTATCAGATTGGTGTGGGCTTTTTCGTTTTTCACTTCTACAGGCTCCTGAGTGCTTTTCTTGGAACTGCTTTGGTGTGTGTGTCTGTGTGGGATCTGTGGGTCAAGTAACACCGTCCACATACGAGCTGTCTGGCAACTCAGTGTTTGAGAGCCTGAAATAGGAAAGTTGTGGATGGTTCAAGCTGCAGACTTTCTTCTGCATAGTGTCTTGGCACATTAAAAAAAGGTAAATAATTTATTGGAGGCTGACTTAACCGAGCACTCTCTGAACTGAGTGGTTCAGAAGCTTGAGGTGTCTCATGCACTGTGTCTCAGCACTGTCTTACCCGGGTACTGGGTTGTACGGGCTGCTACTCATGTTGAATAATCTTAATTTCAGTTTAGCCTGATCCTCATGCTTTGACTTGAATTATTAAAACTGCAGTCAAATTTTGGCAAAAGGCAGCTCTGTCTTGCTGTGCTATTTTAAGTTGGTGTCTGTACAGTCTCTGTTCATAACTGCGTTCTCAATCTAGGTATTCCCTGTCACTTTGTGGGACTGTCTCCTCTTCATGAGCTGTGCTAAAGTTTTCTGAACTCATTTGTATTTAACAGACATGCAGTCAACAGGGAGAGAGCAATAACTCCTGTAGATCTCCTTCAAGAAACAAAACCTCTATTTTGTCTGTCTTTAATCCGTAACGGTGAAGCTTTTAATTGAACTGTGGACTAAGGGGTTAGAAAACCTGTGGGAATTTGGGGAGGGGTTGCTTTTTTATTATAGATAATACAGAATCAGAAGTTGGAGGAAATTACTATGTAAACATAGTAAACTTTTATATGGATTAAGAAAAAAAACATTTTTTGAAGTAAGTTCTAAGCAAAAAAGTCAATGTTAAGTAGTGCAATTTGAAGACAACCTCATGCTTTCTTAGGTAAGAGGTTAGAGTGTTATGCTTTTGAGATGGATTAAGAAAAAAAACATTTTTTGAAGTACTAAGCAAAAAAGTCAATCTTAAGTAGTGCAATTTGAAGACTCATGCTTTCTTAGGCAAGAGGTTAGTGTTATGCTTTTGAGGGAAACCTTGATCTATGGAACTGAAAATCTTGAAGTTTTGGTAGCTCAAAGTAATCTATCTTTTGTAATCTGCTTCTGAAGCTCTTTTGTTTGAAAAGATTCAAATCTTGAAGTTTTGGTAGCTCAAAGTAATATATCTTTTGCAATCTGCTTGTGAAGCTCTTTTGTTTGAAAAGATTCTTTAAGTTTTGCATCTTATGAAGCAGATTCTTTAAAAAAAAAAACCCCAAACCAAAAAATGCAACTAAATAACAATAACCCACGTTCCTTGACGGAAATAATATTGTTCTGAGAAGTCCAAATTGAGGTTAGATGCTCAAAAGAGTTCTTATCTTTTCCCTTCCATGCTTACACTCTATTTTGAATAAGTACCTTCTGGTTTAGAATATGTAAAATTTCCCCATTGAATTTCTGAAGGAAAAATTCTTATCTTCAATGCCTTTGAAGGTGAGATTAAGGCCTGTCATTGTGTTTGGCACAGATGCTTGTTCCACTCTCAGCTGATGGTGATTTAGTTATGTGGTTGTTGCAAGGTGGTTGAGCAGATGATTTCTTGCTTCATTATCCATCTGTCAGATGGAGTCCTCGGTATACTTTGCATACAAACAGTTATACTCCTGTGTTTTAAGAATTTACTCCCCTTCTCTTTTTCTTGCCCTAGTTTAATCCTGTTATTCAAATGCCTTGCACTGGGCAAGCAAAATATTTCTCATTTTGTTTGCCATCATTCTTGTCGTTTCCATTGAAGACAGTGACATCTCTGTGTTATCTGGACTTCCTAACAGATTTTATAGTGCTTTTGTGCTCTGTGAAATTGTTTAACTGAAACGGAAATTGATGGAGTTGATGATGGAGTTGATTACCTGCTGGTTGAGTTGACAGAGAAGAGACATAATGTTTCCAGGGATGGTGTATCTACTACCTTGGGCGCACCTACCACCATTATGAAAACATCATAATGATGTTTTCTGATTAGTAACAAAGTAAAATTAAAGAATTTCTCCCTTGACAGAGTGCCTTATGAGATTTGGAAAGCTGAGTATCTTGTCTAAGAAAATAGAAGGCACTAAGTAAAATCTGGCAAGGGTTAAAACTGGCCACAATCCCTTAGGGGAGGGCACTTGCACAGATAGCATGTTTGTGCTCCTGTCTTTGTTCCTGGAGTAGACATACAGCTAAAATACTAGGTGAAAAGTACTTACGATAAAAAAGTATCTGCTCTTGAGGTAATCTTACAGGTATTTTGCTTTCTATATGTTTGCTTTAAAAAGGCTTGGTTTTTAAATGCATAATGTCAATTCTTGGTGATAAGCATGAAAGTATGATGAGTTCAGATGGCTATTTTCTATCAGAAGTTCAGTAAAGTGGTGAAACTTTGGACTTACCTTCAGTTATCTCTGCTCTATTAGCTGCCTGAGTTCCCCTCCCCCCACCCCTCTTCAAAATGCTTCAAAAAGTAGTGGACTCAGGGCAGCCTATAATGCTGCTTTTTTTTTTTTTTTTTTTTTTAGGGAGAAATCAGTTGTTTGGCAAAGAGGGTTACAAGATGTGAGCTCTGGCTAAGAGACGCTTATAATTTAGGCAGTTTTAAACTAATCTGTTTTATGCATGATTTCTGCTATTGAGACTGAATACCTTGTTTTTAAGTGGCGTGCTAGTGGTTATAAATGCTGTTTACAAGCCTCTCTGTAAAGGGGTGCTGTACAAAGAATGTCTAAAGGGAAGTGCTCGACTATGAGTAAATGTTGAAGCCTTTAAATACTGTAGTCTAACACCTCTTTCCAGAGTGAAAGTGTTGTAAGGTTTGATCCCAGGAGAGATCAGAAAAGAGATGAGTGTTGTTACCAGCTACAGAATGGCTCAGATGTATGAACAGACAGAGGTATTCCTTCAGGATTTCTGCAGAGCAGGAGGGTGAAGGCTGCTGCGTTCCCTCACCTTGCCTTTGATCAACCCCAGGCTCTTTTTCCAGAGGAGACTCAACGTTTCTTGGCAATGTTGGCAAAACTTGATTTGGCCATGAGAGAGCAGAGTACAGGGCTCCCTTTTGCTGTAGGAGAGTGAGAGAAAGCAGGAGCACTTTGGACATGAGCCCTGGGGAGCCAGACAGGCCATTTCTGAAAGTGGGAAAGATGGCAACAGTTGGGAGAAGCTCTGCACACTGGTTCTTCCCCTCCTTCCCCTTCTCATCAGCAGAACCGTGACTCTAGGCTCATGCATCCATGGAGCAGGTGCAGAGCTGACAAGACTCCACCAGCAGCCAGCTTCGATGGCTGAGGAGTGCCTGCTTTGCCACTTTCCTGTTTTGTGTCACACCTGCAAGCTTATTTTTACTTCTTAAGTCCCTTCTGAGCCTCTCCTGTCTGGGGTACTACCCCTGCTGGATAAGTGAAGTGATGTTCTTGCTTCCCAAGGAGTGGAGGATGCTGTTAAACCTGCACTGAATCCAGCTCATGGAGCAGTCTTCTTGTCCCACTCAGCTCCACCAATCGACTGACTCATGGCAATGTATATCCTTCCTTCAAATTGTACAGCATTTCCAAGATAAGTGAAGTGATGTTCTTGCTTCCCAAGTAGTGGAGGATGCTGTTAAACCTGCACTCGACTGAATCCAGCTCATTGAGCAGTCTTCTTGTCCCAATCAGCTCCACCAATTGACTGACTCATGGCAATGTATATCCTTCCATCAAATTGTATACAGCATTCCCAAATTATTGTCAGTTATTGCTTATATTTCAGCTCACTGATGAAGAGGTCTGTGCAGGACCTGACTCCTTCCCTTCCCTTTGCTAGTAATGCTTCCCCTGGAAGGTAGATCGTCGTAGCAAGAAACCTGTATGTCATGACTCCACAAAAACTTCTTTGGAATAAAATGTAAACTTTTAGGTCTTATGGCCATCTCAGGCAGCATTAAGAGCCATGAGGTTCTAATCAGGTGGCTCCTCTGGTGGTCTGTGGCCTCTTCCCAGAGGTAACGATGGAGCTGCCGGTGTCACTTGGTGCAGTGATGCTTGGCACTGGACTCTGACACCAGCACCGTGTGCTGTCATGACATAGTTTTCATGGTTCTCCAGAGTAGTATCAAATGTCCCGACAGCGTATGCAGAAGGGTTGTGTAGGAGATGGTTGGGTTGTGTATAGGAAGCTACTCCTACACGTTAAATGCCCAAGTTGCAGATTTCAGCATTAGTGGTCGGCCTCCTACACCAGGGGAAGATAATGCTGGGGTTAAAGTGACATCAGAGAGACTTTGGATGGACACAGATTTGCTGAAACTGAAACCTTTGCTTTCTGTAAAACCTTACATGGCAGCAGCCTAATGACGAGGAATACAGTTAACATCCTTGAAATTTCCCATTTGTGCTGTTTCAATCCAGCTCTTATCTGTTGTATGATAATATTTTTAAAAGCTTCTATTTCTTACCTGAAATGGCCCATCTTCCTAAACCAGGAATCTTGAAGGTTTAGCTGGGGTGCTCAGTGACAGTCTATACATTATATTTTTTTTTCCTAACTTTCCTGTGGAGCTTTTCAGCTGACCTACAAGGGAAACAGTTTAAAATGAATGCGCTACTTTGGGCAGCCTTTCTTCTTTAAACCTATAAACCACATCTATTATGGGTAGTGCTTTTATAGTGTGGATTTTACGGTGCAGTGGGTCTTGCCTGGCCTGGATTTGGTTGGGTTTTATGCCCATCGTACCCATTATGTTTTCTAGCGAGCCTAAGGGGGTAAGTGAGGGCTTCAGCCTCTGATGGCGTATTGTTTGGGGGAACGGGGTCTGCTACAGTGCTGCCCGTGGTATCACTGAGAAACGTGAAGGCTTCCCTCGGGGTGGAGACGGGGAGGCTGTGGGGTTTCAATCTCCAGGGGAAAAGGATTCTGAGATGTTGTAACATTTCTTCCGTCTGTGCAGATTCACCCCGAGTGTCCCCGTCCGGCTGTGGGTGCTGTGGGGGTGCAGAGCCACGGCTGTGGGCGCTGCCTGCTCTGGGGGTGCCGTTCTGTGGGGCCGGGGGGACACTCTCTGCCCTCGGATAGAAGGCTCCCGGGGAGGGGCAGGGGGAGATGCCATCTCCCACCCTTCGAGGAAAACGCCCCAGGAGCTTGGTTCTTCAGCGCCCCGGCCTTTAGGACAGGAGGGGAAGCAGCCACCAGCCTGCCCTTCAGCCCCGCAGTGGGGCTGGGGCGGCCGGACCCGCCGGGCCCCGCTCGGCATCATCCATCCCCCCCCTTCCCGCCCCCCGAGGCGGAGACGGGGCCGGCCCCGGCGCATTCGGCGGGGCTGGAGGGACCCCTGCTGGTCACCGCCGCCGGGGGAAGCCAAAAAGTTCTCTTTTCGCGAAAATTTCACTCTTTCCTGCGGGTCGGGGCGGGCCGGAGGGGTGCGGGGGCACTGCTGGCCTCTGAGGGGGCGGGCGAAGGGGTGCAGAGCTGCTGGGGCTTCCTTCCTGAGGGAGCGCCAAAGCTGTTTGCCTCACTAAACATCGCCCTGTGTTCTAAAACAGGTTTGATTTATTTATTTTTTTTAATTTTTATTTTCAACATTTCGTGCTGTGCTTTGCTCTGCCTGGGTACAAAAGCACCACAGGGTCCATAGACATTGGCCTTGTTTCTCTTTTTTTCCTTGTGATACACTTCATACCTACATCTGGCTGCAGCAAAGGGAAAATAATTTTACGCTTTTAGCTGATGTCTTCGTGCAAACCAGACCAATTTCGTTCTTCCCTTGGACGGGAAATGTGGTGTAGGTTTTGCCACAAAAAGCCTGAAGCGATGAGGTATTTTGTTAGGTAGGCAGCTTCTTTCAGTAGTTTGTTCTAACATCTGTAGCCAGTGTTGCTATTTGTATTAAACAACTGTCTGATTGTAAAATAGCCAGTGGCTGGCAGTACAATGTTTTTTAGCATCTGGTCCTTTTGCTCTGAATTTTCCTTTTTAGATTGGTACCAATCCCCTGGTTTGGCACCATGTGCTGGCTCCCAGGAAGCCTTCCTAGGAAACTACTGGGGCTTTCTGACACCTTGAGGTGCCTGCAAACAAGAGAATCAAAGGCAGTTCATTAGAAAATGTTTAAAAATGATCTGACATATTGGGAATTTCATCTTTCTGCCTTGAGGTTGTGTGCTAATGACAGATTAAGGATAGCCGCATGCTGGAAGGTTTCAAGGAGCTTTTCTTGGAGTTTTCTTTAAGTTTCCAGGAAAATAGGTATTTCAGTTACTTTGTTACAGCTGCTATTGGTGCCTAACAGGGAAGAGAAAGAATAGTCTATGAAATGATGAAAGGTATTTTAGTGGATGCCTAACTAGTTACTAACTAGTTACTAATCAGTTAGTAGGTTAGTAACTAACGAATGGGTTTTTTATCTGTCAAGTGCATAAATGTGAGGAAGCAGTAGTGAGATGAGACTCGGCCTAAGTCACGAAAGAAAAAGTCCACAGAAACACTTGAGTGAAGAAGTAAAACTACTGTCTATAATTTTGAGCACCATATTTTTAACTGCGACTGTTCCTAGCAAATCAGAGAATTTTGACCCAATGTGCCGTGCTAGCTGCTCCAAAAATAGCCATGTCGTGTCTGTTCTAGCATGTATGGCAGTGTCTCCTGTCCGCTCGTCAGGACTGAAGTATGATCATCACAGTACTTCAGTCATGATACTGGTACACAAGGTCTGTGGCTTGAGCCTTTCTGCTGTATTTGGACTTGCTCTGAAGAAGGCGTCACTGCGGCACCTCCCTGAACACAGAGGTGATCAGTGGTCTCCAGCATCCTATGTGGTGCCCAAGAAAAAAGGAAGAAGAGATTAATCTTCATTGCGTTCATGGTTTGAGATTTAGTAGGCAGACCAAAGATTGCTTTAGCTAATTAGACTCTCTAATTGGATTTTAAAAGTTATTAACCTCTTACACAGGCTCTTCAGAGTGGTATGTCAGCATGTAGTGAGCTAATTTTCAGCCAGGTACTGGTTCCACTTGCGGGGCTGACAAGCTGAGGGCAGGTGAGGGTCGGGTCGCTTCTTGGTGAAGAGAGGGCAGGGAAAACGTCTGTGGCTCTGCTCTGCCATGACTAGAGGTGCAGGGCAGGAGGATGGTGCTGTGGCAGCTTGTGCAGGTTCTCACTGTGTAATGCTGGGCTGGGTACATGCCCAGATAACTTTTTGGCTTACCTTCTGCATCAATTATCTCTATTGAAACTAGCTGAGATTTTGCCAGGAGTCTGAATGAAGAACGGAAACTCTCCCCGAAGGGAGTTTTTTCTCTCCTTTAGCTCAGTCTTGCCTTTGTGTTTGCCTTTCCTGTGGCACAACTTTTCTTCATCCCACAGACCGTAAGGAGTTCCTCCTACACAAAATCCCGAGGTGCACATTACAGTACATGACCGGCCAAAGTTGTCACAGGGACAAAAGCTACAAAGCAGCATGTTATTATTTGCTGGACATATTGGGAGGTACAATTAGACTTTTACAAATTTTGGACCAGGATTGTTGGCGACTTCTTCGTTCTTGATGGTTTTTAAATGGTGCTCAGTGTTTGCTCCTCTGTGCCACTCAGTTCCATGTATGCAAGGCCAAAATAGCACAGTATGAAAATGTCAGAGATAACCTGAGATGCTTAGATGTGCTTGTGATCAAAATGATGAGGATGGATGGAATTTGTGGAATTTGGGTGTGCTGCAGCGTGTCTGCAAGAGGTTTCCTGCAAGTATTTCTCTTTACCCAGCATGCTTTAGGAGTTCTGAAATTTTCTTCCTCCCCTTAACAGCCTTGAAGTACATGAAGTCATATGAGCAGACAAAAAATACGTAGTTATTTGCTTGAACTTGCCCTCTTAAATAGAACCCGAATTTACAGCATAAAATCTCTGATATTCAGTTTTCATATACCAACAAGAAGTTTTAAAACCCCAACTCCTATGACCTGTTGCACTTTTCTTTCTTGCCGCAATCCTTTCCCTGTGCTTGTAGGTTCCAGCACTGTGTGAGAGCTGGGAGACGGAGGGCAGCACCGGGCCGGTGGTGGTGTCCGTGCTAAAGAGCTGCTGTTTGATGGATTTCATTAAGGCAGCAGCTGCTCTGTGCTTCCTGCTTTCCCTCCTGCTCACTTGACCACAGGTGATGCTCTCCCCGCTGCGCAGAGCTCAGCTTTGCTGTCCCACACCGTGGATTATGGCAGGGCCTCATAGGGCTCTCAGCCTGGTGAGGATGGACTTCTGTCACGGGAGGGCTGACAGCAGTCCTCAGCTCCCCAGCCTGCTCTGTCAAAAGCCTGGCACGGAGCAGAAGGAAATATGTCACACTTCTGGTCCCGAGCTCTTCCATAGTTCCACTTCCAGATGCTTTACTGAAAAGTAGCGGTAGCTTTCCTCGGTTTCATATAGTGCTCATCACAAAATATTCAGAGAGAAGGTTTGCCAAAAGTCACGGCTGGGGTTAGCGTATGCAGTAATAACACCCTGTTCTTTTATCACTTGGATCTTTGTTCTTTTTGTGCAAGTTTGCTGGGTTCAGCCTGAAGTGAGCAACCTGTAGCTGTGGAATGCCAGGCTGAGACACGGGGTTTTTCTTAATGGACTGCATACGTTGGTGGGAGAAATAAAATAAAATCAGCAAATTTTTTATTTTTTTTTTAAAACTACATACCTACAATACTTTACCTGCCCTTCCATTATTACCAGCTGTGTGTGCGCCTTGTTGCAGAATGGAAGTGCAGTAATTTAACAGGCTGCCCAGGGAGGTGGTGGAGTCACCATCCCTGGCTGTGTTTAAGGGCCGTTTAGATGCAGTGCTAAGGGACATGGTGTAGGGGGAGGACTTTGTAGAGTAGGGTAGATGGTTGGACTCGATGATCCCAAGGGTCTCTTCCAACCTAGACGATTCTATGATTCTATGATTCTAATTTAATTTTTTTTGTCCTTATAGTTTTTTTTTTTTTGCTGTTGTTAAGCTCTTTCTGGACCACCCTGGGCGATTTCTGGACGTACTCACTGTCTTGTGCGTTAAAACTAACCTAGTGCAGCACTGTCCCCTCTTCATCTATCAAGGCTTGTAAGTTTTCTGTGTGGTTCATTCTGCAAAGCTGAGGCTGTAATGGAAATGTTGAGTGGGAATGTGTAGCTGTAACCTGCGTGCTCTGAAATGACGCACGCTTGGAAAAATCTCAATGTGGTATGTTGTAATGAGGAGTTATGAAAGTATGTTTCTCCTCTGCAAGATTGATTATACTCTTCTTGGAAACGTGCTTTCAATTCTGGAGAGCCGCATGTTGCCTGTCGTTTATGAGCAAGTATCCCTCGGCAAATACAGCCCATCAGCAGTTTGACCTGACACTCACCTGGGGCAGGGAGGAACATAAAACTTGGAGATGTGTGGTTTCATCATCACCTTCTCGTTTGTGTTGGGAGTATACACTTGAAACCCCAGCTGAGGGGGAAGCTCCGCTGTTAGTGTTCCAAAATCACTAATGGTAACAGTGAGTAACTGTCCTGAACATCTTTTAATTTGAAAAGACAACGTGGAGAAAGATATATCCTCCCTCATGTATGGAAGGGAAGCTGAGCAAAAATAAAAGCAAAGCAACGCTAGGCCATGTGTTTGAGGACTACGTTTCTGGTGTGGGTATTGAGTCTTACTTCTAGAACCGTGAGGTTCTAGAGAAGCTGGTTGAATGCTCAGTCTTTTCCTGCTCAAGAAACCCTAAAAGATGTTAAAAACAAATCTTGATTATGTGTCATCAAACCAGTCTTCACCTCTTCCTCCTATGGATTAGACAGAACGGTTGCTGGCTGTGGTCTGGGGCTGGCACAAGTTGGTACTTATATGAGTGTATTTGTGTGTATGCTCTGATTCCTCCTCCACAAAGGAGAAATTGGAATACACTGTATATTCAGAAAAATAGAAGAACCTTCAGACTCACATTTGAACACGTTCTGGATTGCTTTAGCTTGCCACGCGAGCAGATTTGTTTGTAAGGGCTCAGTGGTTCCATCTTGAAAGCTGATAATCAATATTATTGTTCAAAGATACTCAGACCTCTGCAAATACACAACTTTAAAAATTATTTAAAGATTTTTTGTTTGTTTTGATTTTTGAGAAATTAATAATTAAAAAAATAATTTTCAGAGTTAATGAAGCATATAAAAAAATGTAAAAGAAACCAAAAAATCTATGTAGATAATAGGAGAAATACAAGTATGTGGGTTTTGGAGTGCTATGTGGAACACACACACTTATCAGATACTGAGAGCTAACTAACATTCTGAAATAGTCACAATCCAAGTCTAATTTGTGACTTTTCTCTGGAATAACATTGTGACCTTATAGGTAATATGAAAGAAAATGTTATTTAAAACATAGTTGAAAGCTGAATAAAACTAATTTTAGAATAACTCTAATGTCAAAATCAATTAAAATATAGTTTTCTTATGTTGATATTAAAACTATTGGAGCGTGCACACCATAGGGTGTTCAGCTATTAGCTATTTCTGTGCTAAATGGAATTTCAGCCAAGCTACTTTTTTGGGGAGTGAGTACTAAAGATAAAAGTGGGACTTAAATTGTCACTTTAAACTTCTAGTTTGTACCTTTTACCTCTGTTAGAGCCTTTGTGTCCCAAGTGAACTGTAGGATTCCAGAGGTCAGGAGTGTTTGGTGCGAGGCTTTTTGCGTGGCTACCATGGATCACTGTTTGCATAAACAGCAGCAGCAACTTGGATACCGATGCAAAACAGCCCTGTTGAAATGACCGTTTAGCGGCAACTAGTCCTATGACCCAGCTTTTAGTCCTTATTTAGTTGTGCTTCTCTCCTCCTGAAGGCGTGGGGGGGTGGGGAGGGGAAGGTTTGCTGTCATCACTTGGGTCAGAATTAGCTGCTTTCTGGTCCTCGGATGTACCCAGTCCTCATCAAACCACTCTGCAAAATCCTGGTGGCATGAAGGCATGGAGACAACCCCTGAACTTCTCGGGGATCAGGGAGAAGAAAAAGATCTGAATCTGGAGTCACTGCTGCCCTACTGATGGTGCCACAGAAACCTGACAGGGCCACAGGAGTCGTTCTCACGCCGTTGGTGCCTCCTTGCAAAAATCTTTGGGGCTGGGCTGCGAAGTTGCTAGAGAGCAGCCCAGTGCCTTACCAGGACTCCTACGATGATGCAGACATATAAGGAAGATGAGTTGTAGTTGTCGTTTGTCCCGATAGTTTCTGGTGCTAAGCCCTTCTGGTGCTCTTCAAAATAATAATAATAATAACAACTTCTTTGTCAGTATTTTACTTTACAAACTATTACTGAATGTAAATCCTTCCTCCAATTCTCAGATGTAAATCCCCTTCTTGATTTTGAAGTGGAGGAAACAGGCAGTTTCATATCCCAGTTTTGGAAATGCTGTTATCTCTGTAATCGTGGAAGGCAGAGAGCAACAGGAGACACATGTAAAACATGAGACTTCATTTCCTTTTTCTGCTGCAGTCCCAACTGCTTTTTGTAAAATCCTATTCAGCAATTTGAGGAAAAGTTTTAAGGGCCAGAACAATTCAGGTACAAACTAAAAAGTGTTTATAAAACAAGTACCAAAACTAGGAAAACACAGAACAGCAGCAATATGAAGTTTTGAGTATATCACTCCTGTGTTTTCCATAACTGGTATTCTGATACTGGCTGCATGTTGTATAAGTAATAGTATAATTTATTTTAAGAAAATAGCACGAGAAAAGAAATATTATTACTCTGACATTAGAAGTGAATGAAGCAGTGGGGTCTTTAAATCTCTTTGCGGCCGAAGAATCTGGAGTGTCCAAGTCGTGCTGGCTTTTGGAGTGTTTTTTTTTGTTGTTGTTGTTTTCTTTAAAGCTGAAGGTCTCCTATGAAGTTCTGCATGATCTTCATGGGTGCTTTTGTTTGGCTTAGGTGTTTCAGTACTGCAAAAAAAAAAAGAAAAAAAAAAAAGGGGGAAGCAAGAGAGGATACTGATTACTACATCTATGTCTGTGCCTTTTACATTTTCTTTTTAAAGTGAGATTTCAGAAGAGATACTACTACATTAAACACCTTAGGATCACTGACATTAGGACACTTAATTTCCTTAAACCTTCTTTGAAAGTCCAAATTACTTCCTAGGAGATGGAGCAATATTTAAGCAATAGTATATATGAAAGCTATCTATTCTTTCTTCAAAACCAATAATGTGAACAATGTATACTTTCACAAATGTGTTTCTTTTATGTAGGTCTGCAAGTTTTGATGATACCTAAGCAATGCGTATGCGCTGTCTTCCAATAGTCATGTGAATAGACCCATTTTTCTAGCAATAATGAAGAAAAGCTGTAGCTGTACTATTTTAAATATTGATTTTTATTTTGTTTTAAATGTTCACTTGGGCATCTGAAAGTCAGACTTGATGTGTATTATTAAATATTGACTTTTCAGAGCCTCAGTCAATCTTTTAAGAGATTGAGGAATTTTATCATATAGGCTTTAGAAGCACTGTGCCCTTAACATGACTACAATACTGCGTCTTACTATTAGTTCAAAAATCTGATAATTCTCTTCCTTAAACAGATACCTCTTTATTTGTTTTTGTATTTTCAGAGGATTGAGGGAACACTCTAGGAAGAATGGAGCTGTTCTAATGGAGGATAACTTGCTCTTCAGATGAAAGTATTTCCTGCTCATCTCATACGAAATGAGTGTTAACAGTGCAAGCAGCCAACTTTTGTTCTCGTGTGCTTCAGGTAAGATATCTTATGGATTTTTTTGCTATTAGGGGATGGAACTGGGCATTCCTTTCTTGCTGCGGAGTAACACAGTGTTTGCCTGTTCAGCAAACTGAGACCTTAGAAGAATAGCTGTATCCTTGCATGCTTTCCAGTAAGGTAAAACTGCTTTGGAGTGCTTGCAGTGTATCAGTGAACCTGACCATGGTATTAAAATAGCACAGATGAGTGCAGTTTCGACTGTAGACAATCCTTTAATAATGTTTTTATTATCTTAAGATTATGTATCATATAGGCACATATCTTTTACTTGTTGCCCCCCTCCCCACTATTTCACAAGGTGTCACAAACTCACAAACTTTAGGACAGGTTCTAGAGAAAGACTCTTCATGAAATGTGTTGTGTGGCTATGAGATTACCTGATCTATTCTCTTCAGTTTTCCCCTCCAGCTGAAGTCTTTGCTCTGTGAGGGAACTCCTCTCTTGTTGAGGTAGAGCAAAATGAGTCCTTTCAATCCAGAAGGGCCTTAGCATGGGTGAGCAGTGAGCTCTGATGTTGCAGGTGGCCTTAGAAAGAAACACTTGCTGATTCTGTAAGTACCAAGGCTGCAGCATGTCAGAAGCTGTATATAAGTAGAGGAAAAAATCACGGTGTACTTGCCTCGGCAATTTCCCCTAGGCATCATTACTGAAGATCCTCAGGGGCAGGATATGGGGCTGGAAGTGCTTTTGGCCATGGCTGGTCCAGCCCTTTATTGTGTTTTTGTTACCTGATAGGTCTGAGCTTTCCTGCCTGCCTCATCCTGCGACGTGGGCTTTGGTGGCAGATCCTCTGCTGCACCTCAAGATCCATCCAGAAGGGTTGGAAGCCACCCTGCACCTTCTGTGGTCATCTTCTGCTCATTTCTGCAAGAGCAGATGCAGCTGTACTTGGTCTTCCATGCTCTTTGCTGACCTTCTATCAGAAAAACATTCCCTCTGAGGTGCTCGGGTAGGGGAAGAATAGAAAGTGGTTGAATTGAGAAAGTTCTTTGGCCAGCTGTGCTTTGCAGTGCCGCTCAGTAGAAGGCATTTGTTGTCTTTCTCCTGTCTAAACCAAGGCTGAAATTTAATTTGAATGTCCTCTAGACATGCAATACCCCTGGGAATGAATCCTATAAACCAGCCTGTATCAGGCTTGTACAAATTGTAGACCCGCTTAGTCTGAATGAGCTTTAACTTCATTATGTTAGTACAGAATAATTAGTAGAAAACTGAAATGCAATTTATCTAAAGAATGGCAGTTCTGGGGCTTTACCTCACCTATAGCCTTGCAAGGCTTTTAGTGTCCTGACAAGCAATCTGTCAGAGCAGGAATGTTGAGTGCATTCATTTTTTTTACTTGAGCTCTTTTCTTACAGGAGCTCAAGTGACTCCACTGAAACTCTGGCATTTGTCACAGACAAAATTGGGTCAGGAGAGAGCACAGAGGTACAGAACGGAAAAGAGAGAAATTCATCCTTAGGAAAAAAAAAAAAGTCTCAAGCTGCAAACTTGGGCTTAATTTGTCTCCTCCACGTAAGGTAAGCCTTTTCCTAAGGGATTTTCCAGCCAAGCTCACAGTATCTTTGATATAAATGTACTATCAAGTTCTATAGGAAGATTATTAAGTACTTTTTTTGAGCTATTTAACTTCAAGTAACTAACGAACACTCTTTTTATTCCCCCTAAATGTAAACAAAAGCAGCCCAGGGAAGAATCTGTTGGTCTTACAGCTATTGTCCTGTTGTGTTGAGCTGCTGAACGTGTTTAGGCAGCAGCAAGAGCAGTGGGATTCATTTGTCATCATTACTTTGCAGGACCCCAAGTACTTGCATTCTGGTTCCTACCCGTCTGATGATAAAACTGATACATAAAAGCTGACTACTGGTGTAGTTTTCCAATATGAAAAAAATTCTAACTTTCTAATTGACATTTAAGGAAACAAATATTAGCATCTTTGCTACAGAGAATATTCCTTAACCATATACACTGTTATAGTTAAGGCTTTGAATTTTTTACTGGGCCCAATTGAGTACATACAGAAATAGCACACTCTTAGGAAATATCCTCGTGAAGAAGATGCCTCTGGTTTTACCCAAGTATCTTTCAGAGTGCATTGGTGTATTTGCCACTTGCTCTTCATCTCATGTAAATCTGAAATTACTCAGAACCTTTCTACAGGAATTCTTCTCTTCTAAAAGCTTTTTTAAGCAATTCGTTCACCTGTTGAATTTACTACCTGAAACCGTAACATTATTGCCTTTAACAACAAACCAGGTAGCACTGGGTAACTACTCTGGATCTAATAGTTATTTTTGATTTTAAAAAAAAAACAATTCTTGAAAACTTTCTTACAAATAACCTACAACTTTCTGCAAGAAGGGAATCATCTACTTCACGATGAATAGCACTACATTTAATAGTCCCAGTGAATCAAAGTCTTTTTGTGCAGAGAGGATGTGGGCAAGAATACTGGAAAGGGCAGGGAGGACACAAGAGACGATTTCTGCTGATTTTTCTAACAGTAATAGTGTGTTATATCACGTACTGTGTGCTGGTCCTATTATTTACCGATAGGATGTGACTGAACTCCTTCAGCAGTGCAATCTTAATTGCAGGCTCGGTGCCTTAGTCTGCAGGTTGTGAGATCTACACAGTCTTCCAAGTAAGAAGGAATAGGTACCTTGGCACAAGCCTCTGCAAGTGGAAAGATAAGGCAGAAGCTGTTCAGCTGTTTCCTGATCAGGAGGAAGAACTTGACAGAGCTCTGGCCACCAGGCTGTGACTCTGACAGTGAACAGCCGAGGTCATCAGTGACCCCTAAAATATTTAAATACAGCATGAAGCAAGTCAGCAAAACACATGTGGTTCCAGATGTTCTGTGGTTTGTGTCAAATCAAGGTTATGCATAGACTCCACATGGTCCAGGTGTAAAATATCTGAATAGAAGCACCTCTAAAATTTGAAAACTGCACCTTAGTACTGAATCCTCATAGCTGAGGCTAAGTTTAGCAGCGTTTAGAAAAAAACCCTAGTTCTATTTTGAATGTAAAATACATACTAGTGAAAAAAAGAAAAAAAGGTAGCTGAATGAAGACCTTGTTTTCCCTCATCTCTTGACAAAACTCTGTGTGGGAGCGTACTGCAGCTACGCAAGATGCATTTGACAAAACTAGTAGGTGTTTGCTTAAGAGCATCTCTTATTACCAAGTCATATCTAATAATAGGTTAACTTTTGATACTTCCGGTACTACAAATTATCTTTGTAAATATTTTTTTAACAAATTGTCAAATATTTATGTAAAAGCATTTACTGTAGTTACAGCTGTATCTTGGGATGGCAGACACTCTTTTTTTTTTTTTAGCTAATTTATTTTAAGAATTATTATTCTAATTTTGCACATCCCGTAGTAAAATCAGGTTCTGAAAGGTAAGGACAAACTTTTTATAAGGTTGGTAAATCAAAGTTAATCTGTTAATATGCTACCGTTATTGCTAGGACACATAATTAACCAGCTTCTAAAGAATTACCACATCTGCATATGGGAAGAATAAATCACTGAGGTAGAAAGAACAAGACTTTCTTAGTGTCCTTGTAAATAACATGGACAATCTGAAGATTTGCCTGGGAGCCAATGTAAAAAGAAAATCTAGTTTAACATACTGACCTGATTCTGTTCCTCTTGGTAACCTTGCTATAAGGTTTTAAATCAGATGGAGCATATTTGAGAAACCTGATAGAAAGCAGTGTGGATAGTGAAGTGTTTTAAATGAAATGCAGAAAAACATTGATAACTCTGGATTTGGGGCTGGTGGTTTTTTTGTTGGCTTTATTTTCTTTCAAATATGACAAATGGTTTTGGAGCATAAATATATAAATATATTTATATATGTACATATATGTATATTATATATATGTATGTTTATATATGTGTATATATATAAATATATACACACCTAAGCATGTTTGTTTTGGCAGGTTTTTGGTTTTTTTAACTGTCTGTGTATATTCACATACATATGTATGTGTGTACACACACACATTATATTTCATTGAGATGAAAGATAATGATTGTTTTCTTAAGAATAACAGACTACATTTTAACACAAGATTTAAGAACATGATGATGTTTTTCACCTGTTACTTCCCCAAATGGCTGCAGCTATTACTTTCTTCAGGTTTGATGAAAAGAAATGTATTGAAACACCTTTTCTGTATCTTAAGTATGAACCATGTTAGGTACTACAGCTTAAAAACGACACTGAGAAAATTAAACCATGTGTCTCACTAAGCAGCAGTACATTTGCAAAGAGGATGATAATGGGAATTGCAGTAGCTCAGACTAACTGCCTTCTCTGATACCAAATGAACGTGGTGCTAGAGCATTTTCTCTTTGAAAGGCTCCCAAAGCTGCAGTTGCTCAAGGGCTATAAGGGGCAGTCATTTGAGACAAGGACAAGTCAAATGTCTCCTTTGAAGTGCCAAATTGTATTTTTTTCGAGCAGTATTCTCAAAATGGAAGATAAAGTTCAGAGTCTTTTGCAAGAGAGCTTCATTGCAATCTGCACTTTGGAGAAAAGTCACTGGGGTTTTAGTGTGAGTGATAAGGACTTTTGCTTTACTAAATGAAAGTGCAGGACTTCAAAGTTCAGTGTTTGCTTTGCAACAATTGGCAGCTTCAGATTTCTAGACCCAAAGCAAGGTTGATCTTTGCTCTCAAAATTGCTAATTTTGTCTCAGAGGTTGAAATTGTCAGGGAGAAGCCAGATGTCCCTAAAGTTGAATTCTGGTTTTCATTTTGACAGACTGCTTCTAGGTTGGAATTGTCAGGATGCCTGCACAGATTTTTGTTTACCCCATCATCTGGAGCTGATGGGGAATTTTCTAGTTATAGAAATCTGATCTAATTCTGATTCATAAGTAATCTTCTTGACCAAGCTTTGGTTGGGTGGAAGAGGAGAGAAAGAGAAAGGTTGTGCTGTCAAATAGCAAGTGACACCATTATGGAAGTTCCTACCAGGAAGCTGAGGGTTCAGGCTGATATTTCTGTCTCTCCTGCATGACCGGAGGGTGTCCCACAGCCACCAGCTGCCTGTGCAGGGTCTCTTGCTCTGTTTATACAAAGTGGAATAGCTCCAGCAGAGCTGGAGGTACTTTTTCCACAATAGCTGGTGATCAAGTTACAGCTTTTGCATCTTGGAGACCAAGGTTCAAACCCCCTTCCTGAATTGCTGAGAAGAATTCACTTTTGGAACAACTTGAACCCAAAGGCTTCTCTGCCATATAAATTCCCACATCAAGCAAATCAGGCATGTGAGCCTGTGTCTCAGGTGGCCAGGAGGTGTGTCCTGAGAGCTAGGGTATTCTGAACTGAATCTGGGTCCACAATTGGGAATAAATGACAAATTTTGAAAGCCCTTTCTGTTCAGTCTGTATACAATTGAGGGTAACGGGGAATTATTTTCCCCTTTTCCTGCCTTATGAATGTTTTACTTAAGAATGTTTATACTATTTTTTAGTTAAGTTCTGGAAACAAGGGGAAGGCACTGCTATACATCTCTGGAGAATATTTTCAGGTAACATGAATAGCTATTCCATGTAAAACTTCCTCATGTTCTGTATCCAAGAATATCTATTTTTAGTTCATTACTGTTCACCGTTTTCTGTAAAAATATTTTACAAGGAACTATTTTTTGTTGTTGTTATTGCAGAGATGCAGTCAAAAATAAATAAGCAAAGATTAAGTTTGTTTTGGAGAGGAGGATATAGAAAATATATGTAAGTTAATTGCCAAGGCAAATCTTTCTGCATATTACAGTACATGATCACTTTTAATATCCAATTTTAGACCCTGGTCCTACAAATTCAAGATCATGACGTAAGAAGATTCTAGAAATCTTGTTGCTCTGGCTCTGAATAAACCCTGGAAATGCAGCCCAGGAAGGTCTGCTCAGCAAATCTTTTCTAGAGGTATCTGGAGATGTCTCCAACTTAGCTTATCTAGAGTCTGGATCTTCTCTAGCAGGAAGGAGATTTGTTCCAGGCCTCACCATGGTGACTGTTTTTACGGTAGTCTATTGTCTAAAAAAGAGAAGTAATATTGGAGTTGAAATTATGAACCATCTTTTCTTTGTCTTCTGCATGGGAATGGCAAAAGACTAGGTCCTCAAGTTCCCACCTGCCGGCACTCCTTCCAGATCCATCAGGTTTCATCTCCTGATTGTGCACAGGAGGAGGGTGGAAAGTGCTCCTAGTGTGCAAGGTGCTCACCTGGATTGTAAGGGTAACAGGGTGCATCTAGAACCCTTTTTTTTTGTTTGTTTGTTTTTTAGTGCTTGAGAAAATGATCTAAACATTATACACCTTCCACAAAAGAAAGATGCTGTCAGATTCCATTTCTCTGAGGTGCAAAGGCAGAGCTCTGGTGTCTGTGGAGATTTGTTCAGTTAAGCTGCTTCCTGGGTCAGCCTTTTGAACTTGTGTGCTTCAATTCAAATTCCTGAATTCCTCTTACTTTAGGTACCTAAACTGTCAGTAGATTTAGCCTCCAGTCTGCTAGGGTAAATTTTGTTCATAGACATCATGACAAAGTCCCTCTCCCCTCAATCTGGTGTCATTGTGCGGACTAGTGTAGACGTGACTGATTTATTTTTAATTCGTATGATTAATTTCCTTATTGCAAGGACCTTTTGTGGCCATTTAATTTGTGGGTATTCAGTTTCTGTCAAGGAAAATCTTTAGACTGATACGGGACACCTATAACACAGACTAGTACAGTGATTTGATGGTCTGAGACTGCAGCATTCGCATTGCCATGGTTATTTGCCAATCAGCTATCCTCTCTAATTGGAGTATAACAACCGTGGCCCTTTATCATTAAGCACTGCAACATCAGTCTCTGGCCTTTTCCTGAACTCTTAGGAATTGTGACTTCTCTTTGAACTCTCAGCTTTTAGTTCCACTGACCCTTTTGCCCATTTATAACTGGTGTGCCATTTATCACTCTCAGGCTTAGAAATATGGTTGGGAGAAAAGACCCAAGTGCAATCATTCACACCTATGGTCTCTTTGTATGTGGACTTCACAGTTTCTGTGCAGTGTAACTGATAGGGAGAGATTAGTTACAAACTGTAATTCCATTGAAGGATTGTGGTGATACCGGACCATAAACTGTGTATGATGCTCAAGAGGTTTGACATCATCAGGGTTCTGAGATTAAGTTACAGCATCTACTATTAGTCTCTGGCAGTATCTGTTTCAGAAGAGGATTTTTGTGTAACCTCAGTGTAACATATAAGGTATTTTGTGAGTTAGGAAACTTGCTGTTGCATTAATCCTCTCAGTGTCATGTTAATAGTTAAACTATAGCATGACATAAACCAGAGTTGGTACAAAAAGACATAAATACTTCTGTTTATGTGCCACAGAGAAATTCTCTATACTGACTACTGACAAGATCTTGGCATATCAGGCTGAAATGGGACCACTTTGGCATTTTAACAGTTTTGCCTTCTAAAATAAAAAAAAAAAGAAGAAAGCAACATGTAAATATATCAGAGTTACTGGTGGGCCTAGAGTATTAGCCAAAGAAAAAAATCAATGTGTAATTTAAAAGCAAAACATAATCCTTTCTCTCTTTCATTCCCTTTTCCCTGTATAGTTTCTGCAATTTACACAAACACAGGCTTTTCTTGTGCCCCTAGGAAACTATAGCTTTCCTTTCTTTAAGCTGTTCTTCACACCTTTCTTTTATCTCCTTTTTCTTCATCTCACTCTCTCCTGCCTTTTCTTGTAAAATTTTCCATCACTAAAGTGAGAAAGAGTTGAGTATGTTGTGCTTTAATGTGATTTTGGCCATGGAATGCTTATTTTTAAAGTGATTTGCATTTACGTAGAAGAAATAAGGAAAAAACCCTCCAAAATAGTAAGTTGTTGTTAATATGGACAATAGATCTTTACACAATTCATATGAGAGAGACTAGATAAGGACTTTGGAAAGCTGAATGGCTCCAGCTATAAGACTTTGGGAAGAATTCTCTTCTTCTGAGAATAACTCTCTTGTTATGAGAAGAGATCAAAAGCTCAGGATTTCACGCAATGGAAATAAAAAATGTTTTCTTTGAAATCAGGAAGGTTTTTTTATCAATTTTTTTTTTTTTTTTGTTCACTACAATATGAACCATTCAGGAAAACAATGATTAGAATAATTATTTTACTTGTCATTATCTAATCAAAACCACAATTTTTTATAGAAGATCCAACAAGCAAAGTAGTTTATTTTGACCAGGTTCAACAATGCATGAAATCTACCTTATTTGCCATTCTTTCTTAAGCTTATTTTTGCCTCCTGTAGCCAGGCTGTGTCCTGGTTGGACTGTGTTTCCCATGCCTTGCCTCTGTGTTACGATGTAGGAAAGAAGGCTGCAGAGGTGCCTTTTCCTAATGTCTGCCTCCAGTGAGCTTTTTTTAGGATAGAGATATATGAAGTTCCTATGAAGCATTCAACTTATGCTTAGTAAGGAAATATTGGATTATATGTCAAATATCACAGTAAATCCGTGTCAAAGCTTCTAACAACTTCCCTTGCATTTTCAAAACCACCTTTCTCTTTACTGTGCAACACAGCCCCCTCTCTGCTCTTACTCTTTGTTATTTCATGAAAATTTGCTAAACTCATAAGAAGGAAAAGAGCATGTGATAAGAGACTAGCTATCTTTTAAGGACCAAGTAGTCAAAGTCTCAAGCCACAAGAAAAGACTCAGACAGGGAAAAGCGTGGACATAATTTTTTTTTTCTTTTTTTTTCCAGCTTTGGATTCCTAGTGGGCATTTTCTTGAAATTATGATTAAGATGCCTAATGTCCAAGTGAGACATTAGACTCGAGAGCTGTTTGGTGTTTTCCCCCCCCCCCTCTTCATTCTCAGTATTTCTATTGCCTAGTCCTAAATAGTTACATGCCAATAGTCAAACTTTGTCTTCTCAGTACGGTGGTTGTCTTAAACCTTACACTGAAGTGCCCAACTCCGGTGAGAAACTGTCCTCTCACAAACAGCTCTGAATTTCACTATTGTTTGTAGATGTAGCCCTATGTTATGCTTTGCAGTAATACCATTTAGAATAAAGAAATGTTGTGATATCCCAATACAGCTATTAGTTTGGGTGCAATACCACTTACGTTTAATTAGTAGATAATTAGTCATTAGTAATTGTTGTATGTACTGCAGGCCTTTGCGACCAACACTGTTATGTTGAAAGGGTTTCAATTTTCATTCATTCAGGATAAGGTACTTAAGCCACTTTGTTTCTGTAGTCAAAGTTAGTACTGGAATGAAGTCCTGTAAATCTTTGTTCCCCTGAGAGGGGAAAATGTAAATGACAAGAACCAGTCGCCATTAGATCTTTTCACGCTGGCCTGTTCAAGATGATGTAGTTTAAACAGTGCTTCATAAATCAGGTGTGTTTTAGTGTCGTTTAAAATGCTCCATTTGGTTTTAAAACTAGGGCTGTAACTGAAGCAGAGACATATGAGCAATGGAAGGTTATTTTGGCTTAAATGTAGACAAACTGGTTAATTGTTTGATTCTTGCATCATTTACTAGAAGCTTCTCTGGCATTTCCTTGCTCCCTCAAGTATTGCTCAGCAGGTTTTAGTTCATATTATTTTAAGTTACTATTTCACAAAGATTAAGACAAACATTTCAGTGAAAGTTTCAATAGATTTATTTTGGAGCTTTTGTATTAAGAATGAAACAGGATGGTTAGTAATACATCTCTTTTCCACAGAAAAGACACTGTGGCCTATGGTATAAATAATAAAAAAAAGTGCTACTTCTAGAGATGAGAGAAGGGATCTCAGTTTCTTTTTCTGGGCTACTGACTGAGGATTTGATTTAGTTACATAAAGGGTGGCTCTCCGCAAGAGAGCTGATTTCATAACTCTGCTTCTGTAACAACAAATTATCCTCTCCCTAAAAGGCATGTGCACATATTTTAGAGCTACCTGGGTGAACTGAGTTTAATTTTTTCCTTAACAATTCAGAGAGGGTTGGGAAGCAATCTGTATCTTGTAGGAATATAACATCATACTCTTGAGATACTAGCCTCCACACATGCTCTTCTCTCTGGGGGTATTTGCTTTTTGTTCCCCAGGGAATTTCTGTCTTGAGTCTGCAGAAGGAAAAATTGGGACAATTAAGTTGCTTGTCTTTTTAGTTAATTTTTTTCTCAGTGGGTTATGAAAAATTAAATAATTAAAACTGGACTGTAAATAATGTACTGAACTTGGTCTGCTGAGAGGTGCAATGCTGTCCTCAGTAGGAGGACAATTTATACTGTAAATAAAATGAGTTCATTCAGTTGTCCAGGGACCGAAGGGGCAAGTGGGAAAGGAGGGAGCAGTGCAAGATACACAGCGGTAAGATCCAACTTTAATTTATCAAACCTAGCTTTGCTTCTGTGGCTCCACACAATTTAAATGAGACTTGTCTCAGCATGTACATGTGAATTTTATTGAATAAACTGCCTGTCTGGTGATATGAGGTTTTTTTTCATATGGTTTATGTGATCTGTAATAGACACTCTTACCCCTTTCCCTCAGATTTGAAAAAATTTGTAGTGGCTGAGGATGCTGTTTTTTAATGTGCTTTTTTAACATTGTGTTCTTCAAATTTGAAATTCAGGAAAAAAATCCTGTATTTTAGTGACAGAAAAATGCCTAGAGCTTAGATTCTTTGAAAAAGTGAAAATGCTTTATGACAAGAATGCAATTTACCCTCTTAACATTCTCTGTACAGTGCTCTCTGGTCTGTTTGCTTCCTGTGTACTTTCAACCCCATTGAAAATGCCTTAAGGTCCCACTTGATAACACTCACGAGCCAAAGTGTGCTGAACCTCTGGAAGATGATCAGAATGGTCTCAGATTGATGCATCTGAGTGTTCAAAAGATCTGGGAAAGAGTACTTTCTCCTAGAGCTTGCTTGTAATTTCAGGTTTGATGATAGTTTCACAGCTTGGAATTATATGTACATACTAAGGATTAATTTTTGGCAGATGTCTACTTCGGAGTATTATAGAATATGCAAATCAGTTATGGAAATACATTTTTAAAGGTGGTATCTTGATTGATTTATTTTTCCTAGAGTAAAGTTACTGTAGGAGAGCGAAAGGAAGAATGATAATGATGAAGTAAAAATGAATCTATTGCTTTTATGGGAATCACGTGGGAAGCTGTGAAAAGGACATACAGCTTTAAGGAATTAAAAAAAAAAAAAAACACCCCAACTGTAATAGTGCACCTAATGGGTTCTTTTTTTTCATAGTTACATAACTTGAAGTAAGATCTAACTATGATTTTTGACGTATTTTCTTCTCTTACATTTTTATGGAAAGCTTAGAAAACTTGAATAAATTTAGTTTAGTTCTACAGTTAGAATTGCATTTCTGTAGAAGCTTCCTGTCCTAACTCCTCCTGAGGAGCAAACAGATGCTCTAAATAAAATAGCATGTGTCAATATAATACGTCAGGAAAGAGTGACTAGTATGAGTGTGATAGCATTATATAGAAATAATAGGCAAGTATGTCCACTTGAAACTGTAAGCGTTGTCAGCCTTAAGTTGCTCATGGATTTAGTTCTGGGACTGTTTTATGCTTACCTTGAAGGTCCTTATAGCTAATTATCAGCTGTCATCTGATTTATACTGAAGTTCATACTGATTTCATGATTGAACCTGTTGACCTCGAGTGTTTAAATTAGAGCTACCTGAGTGGTCTAAACCAGCTTTCAAAGCAAATGGCTTTGAAAGCCTCACAATATTTAAAGACAGCCCAAAGTGTGTTACCAGGCTGGAGGGCTGTATTTGATCATGTGTATACTTTGGCCAAGTAATGCTGTGCAAACTCGGAAGTTGTGATTTTTTTCTGGTCTCAAGAACATAGAGAGTCGTTGACATGTAGCTTTTTGTTACCAAGTCACAATTGCCAAATAATATAACATTTGTCATTAATGTACGTTTCTTCTGAAACAATATATAGCTGTATTTAGAAAGCCTTTTGTTCCCCTATAAAATGCAGTTAAATGTATAGAGAACGTCATTGTCTAGAGCCTATATTTTGTAATCAGTTTAGAATTATTCATCTTTTGTGCTGAGACTGAAAGAATTTATCAGTTTCCACTGTCAAAACATTCTGGTTTATTATATGCCTTACATAATTTACTTCATATCTAGTAACTGTCTGCTAAGAAAGAGTAATATGTAGGAAGGACTGGAGGGTTATTTTTATTGTAGTTGTGCTTAAAAGCTCCAGCCAGAATTATGACTCTGCTGTCTCACTTTCTGTATGTGTGAGAAGAGACAAAACTTGAGCCTTTTCTAATCTAATTACACAAGACTTTCTTTGAGAAAAAAGTAGTATTGTTAGTTTTGTGGAGAGAATAAAGTGAACACACAAAAAAATTAGGGATCAAATTTTTCATAACCTCAGCCCAAAGAGTTGAGATGTTTACAAGTTTACAGCTTCAGGTGCTGAACAGTCAAGGTTTAAGTGTCCCCATGGCAGTAGGCCATTTCTGTGGACATCTTCTCTGTATTTCACTCACCAAATGGATACTCAACAATTTTGAAGAGATAGGCTGAGGATTCTGAGTTCTGAATATTGGGAAATCTGCTTTTGGTTGATTGACCACTCTAGGACATGACCCTCATCTTATTTTAGCAGCTAGTATATACAGAACTGTGGTTTGGCTTCCAGCTTTGGATCTCATTGCTTTAACTTGAAAGAAACAATAACCAAACAACAAAAAAAACCCACCCTTGGAAGTAATAGGTGTAACTTTGAGTGAAATACTTGTTAGGCCTCAAAAGTCTTTGTATTAATCTCTTTGCCATTAAATATGTATTTTGGCAGTATAAAAGGAAAAACTTTCACATCAAAATCATAGTTTGTAGCAGGAATTTTATTGTCTTCTCTATAGATGAAAAACTGTATTACCTGTTAATTTTTTTTGTACATTCACTGTTATGCACTTTGCTTCTGTAGAATTTTTATCTTGCAGACTGTGAGAATCTTTTCTTCACAATACCCTTGTGCAAGCAAGTTGGTTGCATCACATTTATAAATAGAGACTGATGAAGCACAGTCGCCGAGTCTCTTGAGCTTCTGTCTAGTGAAGTGACCCTTGCCCATCATTCTCTTCCTTCTTATCTCTTACTACTTATAAAACACCCCCATTGGATTTGTAAATTTTCAAAATGGAATTAAGATAAAGTTGAAAATAGTTTTGGGGGCCAGCAATTTTGAAGATTAGAATAGTTCTAAACACAATCATTTTCTAAACTATAATGCTTTTCTCTCATCTTAAATATCAGTAGTCCAAAGTAAGCACAGATTGAATATACTGTTGGTCAAGCACCTTTCAAACTACCCATAAATTTTAGCGTCTTACTGACAGACAACACAAATACCCCTACTTTGAAACTTTGTGCCTATAAGCAACACTGACATGCAAGAGAATTCAGAGTTCACTCCTTCTTCAGGAACCCTGTTGCTGTTCTGCAGTGGAGAATCTGTCTCAGCTTAAGAAATAGTTGTTTTGAGTTTGTTTTCCTTTAGTAGAAGATTCACTCAAGATTCTGCAGGTTTGTAAAACTTGTTAAAATGTCTGATGTTATAATCTTAGAGGTAAAAAGAGTCAAAAAAAAAAGATGTGAATGATGTACTTGCTTTAACTTTCTGTATTCAGAATTTTTTTCTGATTTACTTAATCAAATTGGATATGGGATTCATGCTATGACTCCTTAATCTAGATATGTAGCTATGTTTTCTCTCTATGCTTCCCCCGAAGTATTAAATAGAATTTAGTTCAAAAGAACTTAGAACTGTTGAAACTTAAAATACCTCCTTTTTCTACAAGGTCACTTCTATTTTACGTCACTGAGAATTTGTGGAAATACATCTTGTACTTTCTAGACAATAGCTAAAGGTTCATACATGCTGCAACGAATTTGAGGTCTCTTTAGAAAAGTCTGAACCTTACCTCCTTTTCTATTCCAGAAAATGTGGCTGTGAAGTGGCATAGAGTATAAAATTGAGGGAAGAATCAGGGAAAAGATGTTTTATTTTCCAAAATGTAAATGTTGCAAACTCAGGCTGAGACTCGAAACTTATCTTTTTTTCTTTCTTCTCTTATTGTGCTGCGTGCAGTACAATTTTACTCTGGGTAGATTCTTGAGATTCTTCAACTTGCAAAGCCTGAAAATGCTTTGTCATAAGAGGTTGGCCCTCTCCTTATGATGATACTGGAATGTCAGTTGTGTGGGTGCATGGATAGACTTCAACTAATAAAGCGTGAAAGGCACCACCATAAACATGGTTGTTTGTAAAAAAAAAAAAAAAAAAAAAAACACCAACGAAAGCAAACATAGGTGATTTAAACTAGAACCTTTCCTAATCCAGCTGTGCTCCATGGAAAAGACACGAACCTGATTTCCACCATACAACTAGGCTCTTTCAATAGAAGTTCAGGCTACACACAGCTCAGAGCACTTTCAGGATCCTCTCCAGCATTGAACAGGGACTACAGATTGTTTCCTACACTCTTTTCCAAAGAAATGAAAATAAAAATCTGTTTTGCATGGAAATGGGATGCAACGCACACATTATTAAGATTAGCAGTTTTTGCTCTTTTAAAAATTGCGGTGAAAAGAACAGCCTTTTTTTTAAAAAAAAAAAAAAAAAAAAAAATAACCCACATGATTTAGCACCTGCTTACACTCCATAAGAAAAGTCGTGCCTGAGTCTAACGTGTGTTGTTGGCTCACACTGTAGATGCCTTCCAGGTCTCCCACGTTCCTACTTGCCAGGTGTGTCCTTAGCACATCACCATGCGAGTCCTTTGAGAAAGTCGCGTGATGCCCCAAGTCACCTTGTATTTAGCACGGGGTGAGAAGCCTCTCTTCTTGCCTGGGTCGGCAGCGAGTTGAGAGAAGAGTGAGACTGAGCCAGTGCTTGTGTTTTCTCCTTGAGGCTTTCTTGCTTTTGGAGGGAGAGGCAGTGTGGGGGGTGTGTGTGTGTACACACAGGGATGATGGATGTGGGTACATCGATTCGTATGAGCTGAACACCAGGTGTCTGTTGCTAAAGCCTGTGGTGCAGTGCATGGAGATGCTTCCAGACGTATCTTTCTCATGACAGTAATACCTGTTCGTTGTGTCCTCTGGAGAGGGCACATTGTGGCTCCATGGAGAACTGTAGACACGGTGTTCCTGCTGCTTCCCCTGCAAATATTTGGCTGCGTTGTTTCCCAGAGGGTTTCTACAGGGATCATTCCTTCTGGAGCACAAGGAGTAGAGGCGTGCAAACTAAGCTGTATTCTCAGTGGTATTGGGCTGTATGTGGATTGCTGAAGGCCTAATTTGATGTAAGAAATAGCTGTTATGGATGAAACTAATAGATATATAAAGAATCAAGGGTGACTTGTTGGTTGGTTATTTTTCTTGTTGTTGTTGCTTACCATTTGGAGTATTGTTCAGTTTTCTCCCACTGCTAAGCAATATGTCAAGCAGAGAAACAAGGGCCTCTTTGATCCTCCCTTCCTGATGTTCTGTCTTCTTCAAGACAGAAACTGTATTATACCAATGTAATAATCACTTTATTTTTCTATTTCACATCTTTTCCTATGCTTTCCTTTCAATTAGATCTAAAATCTTTTAGATTGAGATTACAGATCTTGTAGGGTAGGAATTTATTAAATGCAACACAAAAAGACTGTACATATTCTCCTAAGGCCATTATGAGGTAACCAAGTACTGCAATCCCTGGTTATGTGATGGAGAAATGGAGTCACAGACTTGTCCAAAAAGTAAAGTATTTGGCATGCTACAGAGTTGGAACACTGAAGCTTTCTTGGCCCTATGCCTCAACTAGCAATAAATAAGGTTACCTCTCATTAGAGCTTAATCTAATGATTAAGCTTTTGAACTAGTACTGAGGGAGAATCCTGCCCTTGATGTAAAGATGCAGTCAGTAAACTTGTGTTCTTCCATAACTGATTTATGTCAAGCAGATTTATCACCTTACGTTATGCAGGAAGGAAGCAGGCATGTGAGATGCTCCATAACTTGTAATGGCAGGAAGGTTATCCACCCCCTGCCCTGGTGTAGCCTTCATATTGCTAGATTTGCCTTTGGAGGAAAATGCAATGTTTGAGTATACACCAGTATGAGTTCTTCCAAGCGTGTGCCATCGAAATATTAGGTTATATCCAGTCATTCTATTCTGTTAAGATAATGATCTTTTGAATACTCTTCTTGCCCTATGCAGACAGGTTTCTTGCTCTCTGCTGAAGCTTCGTTTTCTTCAGTTTCATTGCAGTTGGCCAGATTCTAGTTTTCTAACAACTGTGTGCTTCGCTATATCAAGACTTTGTGTCATTGCATAGTCGACAAGATGGTTTCATGTGGCTTTGATTAGTAGTATGCAGAATACACGTTTCCCTGTGTATTTTGGGAGACTGGTTTCAGTTGCTCAGTATGTTTCAGTACTACTGACTCTTCCCTTTGATGCTGTTCCTTACATTCATCTACTTTTGCCTGCCTTCAGGGCAAAGATTTAAAGGAGGGTACTATTTGGAAGACCACTGTAAGTGGTCCCAAGAAGAGTAATGTCTTTAGCAGCAGTTACTAAATAAAGTTCCTTATTGTTTAATCCAAAAAAGCTATGTGAATTCACTGGAGGCAAAGATAGTTGCTAAATGATAAATGTAAGAGCTGGACGTAGAGGGGTGTATGGCTTCTCATGCGTGTCTCTGGAGCTACAGGGATTTCCACCAGCTGAGATCTCACCTAGCATATACTGATTTTGCAAGTCCCAGCTGGGATGGCGAGCTCTGGTTTTCCATATATCTGATACAAGCAGAATAAAACAATTCTAAATGTGGCTCATCTTTAGCAACTGGAGTGGCAAACACCAAAACTGCTCAAAATGTAGAACTGTTTTATGAGCCTCTCACATCCTTATTATGTAACTTTTATGTACTGAGAAAAGTAATGAGCCTAAATACAACCATTCCAGGAGGTTTGATGTCACTTTTAATGTGTTAGTAAATGATATGGTGGGGTTGAAATACAGAACTACAAATTTCAATTGCAGTTTCCAGGCTATAAGTTTTCCAATGTCTTTCAGGATTTGTTATAGCTGAATTGTGCAGTGTTGGTGATTTCTGGTACGAACCTGAAAGGTTAATTGTTCTTTTGTACGTACCTGATATTTTAGCAGAAAATAATTTTCTTGCCTTTTTCTGAGTGTCGCTTTGAATTTCAAATTAATCTTCTAAATACTAAGGGATTTTGGAACTCGTGGTATGACAGAAATGTTTGTACCTATTGTGACTCTAACTTCTAGTTCCTTATATTGCTGTTGCCTTAATGGACACACAAAAATTAATATGGATAAATGATCAGATTAAAAGTGAGTGTCTCTATGAAAAATATAATCGTAAAAGACATAACCGTACACACAGTTGTAGAAGTGAGCATATTGGAACATTGCAAAATATTTTTTGTGCGTGTCCTCTTTAGTTGCTGGCAGTATCGCAACTCCCTACTGCTATTCCCTGTAGTGTTTCATAATTTATGTTGAAAAGATGCTGGGAAATACGTGTTACATTTCTAAATGATGTGTTGCTCTGGGTTTACTGATGTTCCACAATTCCAGCCTGCAAATCCTGAGGATTTCCAGTAGAGGTCAGGATGACATTGTCAGATATTTTCTAAACATGCTGACCTGAATAGGAACCTTCCAACACTTTCCTTATTATCAGAGATAAAACGTTTGGGTGGGTTTTGTTTATTTTACTTTTTAATATCCAGATAAAGCATTGTATAGTAAATGTTGTTTCCCCTGGATTTGATCAGCAACTTTGTCAAGTTTGACAGATGTGTTGAGTTCCTTGAGAAACTGTGAATGTTGGGGATAAGAGGAAAAACAGTGGGAAGGAGATGACCCTGAAGAATTAACACTGCTGTTGAGGTAAAGATCTGTTACACTGCATATGTCAGGGCTAGGGGGCCTGGAAAATCAATTTAGAATTGCTTTGCTTCTTTATATCAAGTGTGTGTATGTAAGTGTACATGTACATGCATGTATATACGCATATATGTATGTGTAGCACACATACATACATACATGTGCATGCATACGTTTCTATCTAAGCCTGTGTTATACATACACAGCAGCAATACTCAAGCAGCCTTTGCTTTGGCCACTCGTTTCTGCTTTGTCATTGTAGCTGCTGTGTCTTGGCTTAAGTAAAAGAACAGATTGGCTTTAAAAGAAACCCTATGCAAGCAGAGTGAAAAATATTTTATTTTTCAGCTACACCAATAACTTGATCAGTTTTGCAGCATAACCTTGCAAATAAACATATCAAGACAATGCATTGGGTTGCTCGGGGGGAATAAGGACTACGTACGCTGTAATGGTGATGAAAACGAACTAGGGAACACACTATGTATTTTTTAAAAATTAAATCTTCTAGACTCTGGAACATACTTGTCTGACTGGGGTAGATTTTTGTAGCAAATTCTATAATGCAGCACCACAATGTAGGTGTAGCTTTGTGTGCCCGTCCTCTCACCTGACACTGCGGATTTGTTAGTGCACATACGCAGGCAGATCACAGAATGCCTCACTTCATTTATTTTGCACAGTCCAGTGGTGGCTGACTCTGGAGTATGTTTGTATTTTCAGGCTTACTTTGCATTGAGATCTCCAATGCACTCCCATGTGCTCACACACACGCACTACACACAGGAAGTTATCCGTGGTATACTTGCCGTTACAAAATTGTGGTGTTCAGGCTCCATGTTCTTACTGGCACACCATTTAGTTAGTGGCACATCGGCAATTTACATGTAAGCACACACAAAGCTCTTTGGCAACAATGATGTGGGTTGTTCTCTGGATGCATATTATGACTCAACTCTTGCCACCAAGCTTTCAGTGGGCATCAACTGCTGGCACACCCAGGTCATCACTCTCTTTGGAGACGCTTCAGCATCTGTGTTCAAAAGGAGCTATAGCAGCCTGCTGTTTACTACCCCTTAGACTAGCTACAAAATGACTTACTCTGATTTCAGTAGGAACTGACTACAAAATGCATGTAAAGTTCAGGCCCCACAATGCAACTTGCTTACCTAAATGGAGGAGATGATGCTCACCATCTCTGAGTACTTAAAATGTTGTGGAGGAAGATAAATAACTGAGGGCAAGATGCGCTAAGATGAAAATGAAATAAAATCTGCTTTTCCTGATGTCTGTTCTAAATTATCTTGACAATATAGGTTTTATCAGACCATGGTGTTCTTTCCAAGGCGAAGTGGTGAAAGTTCATATTGCCAGTGACATTAATAGCTAGACTGGAAAAAAATGCTTTGAATGCTTATAGGAAATGAATCAAAAAAGTTCAGTGAGACATTAGAGGTAGCTCAGTTGGTCTTTTTTGATCTATTTATTGTGACAAAATAAAATTAAATATCATACTTTATCACTCCTGCTTTAGGAATTATTTTATATCCAGATAGATGTTTCATCTTTTTATTGGAAACAAGGATACTATGAAATCAAATGTTTCTGGACCGAGATGGCTGCAAATGAAATAAAGCAATACTCTCTCACATTATATGCTCCATAATTTATCATAGTAGGCAAGGATAGTTTACAAATGCATTCACCTTACATTTCAGGAGGCTAGGATCTTGTACAAAAAAGGTGGTCTCTTTCCTCAAAGTGATTCTTATCATTTAAGAAGTCTGCCTAACCAGGTGATGAGTACTTTCACAGGAATCCTGAGAGAAGTCCATCAGTACATTAGGCATGAGATACAATTATTGGGTAGAGAAGGGTGGTATTTCTCTCAAACTCAGGGATGTTCAGCCCATTAAGATCAAGGCCCTACCTCTCACCTGAGAACTCTCTAGGTGCTTGAAATTCAGGTTTGTCTTCACTAATCAATCATTAAAGAAAGAATTCTATAGCAGAGGTACGTGGCAGGCTTTATTTACTTATTTTACTTTCAGTGTATTGTTCAGATAAGAGGTATTTTTGGTAGACAGTGCAGTGGCACTTGGGTTACTTAGGCTTTATAGAGTTCTACCTGAGACATCTTTGTTTTTAGCCCAGTCCCTTTTTTGTTCTTTTCTGTCTCTGCTTGGCATTTACAGCCAGTATGGGAATACAAAGTGCTCTCAGGTTCTCATCTTTTATTCTCTTGGGCTGAACTGAGCTGCATTCCTGGGGAGGCCTCCCAGGAGACAGACCCACAACTTACCTGCTTCCCCTGGTAGCCTTTTTCTGTCACCGGCCCAACTTTACCTCATCTGTCCCATAAATGGAAGACTTCCAGGTGGTTTTGCAAGATGGCACTCATCCTGTCTTACCCCAGCCCCAGCTGGATCTGAGCAAGGCTGAGTCTGATGGCTACCAGTACTATCTCAAGTTGGGTAACCAATACTTGAGTCCTCCTTGTGTTTATTTTCCTGACTAGCTGCCTTCTGCCATGAAAGACTACGTAGCCTTTTGTTTAACTATAAAGCTATCACCCAAGCTTCACCATTGGAAAGTCTTGATCTCTTATAATACTCCAGCTAAAACGTTCTCCTTCCATTGTCACTGATAGGTGTACATCACTGCAGCACCTAGCAGACCAGTGAGGAGGAAGGATATCCATTTCAGCTTTGCTAACTTCTAATCTTGCCGGCCAAACTCTCTGGTCTTCTTGAGTCTTATGACATCTATTACATTTGCTTTGTCAAAAACAGTAAGAAAGGTTGGGGGGTGTGTGTGTGGTGGTGTTGTTTGTGGGTTTTTTGGTCCTTTTATGCTGGTAGGTAGAAAACAGTTCATTCTAGCTCTTTGGAATGTGTAAAAAGGATAAAATCAAGGCATAGATCTTCCTTCTTGGTCAAGGCACGAAGTTAACACTATTAACAGAGAAGATATTAAAGTAATAAAGCACCAAAAACATTTGTAAAAGACTGATACTTTATTCTGGAAAAAAATACCTACCTGTTTCCACAATGCATACAGTACCTGTTCTCCAGGATAGTGATTTAAGAGTATGCTGTCCCAAGGAAAAGGCTGACCATAACTATAGTTATTGTAGTTATTGCCAAGTGAGAACTCAGCACTGTTTGGCTTCTGATTCAAATGCAAAGATCTGATTTATACTTGATTTATATGACATATGTAGCTTTTTTCCCCCCAGGCTTGCTTCGCTTTTTCTGATTCTTTTGCAGAGAGGTAAGAAACTTTACATTCTTCTTAGTAGTAGTTTGTTGTTTGAAATGTAAATTGAAAACAGCACAAGGACATCAAGGGAACAGGCTTAGCTCCTATCCTGTTCTCCTTTTTGCCCAGATCTCATATCTGTAATTTGGAACATGGCTTCTTATATTCCAGATCCACAAAGTGCTCACCTTGTTGACCTCTGATATCAAAATAGTGTCCACTGAAGTATTTCTAAATACAGTGTTTTCTGTTTCTGAAATAATGTAGTGAATACATAAAACAGTAGTCTCTTATGTACAGCCTGATTTCAAATTTAATTCGAGTCATTTAAATACATAAAATATTTAATAACAAAAAGTTATAAGTAAGTGTCACTGATAACAAGAATATGGCATCGATTGCTATTGTCAGATCATGGTTTGGGCAACAAATATAAGCCGTGTGTCCTAAATTTTGAATGTTTGAGTACATTTTTGTGGGAAATCTTATGAGTACAAAAAGATTAAATTCTGTTGTGTTTAAATCTGTGTTGAGCTCTGTCCTATTGTGTTTACTTTTACCCCATTCCATATGCTCCTTATTTATGTGCACCTGCCTCCCAATTAAATCTTCATTAACATGCACATCTGCAGAAGCTCTACTTGCTTTCATCCCTCTTGAAGCATTAGATGTTTTACACCATATACATTTCTAGCTTACTTTTTTTCTGAACTTCCAAAAGAAGCATAGCAAGATGAAAAACTCAGAAGTGAAAAAAAAACCCCAATGTTAACAAAACTTTTGGACTGGAAAGTCTTGTTAAATTTTGCTCTGGCTTCTGCTTTATTTGTATTCATTTCACGTTTCTTTGTATTCACTGCAAATGTAAACATGTATGACTGTTTTCATTATACAGTTTGGGACTGACTGACTGTTGCCTGGAATAGTTGATGTTCTTCCCAGAAAGCTCTTTAGTAAGAGAACGTCTTCCAAAGTCTCCAAATTGTGGGACTGATTACAATGGGAAGCAAGCGATCCACTTCACTGCAGTGCTCAAGGAAAATAAATTTACCCCTGCTGCCATTAACACCTTTAGTAAATCATGTGCTGTACATATGTTGTGTACGTGTTCAAATGAACTTCTGTTGAAAATCTGACTGTGTAAGAAGAGATAACAAATGTCCACTAGTATAATGATTGATCTCTGTTCAGTACTGGAAGCTCAGAACTAATGTCTGGAATACAGAAGCTGAAATACTTGTTACTCCTAAGGAGAAAAAAAGAAATATAACCATTACTTCAGGTCACCACTGAGGTCACTGACAGCACAGGATGGGGGATTCAAGTATAGCAGCATGACTGCAACTAACTCATGGCTGTGAAAGAGATCTTTAGTCCCCGTTGCCACTCTGTGCTTAAATTGGAAGAAGCAAGAATATGTTCTTTCTTGTTTATTTACTTTTTGAAAAAGAAAAAAAAGAAGCCTTTAAAAATGAAATTTGAAAAGAATCCCTTATAAATAAACATTACTGTTGGTTCTTCTGTATACCGTTCCATCAAGATGATGTCTGTAAAATTAGTAAAATCAAGGGTGAGTGGGTTGGTGAGAAGACCCCTCTGCAATCCATGTACTGCTTGCTTTAATAATTAGATACGGTCCTGTTGTCAAACTGTAGTCCAGCTTTTATCATTCTTGGCAGACAGAGCAGAACAACACTCTGGCACTTGACCTGCCCATAAAAACTTGAACAGGAAACAGTAATAAATAATCCACTCAAAAGGCCCTTGAGAAAAGCATTACACTTGATTTCTTATAGGAATTGCATGCTTCTCCAGGGGAAAAGTATGGGCTCTTTCAAAACACAGGCTTTGTATTGTTATCTTTTTTTTTTTTTTTTTTTTTTTTTCAGTCTTGTTTTTTTTTTTTTTTTTTTTTTTTTTTTTTTTTTTTTTTACAATTAAATGTCTCAACGGTAGCTTGAAAGATAAATTTTTGTGTTATAGCATTTCTGACAGAGGCTTCAAAATGGTTTCCAGTCAGTGCTTTTAATCGACATAGACAACAACTTACAGTATATGCTTACAGAACTAGTGTTTCAAACAAACCAACCAACCAGCCCTCGTATTCCTCCAGATTTAGTCACAGTTTCTTTAAAATGGGGAGCCTGATTCTTCTTGTTCTGCTTTACTTGGAAACCTTCATCCTTCTGCAGTGACAGAAGTGACGGAGTGTGACCCCAAATCCCTCACCTCAGTCTGAACATCCCCGCTAACTTGGTGCCTTGGGATTGAAATGGGTGTGAGTGAAAAAAATGCTTCAGTTTCTCTGGAAACTTCTTCTTTTGGTTTCTGAGGGAAGAGTATTTCAGTTCTCTTTCTAGCCTGTAAAAAAGAAACTGATTCTGTTTTTATTTTTGCAACATATGTATAGGTTCTGTCTATGTAATCAGTTCTGCAGACATTTGCTTTAATCTCTGGCTTTTCTCATGAAGTGGAGGATTAAGGCCATAGTTTGTAGTGGGTTTAGTCACGCAGTAGAGTAAGTTGTCTTTCCATGCATGTACAATAATTTAGTTTGTCACGTTCATGGTGGTGAAGCGCTGGAAGAGGTTGCCCAGAGAAGGTGTGGATGCCCCATCCCTGGAGGTGTTCAAGGCCAGGCTGGATGGGGCTTTGAGCAACCTGCTCTAGTGGAGGTGTCCCTGCCCATGGCAGGGGGGTTGGAACCTGATGATCTTTAAGTTTCCTTCCAACCCAAACCATTCTATGATTCTATGATATCAGTGCTTGAAATGAATCTATACTAATCTGTGAGGAAAAAGAAAATATTTACCAAGAATAGTTTGAGAAAAAGGCTTATACAGACTACTGTCACATTTCTCACCTTTAGTAAGTTCAAATAATTAGCAGTTAAATGGAGTGTGGTGGGTTGTGGTTTTTTTTCTATTTTCACTTACATAGTCTTTGTTTCCACCTCTGCTAGCTTCTATCTAGATTTAGAAATTTTGAAGAAAAAAAAAAACCTCCAAAAAATATCCCTTTGTCTTTTTTTAAGGTTTATTTTCAATGACATTAAGCTTAACTCTTTTTTTTTTTTTTTCAATTTTCAGAACTTGTACTCTTAGATTTTTGGCTGGTTAGACAACTTAGATGTACTGAAATTATTCTCTTGGCTTGCTGAAGATACACGTATTTCAATATCAGGGCAGTGATTGCTCAAAGGCAGAAATTCTATCAAATACTTTTTAATTTGACAGGAATGTTGTTTTTCAGAAATAAACGGTATGTTACTTGACGAGCAGATTGACAAAGTTCTAGATTTTCCCAATAGATCTTAGTTTTACAGCTGGTCTGAGTTCAAATGTTGCAAACCCAAATGTCTTAGGTACAGAAACTAATAGCTCCACTTGGTTGCACTTTTTCCCATTTATTCCTGCACTTTAGCCTCCCAAAAAGCACTTTGAATAACTAATGCAGAAATGTGCTTGGGACTAGGTTAACAGCGTAGCAGTTAAAAATAGTTGGATAAGTTGATTCATTTCTTCAATGTTGTGATTTCTCATGTGGCATACATTAAAGCTGTTCCAATGACAATGAGGCTCGTACTCCAATTAGCTTTGAACTACCTCAGGTCTTTAGCTGGAAATGTGGTCCATCTTCTGACCTGGTTAGCAGACCAGGTGAAAACAGATATTCATTACCACCAAATTCCCAAGAATTTGCATAGGAGCAAGAAAGTGGTGCTGACTCAATATAAGGTAGTCTATGGTTGCCACTTCTATTCTTCAGGGAGCAGTCTTGTCCCAGCCATATGCCTGCTGAGATTTGCCGGTAGGGCTATCTCAGTTCACTGGAATATTGCATTTATGTGCTTTACTGCTTGCTCTTTTCTCTTTTTCATTAGCAGAATATTGTGAACAGCTTGAATGTCTTGAAATTTTGGTAATTTGTATAGTTTTCAACCAGGCTGGAATGCATGAGTGATTTGGTAGTAAGGACGGGTAAAACCATTGGATTCTGCCTAGTAAATAATTGTGAAGCTGTTAGTGTTGTCTATTTGATTCTTCAAATTTTCCATTAAATGTTCATAGTATTATGTGGCTTTTGCAAACATCCTCCCTTGATGTATATCTAGTTTATTTTGTTGAGAGGTTTTTCCTTATACCAAGTATTTATTTGCCTACATGGAATTCATAGGTTGGCGGAGAACTCATTTATTTATTTACCAATTTTCTTGGTTATTGACTATGCAAAAGTTTCCACTAATGAGAATTCTTCCCCATTGCGAATCATTAATACATTAAGTACACTTCAAATTCCTCCAGTAATGATACAATGAGAATTGCTTAGCTGATTTAAATGACACAGATGTAGTACTAATTATCCATTTTAAATTGGCAACAAACACAATTAATTTGCTGATTATCTAAAACAAAAGTAAACTTTTTTATTATAGTAATTTACTATAATTTACCACACAGCCATTTTCTTTGTATAATATTTATGCATTTGACAAACCTACAAAGAGAGATGTAATTAGACCTGTTTCATCCATCACTGGCTGCCTTTTAACCAGAGGTCTTACGTGAACAGCTTACAAAGACACTATCAGATTAACCAAATCATAATGGTGGCATCTTTTAAATCAACAAATGGAAATTTTTTTGCTAGCAATTTCTGTAGATTATTAAAATCGAATGGTTTTAATTTAACTTATGTTACTTGAAGGTATTTTACAGGGGCTATTGTTTGGATGGTGGTTTGTTTGGCTGAAGTTTACCAGATCCGTGTGTGTTTAGATTGCAAATTCTTGTGGAAAATTTGATACAAAATTTGTTTATGGGCATTTTTTGAAGGGAAAATCCCCAAACAAAACCCAACAAAACAAAAATATTGCCCCCCACTCCTCCAAACACCAACAATCTCCTCTCTGAATGCTTTGTGCTCAGGGAAGTTTAAAATTATTTTGTCCATGGATTCAGGAAATTGGAGTGAGGCCATTATAGTATTTCATTTTCATTCAAGCCTAGATTTTGGGCATTAAAAAGCTGCAAGTGTCCATATCCAGCCCTGTTACCAGGTCAGTTATTTGCCTACTAAGTACTGGCATTAGAGAGCTTTATGCTGGTGGTCATAAGGTCACTGAAATTTGCCAGATGTATGGCATCATTAAAATAGTCTTCAAAGTTTATTTTAACATAGAATAGACAGACACATCTTGTAAGAGATTCTAATTGTTGGCTATAATATAATACTTGAGACTGACTATAGGACTAGGAATTAAAGATAACAAGCCACAAACCAAACCCCCGCCTCCCCCTACCCAACCCAAAAAAACCAAACCAGCCTCTCAGGTGCTTATTCTGTATTTGCAATGTCATTGATACTTCTCAAGGAAATGTGCATATTGATGATGTTTTTACAGATTGAAAGGCCTTTCAGTTCAGTTAGAAATTATGTATATTTTCATCTAGTGGTGCTGTTGTAGCCACTACAGGCTAGAGAAGCAAATTTTAGCATAACACATAATATCTTTTGATCTGTGCCTTCCTCATGTTTGAGATCCTCATTCCAGTTGAAAACTCAGTTTTGTTTTCCATTAAATGCTTCCAAGTAAAAAAATGTGGATCTTGCTTTTTCTAGGTCTATGCAAGATGGGTGCAATAGGGGTATGAAATCCCCTATTTAAAATGGAATTTTAAAAGGAAAAAATCCTACTCATCATGTTGTTGTTTTGTTTTTTTTTTTTCCGCACTGGAAAGTATTATTAATTTCGAGGAAATCATAACATATCCAAGTTAAGAATGGGGTCTACTGAAGAGAATCCAGAATCTAGTTTCCTTGGACACTGTTAGTAGCAGTGTCAGTGATGACAGGTGCCAGCAGTAGCAGCAGAGGACTCATCCGAGGTGAGCACGGGTGCATATGAAGAGGATGCCCCTCCATTCCCCCTTCCAGCATGTTCGTTTGCCCCTCATCCTCTATTTCCAGCTGGAATCACAGTTTCATGCTCTTCTATTTTTGATTCCAACCCCCTAAAATGTTCTTTAAAAAAAAAAACACCCCTAAACCAGCCCAAACTCGTATTATATTTCTGATAATGAATCAACTGCTTACTGAGGAAAATCATGTATTTCTGTATTAACTTATTTCTGTTTTATAAAACATGGGCTTGATAACATACACTTCCACAATGTGTTTTCTCCCCAGTTTTAATTTATTTTTCCTTTCTTTTTTTTTTTCAGGAGCAAAGATGAGTAGTGGTGAGTGTACAGGCATGGACATGCAGTTGTTTGGGAAAAAGAAAGATTTCCATTTAAAAGTAGAAACTAGCGATTTTGTTATGTAATATAATTTCACTGTATTGTACCTTTAAAAAGAAATATGCAGTTGTTCTTGAACTATTAAACTATATGTGTCACAGATTTATCCTGTTACCAAAAAGATCTCATGTGTTGCTTGGCAGAATGACAGCTTTTTTTCCAAGTCTATTGTATAATTGTGTTTTGTTAGCTGTTTTTGTTTTATAAATACTGTACTAAAGGGATCTCTGCAGATCAAGATTTTTGATGCAGTATTTTTCTTTGCTGTTCTTTGATGTTGACCTTCCCCCACTCCCATCACAGCAACAAGCGCGGTATTTTGTTCTCATAAAGTTACCAATTCTATGTCAGGAAAAAAAGCGTTTATTTTTCATGTCAGAGTTCTTGCAAGCAGGCCAACTCTATTCCAGCAGATTCCTTGCTGAAACTCCTCTGCTACAATTTTTCCAGGAAAACTAGGTTTGTGAAAATTTTCTTTATTTGAAAATCTGCAAAGAGATTCTAGTGTTTTCCTTCTTCATGTGTTTAACTATGGGAGCTTGCAATACTAGCACTGGTATTTTTCCTTTTTCAGTTCTTTTTCCTTCAGACAATTTGCCCTTCTAGAAAAAGCAGTGACACGAGCTCTCTCAGTCTGTACATTTAGGGGGAGAAACTTCTCCTGTAATATTTAATCAAAATCTCTTTAATTGAAAAAATAATTGAATGTTTTTTTCCTATCTCTTGCTAGTTATGGAAATTATTTCTTGCCTGTTTTATAGCAAGTTCTACATATTTGAAGTCTGCTTTTAAGCCCTTCCTTCTGCTTAATCTTCTCTTCCTTTTACTAAACAAATGCAGTTCCCTTAACTTTTTTTTCCCAGATCATGTTTGTGAAACATCGTGTCAGTCTTCAGGTTTCCCTCAGGGTTCTCTTCAATTTCTCTGCCTTTTTCAAGGAGAAATGACCCAACCGAATAGAGTATTGCAGCTAAGTCTCCTCATTGCCAGGAGAGCAGAAAGTTTACCTCCAATGTCTTTTGCGTGACACTTTAAAAAATATTTTCCAGATTGACATTTACCAGTTTTGCAACAGCATTATGTTTTTGGCTTCTATTCAGTTGAGCATTTATAACACATCAACTCTGCTTCCACTGCTGCTGCTGAGTCAGGTAGCTCCCATTTTATACTGTGTTTTATTTTCACCTTTTTTTGGAAATGAAATATTTGCATTTTACCTTCATTGAATTGCATCCTGTTGGTATTATAACACTGCTCCAATTTCTGAAATGCGTACGAAATCCAATCCTGCTTTTGAGGCTGCCTGCAACACCTCCCAGCTCAGTGATAGCTATAAACATTACAACTTATTTGCTATCCAAGTTGTTAATGAAAATATTTAAAACTTAGCAGATTTTTGCCAAGACCTTGCACGATACCACGCTCCAGTTTAACTGTGAATCTTTTCTTTGGGAACTGTTCTTCAAATTGTGATGGATGATATGACTGTTCTATTTGCTTAAAATTAAACACAAGTGTATTCCACACAATGTTTCTTAAAAAGAGGTGCACCTGAGCAGCTTGGGGAGGAGGGCTTGGGTCCTGCCCATGAGGTGAGGAGCAAGCCTTGAAAGGGGGAGATGACTGCTGTGCTGGCGGTGCCTGAGCGTGCTTAGCTGGAGGAAGCTTCTGGAGCTCAGGGTTAAGCAGGCAAGCAGCCTACAGCTGGAACGAGATGGAGATCTCTGCACAGCTCAGGAAGCAAGCACATAACCCTGCCCTCAGAGACCTATCATAACAAGCCATTTTGTCCTTGCAGGAGGGACTGTATTCTCCAGTCTTGCTTTCCAGTGTGACAACTTTCTGTGGTTTCTTGGGTCACAAATAATTTCTTCCTAGTCTGCCCTGGGTCCCTAGGAAAGTAATATCTGCTGGGCTGGAGGTTGTCAGTCCTGCCTACTGCTAATAGTTTTATTGTTGTATTTATACACAAAGATGAGCAGGAGTTAGTTAGTTGTAGAAATAAGTTATATAGTAGAGGATTACATTGTTTTTTGAGGTTTTTCTGTGCCTGGCTATGTAAACTATGTACATAGTCTCCTATAGAGAAATTCTCCAAAACTTAGATCAGGGCCGGAGCCTGATGTGGGATATAAAGTAGTGAGGAGTTAGGGGGAAATCCTTCCACAAAACTACTGGGGCCTGAAAGAGTGCTCTGCACTGTATCATCCCAGCTGGGCAGAGGGGCAGCAAGGGAACTGGGGAAGCAGTCATCATTCTCCAGCCTTCTTGATAAGTGGAGACCCATGGATGACTTTGTCTGTCAGGATGATTTTCTGTTATTGAGTTAATGTTTAAATTATCTTGACGGTACATTGATGGTAAACCAGAACGTGAAATTATGTTTTAATTATAGTCTGCAAACACTTGCAGAACACAGCTGTCCTGGGGTCTTCAAGTTTACATTGGTCTCAAACCACTCAATCAAAAATGCTTGACCTGATGAGAGTTTACATGTTCTCTTAAATGAACTATGATCTATACAAGACTCTCTTCTCAGTACATTTGAAAAATAAATAATCAAAATTATCTAAGCATAGGAAATATATAGTCTGGCTCAACTGTCATCTTCTGGAATCTGGGTTCACAACATGATAGATTTTATAGCTCAGGCAATTAACTGATATAATGACACAGCCTTTTAGATTTGCCAGCTGAAAAACTAATTTTGGTGAAAGGAGTGGCCAGATGTATTCCTCCCTGTTCTCAGTCTGAATTGGGTTAGTAGGGACTATAAATAGCTTCATAAATATTTTAATATGTCTACATTTTGGTCTTGATATAAAAGATTGGGGGATAGATTGTTCAGGTTCTTCATGTGTAATACCGAACAAGGTGAATAAAAAAATTACCCTTGCTTTAAATAAGTCAGTTTTCTCATATTTCTGTAATATCTCCCTTTTTGGCTGGCCAGTGCTTGGTAATATCAGCATCCCTTTCTTCTTCATATAGAAGCTGATGCTGAAACAATAGCCACACAAAAATGGCAGTTGCTGTTGACTTCAGCAAAGAAAAGACCTTTGTCATGGATGATTTTCTTGTCCATGTGTCTTTAACTTACGAAGGAGATGAACTACAGAAGAAGCATTGTTCAGACAAAATGGGAGTATTTGGTATTCGTTGCTTTTTATCTGCTGCTCTGATCAGGAACCTCTGTCCCAAATTTAAATGCTAGCTTTCAACTGAAGATAGATGTGTCTATGTTCTCAGTCCAAGTGCCTTCACCTATCTTTATTGAAGTTAATTTATTTGTTGAACTTTGACAGGTTATTACCCAAGCTTATTCAAAGTGTACCATTTAACTTTATCTCAAAGGATGTTCACTGGCAATTTATGGAACAGAGTGCAATAGAGAAATCAAAAGGTAATCTACATTCATTTGTGTCCCCTGGCCACAAGAGAGAAGAACCTAAGCTTGGCTTCTGAATTTACTGTGGTTTGAGCCAGAGTGTCATTTTTTTCCCTCAATATTTAAGAAAAAAAAAAAAGAACAATACGCAATCAAATCTCCTTGCTATTCTGGATATTGAACTGGGAAATTTAAGTGGCAATCTATTTCCTTTTCATTTTTTAATTCTTTCGAAGAAAGCTAGCTTGCTCATGCTCATTTGTATTTGCTTTAGGGAAGTGGAAGAGGTATTTTAAGGAATTGTTACTAGAAAAATCTGCAGCAATGTGTGACATAGGTCTCCGCATCTAAGTTTTGACTATAGCAAACCTCAGCACTGTTCATCCTTTCACAAATCAGCAAAGCTTTGTTCTATTTTGAAGTTTCATTTTAATAAAGAGAGTTTAAGCATGTTCTTAATATGTGGCATATGGGAAAGGGCTTTGCTTATTTATTAAATCCAGTCCCTAATTTCCAACGTGCAGCTGTCTGTCCTTGTTATTATTCAGAGCAAAGATGGGATCCATGGCAGGTACAGGCCACGAGATACAATTTTATTTCATTCAAGTAATCATTTGGCTGTCCCATGTCTATAATCAGATGGATTAGTGTTCCTTGGCTTTGCTTTTCAAATTTGATAGAAAGCAAAGTTGTCTTGTTAAATAGATTCCTTGCCTGCTCCGTAATTCTTAGAGAAAGCCAAAAAACCCACAAACAGTTCTCTTTGCTTTCCCTCCCCGCAGTCTGAACTGGCATGTATCACAGGTATGACGCTGGGACAAAAGTTATCCCACTTTTAAACCAATTTGATTGTCTTTGTTACGTGTTAGAAGCACCATCTGCTGTTCCAGAAAATAGTATTATCGAAGGGAAGGACAGAAAGCATTTTGGGTTGTGTTCTGTGAAGCAACTTGCATACCATCTATATATTGGCACCCTCCATAGTTTTTTATTTGAGTTTTTGTAGTTTCACTTGTTACGGATAATTTAGTCTCAAACTAGGAACGCCCAATATCCAGGGGCCTCTAATGGATGACTTATACAGCCGAGTAGTAAACTTTTTTAATTTGTAACTCTGCATGTGTATGTTTTTCTCTGGAGCACTGTGATCAGGATTTCAAATGAAGGAAAATCCAACTTCTAAAATTTCCTATGGAAAGAAAGATCCATACAGCATTCTTTTTTAAAGACAGTCTTATCGCTCAGACCCAATTTTCTTTATGCTAGTTATTTTTCTTAACATGCCACTGAAAGAGGCTGATGTCTTTCAACATACCTGGTTTAATCATATAAAATACAGATTAATTACAAAAATTTTATGTCATTAAGAATGAGTATTATCCTTTTTTGGATAATCAGTCAAGTAAAATAAGTTGGTTGAAGCTTACTTTTCAAAATCTTTGGGGTTTTTTTTGGTTTTGACTACTATACCTTAAACCAAACAGTGAAAAGAAAGACGACAGACAAAGGTATGGTTCTTGGTGCCTCGTGTTTTGGCACAGGGGACAATCACTCCAAGACAAACAGCAGGTATTGGACTGGAGAGCATATGGATATTTCTTCCATCAGGTTGCACTGGGAATAGTAATAGAGAAAATGCTGCGATAGCCTGGACGGTTTGAATCTGAATGCTTAGTTATTAAAGGTGTCTTAAAATTGTTTGGATCAGATATAGGCACGTAGGACAGACAAGTCTCCTGAAAATCTCTCTGAATATTGTTTTGTTGGTTGGAAGCAGTGCCTTTTCAACGGTTTATTCAACTTGTCCTTGGGCAATTCATATAGTTGGGGGTGGATATGGAGGTTAAAGGATTTTTGCAGATGTCTTGTCTCAAACCTATATTCTGTCAAAAAATAGCTGAAACTTATTTGCTGTTCTCTGTAGTTAAAAAGAGGCAAAGGGCTCTCTAACTGAGCAAGCTAAACTTCATTTTCACAGTTTCAGAGCTCAAACTATCTAACCCTCATAGTGGTCTCCAAATATGTGCAAAGTGTCTGGGATGATAGAAGTAAAGAAACAGATCTAGGCCTGCAATTTTTCCCCCCCCCAAATTAAGTAGACCACAACATATGTTTTGTACACAATGGATAAATATATTTTATTTTATATTATATAAGTTGTTCTGTGCACTGTTTTCTCAAAGATAAACTAATCAGCTAACAAGAAACAGACTAACGTTTGTCTTACCAGTGTGATGACTGTTAGGTAAAGGAATAGGAAACACCTTTTCCATGAATCATACTGACGATCAGCAGAGTTTTGTTACAAATACAAATGTAATTAGTATATTCAGTATTTCATAGCCACATCAAAAGGAAAGTTTTCCATCAACTACAGCTAAGTATTACAAGCCTAATAAAAATGCTAACAAGACGGACAAGTAATTCCCAGCCCTTATGAAGTGCAGATGCTCAAGGGTCTACAGAAATGTCACTTATCTTTTGTTACTGTGTTATGATCAGAGTTGTACCACAACAGGATCAGAGGAAAAGGAAGTTGGGGGGAACTTTATTTTCTATGGTATAATCATTTTAAAATAAGATATAGAAGTGTGGTCAAGATGCAGAAGTGGAAAAAAAGAGAGGTTGTCCTTATTCTTTCTGAAGAATTTTTCAGTCTCTGTGTTGTTCCGGCATGTGTTAGTGAAGCATGAACTGATGTTAAACTTCTAATTAGTCGATGGTTACATGTATACTTCATATCTCTGGCATAAAGCAGCCAGTTTAATTTTGTAGAGTAAGCTATTACTATTTCAGCACTGAGGGGAGAAAAATTTGACTGCTTAGATATCCACCGATTGTTGCTCAGTTATCCTAAAACAAGTGTAATATGTTAGGTGGGAGCACAATACTAGAATTTTTTGCTGTAGAGCACTTTTGACCTCAGAGCAGCTTTTAACAGGCTCGGTTGCTGTGTTGCCTGCCCAGTACGAGGTGTGTGAGACTGTGTCGATAATATAGGTATGTTCTTACCGGAAGATGGAAAAAATTATCGATAGGGCTCTTTTAGGAATACACTGCTGTACAGCAACCTTATGAAAGGGAAGACACAGTGTAGTTCTTAAAATATTTTGCTGTGAATGGTTCCTGGTTACAAAAATAAAATAAATTAATTGAATATTACTCAGTAGCCTTACATTGGAATCTATGACTTGAAGCTAAATAATAAAAATCAAGAGAATGAATAAATTAAATGGGAAATCTTCATAGAAGGACATTAGTATTTGAGGACTGCAACAGACTATTTTTATAGCTCTTGTTCAGAAGGCATTTTAAGAAAAAAAGAAAAAGGCAGTGGTGCATAAAAACAAGAAAGAAAGAATAATATGAAGAGTATGACATCAATGTAAATATCAGCTAGGGTCAGGTTATCCATGTCCAGATTATGCGTACTTGGTTGATTTTCCTGGCTGTGTTTTGTTGGTGGTGGTTGTTTTGGTTTGGGTTTTGTTTTTCGAAAATTACATAGGATGTGCTGATAACTGGTCATTCGGAATCTACATTGGATATAAACTGGAACATTTTCAGAACATGGATTTGATTTGTTTGGTTATGAAAAAGGAACTCTATTAAGCCTTTTGCAGCACAGAATGAGTAATGGAGATAGAAGGGAAGGGCAACTGTGCTAACAAATGAGGGTTCGTGGGTCCATGTTTTGTGTTCAGTCCTAATAAATACACAAGTGTGAAGCTCAGACAGTAATATTTTTAGCGCTCCAGGTATTCAGAGCCTTCTAGGCCTCTTAAAATGACAAACCAACTGGAAAATGGTGATGCCACAGTGACAGATATTATTTGGAGATGAGCTTAGGATATTTTTTGATTTACTTTTTCAATTTATCTTTATGGCTTTAAAACAATAACAAACTCAAAAAAGCAATTTTCTGAGGCATATGTAAGTCTCCACCTGGAGAAAAACATAATTTGTCCTTTAATTCTTCTTGCAGTATTACTCATAGATTGATTCCCTCACTTTGTATAAACCTTTGATGATGGTATTTGTTCCCTTTTAATACAGTTCACAGGAGTATTTGATATTACTGTTGTCAGGTAAATTTGGCCTGAATCCAGAATCATGCTGCAGTCTTTAAACTGATCTAGCAGCAGTGGTATAAATGTCAATTATGATGCACTTAGCTGAAAGTAAGTCCAACTTATATTGCTTGTAGTTTAACCTTCTCAATTTCTTTCCATGTTCAGGGGTTTGATTCCACTTCCTATTACTGATTATTTATTTATTTTATTTATGTGATTTAAGGATGATCAGGGAGTTGGAGCACCTCTGCTATGAGGACAGGCTGAGGGAGCTGGGGTTGTTCAGCTTGGAGAAGAGGAGGCTCCGGGGAGACCTAATAGCAGCCTTCCGGTACCTGAAGGGGGCCTACAGGAAGGCTGGGGAGAGCCTGTCTACAAAGGCCTGTAGTGACAGGACGAGGGGAAATGGCTTTAAGCTGGAGGGGAGCAGACTTAGATTGGAGATTAGGAGAAAGTTCTTTACTGTGAGGGTGGTGGAGCACTGGAACAGGTTGCCCAGGGAGGTGGTTGAGGCCCCATCCCTGGAGATATTCAAGGTGAGACTCAATGAAGCCCTGGGCAACCTGGTCTAGTTGGGGGTGTCCCTGCTGACTGCGGGGGGGTCGGACTAGATGACCTTTGGAGGTCCCCTCTGGCCTGGACTATGATTCTATATATTTCTGCAGTATCCAGAGGCCAAAGTTCTGTTTTGTGTCCTGTACAAACATGTAGTTGATTGCTAAACTTTCTGGGACAGGAATTGTCTCTGAAGTGTCTGTTACAGATGGATGAAGTGAATGGGGTCCACAAGGATAAAACAAATGGCACGTTTCCTTTGCTGACAATTTTAATCTATTTCCCCCCATTCTCTGGAAGACTGAATTCCATTCAGCATTCTTTTGTGCTCTCTTCTCCCTTTTTCTTGTACGTCCTCTCTCTCACTGGACCTCACTGAACCTCATACCCATGAGCTCCATCGGCACAGAGTCAGCGAGCTATATTGCCTTCCCTTTCTTGCTGAGACTTGCTCTTCTGGCTGGGTGCCTCTTCCTATAAAACAACCTTTTTCTCATTTTCAGCTCTATCCAGACGATTCGATTACGTGATGTGTACACTTATTTTTCACTCATCTAGCTGCATTTATGGCTGTGTAGCAGTAACCTCTGCATGTTTTTAAGTTAAGTGTTCTTCTTTGGTAGCAGCAAGGGACAGAGAAGAGGAAGGAAGAATTGTTCCTTTGCTCTGTCTCAACAGTGCATGGAGTTACTTGGGACAAAACAATCCCTCTCTTTTTGGTAATTTTACTAAATGGTTGGATATGCATCTTTATTAACCTCCTAATACCGTGACTGGCAGGTACAACCATTTCCAGACAATATGCTTCATTCAGTACTTTACTGGAACATTTATTGTATGCTGTGGCTGATATGAGTAGCATGGTGGATAAAGGCAATTATTATTGCAGTACAAGGTATATCTAGGTTAGGGGCTTTTTCCTTTCATTTTCATTTTAAGTGATAGCGTTTCTGGCTCCCTATTAGACCAACCAGGTCAGGAAAAGTTGAGTGTTACACCTTCTCATCTTGTTTCCTGCTTTGCTAGAGTGTTATAAAGAAATCTTTCAGAAGTTAATGTAGCACTTGAAACTGTGACGCTATTCAGAGTCCAAAAGATAATAAAGAATCATGTTCCAGTGGGTGTCATCAGTTATCAACAGCATAGTAAAAATTTAACAACAAGATGTATCTTGCGCTTTGCTTCAGCTGGTTTGAGTTACTTTCAACACTTATGTAAGAGATTTAATAGCATTTTGCTGCTTGTGGTATTTGTTAGAAATGTAATCTGAACTGTGGCAACGGAGGAACACCTGATCAAATTCTCAGTGGCAAGAGACTGGTTCAGTTTTGAAGTCAGCGTTGACTTTTCAGCATGAGAAAACAAAGATGAAGTAATCCCTTGTTGAGTGTTCTCAAACAGCAGGGTGTAGCTTTCTAAACAGTGTCAGGGCAATGGGATGTGACACTTGGGAGGACATGGTTAGTGGCCATGTGAGATGTGCAGTGTTTTGAAGCTGGGCTATGTAACTTTCACACCAAAAGGCTGAAAAGCATCTTTTTTTTTTTTTTCTTTTTTTTTCTGAGAGATACACATAAGAAAACAGATGACATATATGTCATACGTGTCATCTGACAATAACTAAGGGAGCATAGTCACTTTTTTTCTGTCAAGGTTTTGCAAGATTTGATTGCTGTTCATTGCTTTATTTGCATTAGTCATGTTGAGTTGCTCTATTTTCCTGCAAATGGCAAAAACGTTATGTAAAGGAACTTTCTTGGCTGGTTTTATCTGGGCTCACTTGCATTTGAAGTATAACCTGGTGGCTGGTACTAAGAATGAAAAAGGTGTATGCAACATTGTCTTTCTCCTTTACGCACATTTGACAGTACTTTTTGTGGAACATGAAGAATTTCTGGTACATTGAGTGGAGTGTGTGGGAGGAGAGGAGAAAACAAAAAAGAGCTGGAGTGCTTTCTGAAAAAAAAAGAAGAAATAGCTATTACTTCAAGTTTCAGAATTCGGTGGGGGGGAGGAATCTTCCTTGCATTTGGAATAGCACATGTGGGAACAATCATGTCTAAACAATATTTTTTATATGTGTGCTTCTGTAGCAAATCATATCATTTACTGTCTCAGTGTCCATGCATAACGTGCACATGGGAAAACACGTACCTCTACCAGATAGCAATACCCACTGGAGGTTTTTCAGTCTGACTTTAATCTTTTCCTTCCACGTAAACAAGTGTGTTTCTTGGGTATAAATATTGTCATTCTTGATATTTTCATTTCAAAATACATAGCAGGTTAGCGGTGGAACAAAATATTTTGTATCATGCAAATGACTGGCAAGATCAGATATATTCATGGAAATAATTAGTTTTGATTTACAGCTAAAAAAAAAAAAAGGAAAAGGTTCATGATGATGTGTAAATCCTGTACTCCTCAGTGGTTTTAGCATTGTTCATTAGTGTCTTTATAGAAGTGCTTGCAGCACCTGTTGGAAACAAGACACTTGAAATCAACTGTGGTGTTGTGTTCCTTATCTAACACTACTGATACAGCTTGCCAAAGTCCACGGGGATGTATTGTTTTGACTGATGGAAGTTGGCGTATGGTAAAGGGTATCAAGCAGGATGAAATCTTCTCACTCGTGGTTGTAGAAAATTGAGTTTTATCATCCCAGGTTTTAAAGGCCAGAATTAGACCTCTGAAACTTCTGAAAAGCAGGGTAAAAATAAAATAAAAAACCAAAAAAAAAAACCCTAAAAAAACCCAAACCAACAACAGAGGGACAGGTGGATCAGAGCCCTTGAGAATTTTGTTTATTATTCTCCATTACAGGAGGGATAACACATAAATATCTATGTGTTACATTTATGGAAAGAAAGTATATGCTGTGTTTCTCACTGTCTTTATATTGTAACAAAATATGTATGGAAGACTGCTCTGCATTTGGGCTATAAGCTAAATCCTCTTTGACCATGGGACAGTTCTCATCATTGTTCTGCCAAACAAAGCAAGACCCTTACACCTGATGATCTGTCTCCTGCAAGTCATTTAAAACAAAACAAAACAGTGCTGTTGTGTCAACATATGGGACAGATGACATGCAGCATAATCGATGTCTATGTCAATTCCTTGATGCCCTGAAGTTCACATAAAGAAGTCTACAATCTCCAGCAAGCCATAGGCTCAGACATTACATGGCAATACAGCAGACACCAGTTTAATGCTCTGACTTTAACCTGCAATGATGTGTTTCATCTTCACAGTTCATCTGCAGATCTCACTTGCATCTTGTTCGTTTGGTCTGTATTCAAGAGTTCTTTATGAGGTCATATTGTCTACATGGATTTCACGTCTGAAGGCCTGTTTGGTAGAAGAGGGGGGTATTCAAGATGTGTTAGTACTTAGGTGAAATCGTTTTAACAGAAGATGTGGATTTGCAGTGCACCAGCACATTCCAAAGTGATGGAATGGTTGTGGTTCTCTTACCTTAGTACTTATCCACCATACCACTTCCACAAGATGTTACTTTACTGTGAGCAGGTTTACAGAAGAATGAAATTCTGAGTTCCCCCAACACTGTGAGGCAGGTTAGGATGCTGTCTTGGTAGGAAAAACCATCGTGTTTCTGAACAAAAACTGGACAAAATCTCGCCATCGTGAAATTCTGGCTAATAACTTGTGTTGAATTCCTCTTGTCTTCCTGAGCATTCAAAGTATGGTGTTAAATCTTTATTGCCTAATGGATTTTTTCTGTTCCTTTTCTAGCTACCTCCAGCATGATTAATGATAAATATTTCTTTCATGTCACACATGTATTGAGGATTGCTCCTTTTTGATTATTTTATACTAATTTGCGAACTTGTTTTAGGTAGGGGTAGAAGTAGAATTCTTAGCATAAACCCCCTGTTACTTCAGGCTTTTATGAACTTAAAGCTAAAAAACAGGGTGTTGAAAAGAATACAACTAACATGAGTTTGTTCTCAAATTTTCTGAATTTTTATGAGGTTCTTCATATTTTTTCCTAAGAAGTTAAAAAAATCTGACTCTTTCAATCAGTGGAAAATGGAACTAAAGCCAAATATGTTAAGTTCTCTAGGTTTTTGCTTGCTTGAATGTTCTGGATGTCCTGATGCTTAAAGTGCATAGTGCACATAATTCTATGCTTGCATTTTGCCCAGCTGTACAGTGATGACATGAACTGACATGTCAAACAGACTTGAGAGCCCAGCAGGACAGGCAGCATTGCCATCATATCCAAACCTCTATCCTGCCACTGCTTCTCTTTAAACCTTTTATTAACCCCCCTGGCTGGAGACATAGGGGTAAAGACAAATACAGAGTAGTTATGTCCACAGAGATGCATGTTTTCAAAGCATTGTATAGCTAAATCCCTAAACAACCCCCACTGATACTAATGGGAATCCCACAGTGAAATCCCTGGATGTTTCCTTGAGCATGTATTCATTAAGGCTTCCTCTCCTGCTCTCTATCTCCCACCTCTGTTTTCAAGTAGAGAGCTAAGAGGTCTTTTTTGAAGAAAAACAGTTAACATTGTGTTCTGTGTGACCTATCTGTGCAATTATGAAAGGCCTTGTGGTGTGTAACATCTTTCATTTGATGTGGGAGGGTATATCTTAAAAAGCTATGGCAAAGAGAGCTAATGGTGTCAGGAACATTTTTCCCTTACAGTCCATGGGAGAGGAGCGGTGTCTTCTTGTATTATGTCTCAAATCCGGGAGCCAAATATTGTTCAGATAAAAGCACAGACCTGGGTTTCTCAGGCAATCTCACAGGTGCAGAATCAGTTTCTGATAAGTGTTGTTAATCAAGGGCCTTGCAGATTGGCCATGTGGCCTGTGAAATTAGGGTGATGACTGTTGAATACACCTCAGGTGACTGGTCATTCTATTGCATAACTAACCTGGCTGTGGCAGCTCAGTTTTTCTAGCTAAATCCTTCAGGAGAGCAACTAACACAAGGTTAACAAAGATACTTCTTAGGCGTGTCTGCTTTACTGCCTGATAAGTTAAAACAAACAAACAAACCAACAGCCTAAACAGTTGCGGGGCATCCTGATTTTTACAGCACGTGTTGCTTGGGCCAGAATTTTTGATGAGGCAGAGACTCCTCTGACTTTCTGCCCAGTCCCGAGGGCAAGGGAAACGTCAGCCCTTTCAAAGCAGTCCTTGACCTTTTCCATCAGGAGACCAGGCTGAGAAGCTCAGCCACATGCCCTAGCCCTGGGTAGAGAAGCCTGCTCACTAGAAGAACTGAGCCAGCGTCAGAATGCTCAAGAGCAGCATCCTTCTGCTAGGAGGAACCAGTATCTTAGTTTTATATTCCCTTGTGCATTTCTTAAGTCACGTGCCTTGTGCATTACATCTGAGGATGTACTAGTTAGACCTGTCAGGGATTTCAGCATCGCCTAGGTGCATTAAAAAGCAGGCTGTGATACAGACTGTGGCAGTGAACATTGCAGGGAAGTTGCTATTGCGTGGAGCGCACAGTTTGACTTGGGAACAGTCCAAATCCTTTTACAATTATCAATACATTTCAAACAGCAGCTTGTGCTGAACACACGCATATTTATACTAGGAAACCTATAATTTATTAATCCTAGCTATTAAAGTAATACATAGGGTTCTTTGATTGACATCTGGCTCTGCTTCCTAAGAATTATGTAAAGGGAGAAGACCTAATGTAATAGATATGCAAGTTTTCTCCTGGTAAAAAGGAAGGGTTTAGGTGTCCTCACCTGGCTGAGGAGCAGTCTGATCAGCTGTCCATGCTTGGACCTGTGGGCCTTGGTAGAAGAGCAGCTGATAGTGGAACCTGTTTCTACTGTTCCTGCTCTCAAAGGGTTGTCCCACTCCCACATTGCAGACTTGTAACTGGGGATAGTAACTTCTTTAGACCACCCCATCAACTAGTTGGTGGAGAAGTCAGAGAGGTTTTGAGCAATTCTTGTAGGAGTTTTTCTTGTTACATCTCCAGCTTTGGGGAGGTGAGAGAGCAGCAGGAGTTTCTTGAAATTTAACTATTGGACAGAAAATGGTCTCCATACATGTTTTGTCTTGAAGGCTGACTGCAGATACCACTCTGTGGAAAACTAAAGCACTCAGGAGAGAAACCTGAGCTTGGGATGAGAAGCCATAACCACTACAGCTACTTCACAGAGTGCTTCACATGGGCAAATTGTTCAATGTGTGTTCATTTAAACACATTGTCAATCGAGAAAAAAATGCGTGTGTGAACTGTATGTTGAAGTTTTTCAGTCAAGAAAGAGGCAAAAGTGTTCACTGGGTGTGGGTGCCCAGGCCGGGCTGTCAGGGGGTGCTGCCGGGCGGCCTCTGTGTGGAGTGGCTGGGCCTGCCCCGAGCCAGACACAGCTGGTTCCAGCTGGCCCCAACCCACCCACCACAGGGCTCAGCCACCATGGTGGCACCGTGGGGAAAGCCCGTGTCAGAAAGGCAAAATGCTGCCCGGCAGCTGGGGCTGAGGGGAAAAGTGTGAGAAACAGCCTGGGGAGAGGAGCAGGAGGGGAGGAGGTGCTCCCGCCACGAGAAATTCCCCTGCAGGCCCTGGAGATGACCGTGGTGGTGTAGGTAACTACAGTGCAGCCTGTGGAGAGCCCACACAGGAACAGGTTTATCCCGAAGGATTGCATCCTGTGGGAAAGACCCAGCCTGGAGCAAGGGAAGAGCATGAGGAGCAAGTGGCAGAGCAGGAGCTGTTGTGTACTGACAGCCACCCCTGTTCCTCACCCTCTCTGTGCCACTGCAGGATGGCAATGAGTTAAATTACTTCTCTCCAAGTCAAGTCTTGTTTTTTCAAGTGATGGAAATTGGTGAGTGGCCTCCCCGTCTTTATCTTTACCCATGAACTTTTCCATCTTATTCCTCCCCCGTATTGTTGAGGAGGGGGGGAGTGAGGGAGTCACTGGGTGGGCGTCTGGCAGCCAGCCAGCCAGCATTAGGCCACTGCAACATAAAAGTCTCATAATGATGCTGTACTGTAAATGGTGCCCAAGACTGCATAGCTTTCTGTGTGAGCCGTGTAGACATGTGTCCTGGGTTGAGAGACACAGGACTAACTTTTCTTCTAATGCTGGGGAAAATTGCACTTTTAGAAGAATCTAGTGTCTGAATTTGTGAAAATACTTACTTTATAGCCAGCCAGGCTCTGTCAGATTCAAGGTTTTAGTGTTTTCAAGCCTTGCCAGGTGCGGGGACAAGGAGGAGCAAGGCCTGGGCATTTGGCCCAGGCTGGCCAACAAGATTATTTCATACCATGAACATCACATTCAATATAAATTAGAAAAGTTTGCTGTGTAGCTCTCTCTCCCTTGATGGCAGCGGGTCCAGACAACTCCTTTTCTTGGTGTCGGACCCCTGAGGCCTTCCCTTCCTCCTGAAGCCATTGCGCTCATGGTGTCCGCCATTTGCTGTCCCTGCTGGGAGTGCACAGCTTCCCACTGATACAATTGGCTGAGTATAATTCTTGTATATCTTATATCCAGTATCGGGATTAATACTGGTTCTTTCATATTATTGTTAAATATTTAGTCTTAGTCTACTAAATCTATTTATATTTAAACCCTTGTGTTTCTTTGTGTTCCCCGATTCCCCTTTCCGGGTGGTGAGGGGTCATCAGGCAATAGAATAATTGTATAAACGACAATAGATGGTTATGGGTTTTCTCAAACCATAACATGTCAAAGAGGGATGGCAGATGCTTGCTGCTGAGAGGATTTTGCAGACTGTGCCTTCTTGAGAGAGAAAAAAACAACTGGACTGCTTCAAGATTAGTTTTGTTTGACAGGTGAAAGTAAAATCTGAGGGTGAGATTCAGTATTTTAAACCTAGGCACTGAGCACCATTCTTGGTAGGTATCTAAGGCATTTGCATACATTGGGCAGCCACCACACAGGACTTGTGGTCTCCCGTCCTGGGAGGTCAGGTAGCACTAGGTTGTCTAAGACTGCCAAATCCTTCTCTGATTGCTAGCTTATAAGGTGCAGTGCGTCTCTTATTTACTGATAATGGAGGTTTTCTATGTTTTAGGAGAAGTGGTGGAACTTCCTCATGTAACAACATGTCAGAGACATCTGTCAATAGCCATCCTTCATTGCCGTGCTGCTTTCATCAGTGGCACCCAGTAGGCCATATTGACATTACCTCCCTGAGATTTCACATGTCGACTGAGGGGACTCATCTTGCTCTTGATATCTTGTACTTGGGATTTAGACACCTTGTGCTTAGAAGAATTCCTAACTATGAATTTTCTTTCAAATTCAGTGATTTTTTTTCTGTATTTGAGGAGAGTTAACCTGACGTTACAGAGCAGTTGACAGATAAGTGGAGTTACAGCTGGGTAGCGCAGGTTTTCTGCTTGGCTGCTGGCTGCATGGTGTGTTGAAATATTACCTGACATAGAATCACAGAATCATTTAGATTGGAAAAGATCCTCAAGATCATTGAGTCCAACTGTAAACCTAACACTGCCAAGTCCACCACAAACCCATGTCCCTAAGCACGACATCTATACATCTTTTAAATACCTCCAGGGATGGTGACTACACCAATTCCCTGGGCAGCCTGTTCCAATGATTGATAACCCTTTTGGGGAGGAAATTTTTCCTAATATCCAACCTAAACCTCCCCTGGTGGGACTTGTGGCCATTTCTTCTTGTCCTGTGACTTGTTACTTGGGAGAAGAGACTGACCCTCACCTCACTGCAACCTCCTTTCAGGTAGTTGTAGAGAGTGATAAGGTCTCCCCTTGGCCTCTTTTTCTCCAGGCTAAACAACCCCAGTTCCCTCAGCTGTTTTTCATTAGACTTGTGCTCTCGACCCCTCACCAGCTTTTTTGTCCTCCTTTGGACACACTCCAGCACCTCAATGTCTTTCCTGTAGTGAGGGGCCCAAAACTGGACACAGTATTTGAGGTGAGGCATCAGCAGTGCTGAGTACAGGGGGATGGATGGTCACTTCCCTAGTCTTGCTGACCACACTATTTCTGATACAAACCATGATGCTCTTGACCTTCTTGACCACCTGGGCACACTGCTGGCTCATACTCAACCAGATGTCGACCAACACCCCCAGGTCCTTTTCCACCGGGCAGCTTTCTAGCCACTGTTCCCCAAGCCTGTAGTGTTGCATGGGGTTGTTGTGACCCAAGTGCAGGACCTGGCAGTTGGCCTTGTTGAACCTCATACTGTTGGTCTTGGCCCATTGATCCAGCCTGTCCAGATCCCTCTATAGACCTTTTCTACCCTCGAGCAGATCAATGCTCCTGACCAGCTTGATGTCGTCTGCAAACTTACTGAGGGTGTACTCAATCCCCTCATCCAGGTTATTGATAAAGATATTAAACAGAACTGGCCCGAATACTGAGCCCTGGGGAACATCACTTGTGACCAGCCGCCAACTGGATTTAACTCCACCACTACTCTTTGGGCCTGGCCATCCAGCCAGTTTTTTAACCAGCAAAGCGTATGCCCATCCAAGCCATAAGCAGCTGTTTTCTCCAGGAGAATGCTGTGCAAAATGGTGTCAAAAGCTTGATTAAAAGTAGCTCTCATGTTCAGTGTAGATTAAGAAATTCCATGTGTGTCCTAGATGCAGATTTTTTAATACAAAACCCCTTGATGATGTAGACGGGTATATTCAGTCCTCTTCATAGCAATTGCACCTTATCATGAATTAGTAGACTAACAATGCTGAAAATTATTATCTTTCTCTCCGGGTCCTGGTGATTCAAACATTCAACAGTACCATAGCATTTATCAGCTTTAGTTAGACCCACTTTATCTTGAGATAAAACAGCATTTGGAAGTAGATCCATCATTTAGTGTGCAGTTGCTTTGGTACTTTTATCAAGTGATTAAAACCCAGAATATTTGCTACTGGAAATGAACATTTATCAAGGTTTACTTAATGCATATGCAAGAAAAAGAAGGAAAGCTATGCTAAATCAGCAATTTTGTTCAGTTAACTCAGTTCCAGCGACAGTTTATGGTAGGCTATGAACATATGACAGGTCAAATACTAACATAGTAACAGCACATGTAACTTCTCCCAGAATATCCTGTTCCCAAATAAATGAGAGAAAGGTAAGGGAAATTAGGTTTATGGTGGTGTACTGCAAGGTAAAAGTGCTTAAAGCCCTATAGATACTGTGGAGAAATAGACACTTAATCACATGTTTACATGCCTGTACAATCAGTTTAATTAAATTACTGTCAAAAGCGTATCATTCAATTTTTCCTCTTTAGGAGGACTAAGTAGAGCCTGAGGAAAGGATGAATTCTGAATAAGAGGAAGGTGCAACCGAGTAGGAGATGAGGGTTAAAATAACCCAAGGATAAGTTTCTTTGAGGGGTAAATGAACTGGAACAGCACATGCTTTTAAGTGGCTAAGACTTTAGGCAAATATTTCTTACATGTTTGTAAAACAGACTAATTAAAAATTTTCCAAAATGTGACTCCTCAGTGAGATTTAAAAGGGCCAGGCAATTTTACTTCCATTATTTTAAATAATAAATAAAAATAGGAAAAAATTCCCAAAGAATGTATGAAACATTGAATGTAAAAAGGTTATTATTTTACCCCCAAATAAGGCATCTTTATCTGCTTTTATTAATTAAGTTTTTAAAAATGTAGGCTCTGTATTTATTTGGTATGTAGCCCAGCAAAATTTCCTGGAAAACCTGAATTAAAAAAATGAGAAAAATTACTATATCTCACTGTTCCCACGTAAGGTTGTTTGGCTGGATAGTGTCATGAAAGACATAACGGTGGAAATTTTTCAGTGAATTTTAATGTCTGTGTCTCTGTCAATGCTGTAATGCCAGAGTAGTTTACAATCAAACTAGTTAGGGCAATTATTTTCCAGGTTCATATATTACATACAGACATTATTAGATGGTAACTAAACTTTTTCTTTTGGCAACTTTTTTACAGACCTATATTTTACATCAACGCAAACGCTAGTCTCATGTTGCCACAAATTTAAATAGTAATAGCGAAAGCTCTGTTTTTCATCTCTTAAGCCATTGCTACTTTTCCATGAAAGGTTACAAGCCTAAGCCTGGAAAGCTCTATTCCCTCATCAGAACATTTGGGACTGTAAGAGTTACTGAAATGAAAATCAGGTCAATATTTGCATCAGGTCCTTTACGAAAGCAAAGTGTTTGGCATCTGTATCATATTAAGGCAGTTCAGCTAACGGGAGCTCCTATAGTGTATAATTGAGCTGCAGGTTTCTGGCACTTCTGAAAGTCAGACTACCTGCTTATTTAGGATCTTAAATTTCAGCTACGTGGTAATTTACTGGAATGAAGCTTATAGCGGGACTAGAGTTTAAACATGGATGCCAGCGCCTGAGTGTTGTTTAAAAATTCAGACCATAATTTAGAAGCTCAAGATGTAGCAAATATATACACCAAATATCATCATAACTAATGTTGTTGGCATAGTGTGGTGTATTCTTCGAATTTATAAGAACTTGGATAAAAGACGGAGGCTAATAGTACTGCATGCTATAAAAGTTCAGAATAAAAGATCAGTTTGTGAAGAAAACAGCAACTGAAATCAAAGGATGTAGAAAACTGATGCGATACATGAAGCAGTTCTAGAATTAGAAACATTACTCTAAACATAGATGTGTTTAACTATTTTCCATTTCATTTGATGCCAGGTATAACAAATCAGCTAATTTTTTTGCTGAAATTTCTTAATTCAGACTTTAGTTATAAATGTTTACTTTGCTAGAATGAGTCAAAAAAAAAAAGTGGTACAGTAGGGATTATACATTAAGACAAAGATCTGGCCATGCTTAGAGGTCTGTAATTTCATTTACTTCAGTACAGTGCTTGAAATTTGTCAGGTTCATTGCTACAAACAAGAAACACTAGGGTTTTTTCTCTCAGTAAGCACAGAACACAAAATTACATATTTTCTTTAAGCAAAACACTGCCTCAAATTCTTGCAGGAATACTTGAAGTTTTCAGGTGCTATCCTCTAACAAAAGCTTCAAATTAGCACTAATGTACTTGACATTATGGAGTGGGGTTTTTGAATAGAGGCCATGCTAAGGTTTTTACAAGGTTCATACCTTTAAAATTGTATCACCATTCTGCTCTCTAAAGGCTTCCTTTTTAGCAATGAAGCTTATTTTTCTGCTATATGATGCTGTAGCCCAGACATTTAAGCTAAAGGGAAAAATTAATAATTAGCCTGCAGATTTGGAGTTTGAATTTTAGGTAGAGACAAACACAAAAAAGCTATTTGGTAGCTTATTGTTTTGACAGAGACAATAACAATGGTCTGGTTGAAGAAATGTGCTTTAGTTAATATTAATGGCTTTAAAAATTTTTTTTTTTACTCTTTATTTTGTTTTTGAAAAAAACCTTATGTTGGAGAACCAAAAGCAATTTCTTGTGATTATTTTAAAATGTGCATTCAATATAGTTAGTTCAATTTACAATGATATCTTATAAAAAAGTCTAACACCTTTTCATATATATATTGTGTAACGTAATACATAATATTTCAGTCATTAAAAAAAATGCATGACTGTTCAATACAGGACTGTGATTCAAAGAGATGTATAGTATACAAATGAAAAGAAAAAAGCTCCTTTTTTGTAGTAGTATTGAATACAGTGTTTTGTGAGGACTGATATACAACAAGGCCTGTCAAACATTCGGCTATTGCATTAAAATTTTTCATTTCCCATTGGAAAATTAAATATTTTCACCTTGCTATCTGTAGTATGATCTCTACCAAATGTGGGAAAATGTAGGGAAAAGCACACATCTGTAGGTAATATTATCTGGCTGTTATAAGGAAATTTGGGATGTTTTGAGTGGCAACTACCAGAAAGATGAACAAACATTTTAAAATAATTATACTGAATACGTAAAAGGGACAAGGTTACAGTAAGCCTAATGTCTTTTTTTTTTGTTGTTTATCAGTATGAAATTGTTATAAAAATCAACAGACACTGTGTTTACGATACTGCCTGAATTATCTTTCCTCTGGTGATTTTTCTTTTTTTAAAAAAAACCAGTAGAACCTGAAAGTCACTCAGAAGATATATTTTATCAGATTTGGAAAGCATGCAGTTCTAATAAGTTGGGGAAAAAAACCCCTATGATAATGAAGAACACCAGCTTTCCTGGGAAAGGTATAGTTCCCTAATTCAGAGCAGGCAGTAGAATATGAAATCAAGATTTTAAAATATCGGATGGATTTTCTATTCCTTTCTGATTCATTAGTATTTTTGTGTATTGCTGGATGAATATGTCCTAAATACCCGTAAAATGAAAATGGTCTCTAATGCAAAGGCAAAACTTGCAGAACATTGGGCACCAACTGGAAAATGATTTTATTTCAGCTACCAGTGGATGATTACTAATAACACAGATTTACTTTGCCTTCGTGTTCAGAATACTTATATGTTTTTGTAAGCCGTCTACTCTGAATTTATAAATAGGAAATAAAATAACCCTTGAAAGCCAAACAACTTCTTCTCCTTGTCGCCATATGCTGCATCTTTTCCCCCTAGGTTTTGTATACTCGGTGTGCTGAAGAATGGTGTCTTTTCTTTTCATGTTGCTCTGTCGGCGGTCATAACAGCTATTCTCTTCATGAATATGTAAATCCCATGCATAAAATCAGAAAAATTAGCATGGCGATTCCCGCTATAGAATGCGCCCAATTATGTCTGTCTAATACGTGAATAGTGATGATTTAATCTTTTGACTATCTGAGCGGCTTCAGGTACTGTTACAAGAGCTGCTGTAATTACAGCATACCCCAACACACAGGCTGGATGTGTGCACATGCTGGGGGATCATCGGGCTTTTAATAAGAGCTGGGCATCTGATGCCTGGCTGTGATGGAGTGCGTGCAGATTCAGTTACAGGCGCTCACTCTGATGGCGAGTGACAAGGGAGAAAAATGCCCTAGGTCTGCAATACCCTTCCCCTTACTAACTGAGACTCATTTGCATTTGAAATTTTTTTTTTTTTTTTTTTTTCAGCAGCTTTTTCTCAGCCTTGCCAGAAGGGAAGGTGCTGCTGCTGCTCACACAGGTTTTGATGAACCTCAGTGCTCCTGGTGCATGTCCTGGACTGGAATTTACCTTATGTCTTCAGATAAATTTTTGGTCCTCAGGGATATGGTTTAGTGGTGTGTGTAATTTTTTTTTTTTTTTTTTTTTTTTAGTTCCTGCTGAATGCTTACCATTAGAACGGAACGAATAAAAGTTTGGATAAATAAAGGGAGAAAATGGTGACCGTATTTGCTAGGCGTCCTTAACTCATTTGGTTTATCGGGAATGGGTGTTGGAGGGGGGAGGAAGGACATGCAGAAAACAAAAACAGAAAGGCACCACCAGCAATTGATGCATTTTTGTATTTAAATAAGCAGGCGTGCTCATGCATATTTATATGACGTGCATGCCTATGCGCCGCTCTGAGCAGTGGCACTGCGGCTCGGCTGCAGTAATTAGGCTGATGTAATTATAGCAAAACAAAGCCAGCTTAGGCTGATATTATTTTTCCCTTTTCATACAGTGGGAACATTAAAGACATATGCGTATTCCAGTGCACAAAAAATGAACCTGAACTGCTGTCAGAGGCTAGGAGGACAGTGTGGCCAGTGCACCTATTGTGTCACTGCTGTAGAAAGCAGCTTAGCGATTGGCCACTGTCTGCAGCACATAATACTGACTGGTTATAAAGGACTTGTCTAGAGGAAAGCCTGTAGGTACTCCATTGTCTGGCAAAGTTGATATGACTGCATTCTTTTTGCAGGGGGTCAGACAGCTGAACTGTAAAAGCTGCACAGATTTTTTTTTTTTTTTTTTTCTTCTTCCTCTGTCTCTCTCTCTCTCTCTGTCTCTTCCATACAGCATTTTTCTTTCATGCCCTGTCTCAGTTTGCATAGTTAAAGAGAATGCTAATTAAGATCCCTTGTCTTAACCTGAAAATAATGACTCGGATGTAAATAGAAAACTGGCGATAGTATAAAATATTCCTGCGTAGCACCAAGATAGCAGTTACCGTTCTAGGGGAAAAAAAATGAAGACTTTTTTTTTATAATCAAGGTAAACAAAGAAGAGTTATTGCTTCTCTTTCTTCCTTTCTTTCATTCTTTCTTTTTCTTTTCTTTTTCTTTTTTTTTTTTTTTAAACCAATGCTGCTGTGCTATTGCAGGTCAGATAATGTTTTATTTCGGAAAGTGTGCTAGCTACCAAATTTAAAAGTCCACAAATCAGTTGCAATTTAGTGCTTATTAATCCTTCTTAGGATGTAATTCGGTGAAAGAACTGCTTTAAAAAAATTCTTTTCTGTATTATAGACGGATCTAACAACGCAGTCTGGGCTCCGTGCCAAAGGCTGGTATTTCACAGCAGCGACCGCCTTACAGATGAGCTGTGGGAAGCAGGAGGGAGACTCTCTTAGGGTGCCACTACTATGGAGACACAGCTGGGCTGAACAAGATTTGCTTCAAACGACAACAAGAGAGACAGAAAGTGTCTGGTTCGACCGCTGCCCAAGCAGGCAGTAACCAGAAGAGCTAGCAGCCAATCCGGCCATGCTGCACTGTTCGAAACCAGCTCTACATCCCAGCCAATCAGTGACATCACTGGTGAGAAACTCATTTACATCATGCAGTAATGAACTTTGTTTAACGTATCCTTTTTTCTTTTCTTTTTTTTTTTTTTTTTCCTCACAGAGATTAGGTCCTCCATTAATTATTCTGCCAGCATAATTTGAATCGCTATGCAAAACGGTGGCTACATTTTTCCTGATTTTTTTTTTTAACTATGTGCTGTCTCTGCAGGTAACCATGGGCATTGTTCCATTTTTTTTTCTGTTGGCCCCATAAAACCTTTAAAAGAGTCTTTTATTGTTAATATTGTGCATATATTTTTCTTTCATGTATGTTTGTGTCCTTGTAGTCCTTATCTAATGTGGTACTGCTTCCTCCAATTATAGTCTGAGATTACCTTTAACCATCTTGGAAGGTAAAAAGGGTGTTGCTGCAGCATTGAGTTTGCATCTTTAGCTGCCATCACGATCTAAGTACTTATTCTAATGCTTAGAAATCATTTTGCTGTGGCCGTTTTACATATCCGGCTGCCTCTAAAGGTTCTTACATGCATCTGTTACAACTGAGTGAAGTTCAGTACTGTTATATTTCATTCTTCACCACTTTCAGCCAAGATGTCATTTTATTAATGAATAGAACTGAGATCATTTCTGAACAAATTTCACCCCCTTCCTTCCACCTCAACACAATGCACCTGATTTGCATCCATTTACCAGAATAACTGAATACAAGAGCCAGTATGAAAGGAAGTCAAGGGAGAGCTTGCATACTGCTTCGGGGTATGTTGCAGCAAAGCGAAATATAGAATTTTTGTTTAGCTATTTCTCTTTTTATTTAGGATGTGCTTAATCTACACAGAGAAGATTAGATCTTAGCTTGAAAAACTATTCTCTAGCCAGCTTTTCATATTAGGGAATAGGTTTGGTGAGTTTTTTAAAATAATAAACATGCACATTTTCTTGAGATGTGTTCAATTATAAATGGAAAACGTTTGGGCAAGCCAACATTGTGTTGAACATTTGGATTTAGTTCTTTGTGGGTAAAGTAATTTGTTGTGCGAACAATTTAAAACCAGCCCAGAATACTGTGGAATGCAGAGATTTCAGACCGCATAATCTAATGAGGCAAGGTTTTGCTCTTCAGTATTCTAATAGCTGAAACAGAATCAGATATGAGACAAATTCAATATTGTGTTATTAAATTAAAGCTCTATCTACTGCTAGTGGGCTTCAAGAGGTCAACTGTCTTTGGTAAAGCAAAATTTTATTTAAAGAAGTATTCTTAAATAGAATTTTTGTTACAACGTAATAACTTCCCCCCTCCACGCACACAATAATGTACAATTTGTTTATGGAGCTTCAGTTATATATTGATCCTTGTAGTTGCTTTGAAAATACGGAGGATTTAAACACTAAACCATAGCTCTTTCAATGCATGATGCATTCCATCATCCCATCATCAGTATTCTGTGTGCGGCTGTCCTGATTCAGCCACTAGCTCCCCTGCTGCAGATCCTGTAATTTGAATCATGCGTAATAATATATTATCCTACTGGGGGCCTTCTTTCAGTAGGAGAGTGGTTTTATACCTTCTGCTATAAGAGAACTGTTGGCTCCTTGCCATCTCGTAGCCATTATTCACGGAGGCAATCAAGATAGTCTTCCTTAAGGAATAACATCTGCACAACTGCATGTGCCAGAAATATGCAGCCTCCCCTCACATTATAAATTTGGTTTTCTTGGAAGCAGGAATATTTGAGAATCCTTGAACATAAAAACTGGACGTTTACAGGAATTCATCAAAAGTGTATTGAATGTACCATGCGCCAGGCTGTGAGGACATTTGGAGTGGCTAACAGGGGCAGAGGAGAAGAAAATAGAAGCTGGTGGCTATTCTGTGGCTCTCACTAAAGTTTTTCAATGTCAGGTTACTGAGTTAGCTGATGATTAGTGCTATACTAAAGATGTGACGTTTTCCTTGCTGACAAGGTAATTTTCTAGCTAATGTGCTGATGGTATGTTGTCAGTTGGGACTGGAGCTGCATTTCCCAAGTTGAGAATCTAACATTATTTGATGCATTCAACAGGATGCATTATCAGTTAGCAGTGAATGAAAAGCAGATACAAAGAGGGGCTAAGGTTGTAGAAAATATGGAAACTTGACAATGAAGTAGCAATCTCAGAAATGCAGAATCTGAGAATGCTCTTAAAATACAAGCTTATGAATTGTATCTTCTGGTAAAAGCTCTGTAGGGCATCTGAAGGCTAGTGAAAGCAACTGCATGGGGGCAGAGAAAGAGAAACGCCAGTTCTATCATCTGTGGAATGTGAATCTACCAACACTGTGGCCTACTATTTTCTTTTCTTTCAGTCACATAAATATCATCCCTAAACCACAAACAAAAAAACCTGAGATCTTATTTTTACAAATATTCTTGTTGTGTAAGCATATAGAAGAGTGGAATTTTTTCTTAGATATGAGTGGTTTGACCACTCTTGTTAGCAATAGAGTTGCTATTTTTGATTTAGGGGAGAGGGAAAGTATTGGGGAGAAAGAGAAGAAAAGCCTGATTTAGCATGTTTAGCATCCTGGAGCTCACACGTTCCTCACTGAAGAACAACAATGCAACTGTATTAACTAATCCTACACAAGCTGTGTTTATTACAGTATTATTGAGATGTATAGAGGTGGAGAGGAATCTTCTTGTTGTCATCATCTCCTCTTTTACCTTCTAGAAGAGAAAAATAAGATCCATAACCTGGCTGAAAATTAGAAGTGCTAATACTTAGGAACAGACATACTTCTGAGACTAGAGGAATGACAGTTAAATAGGGATCATCTGGTGGCTGACATTTAAAAGAATCTTGTTAGAGGGAAGACATGACCTCAGCATCTGAATAATCTGTCACATTCAAAATACTGTACAAAAAAAAAGATTGGTGATTCTTAAAGAAACATAGGAAATCCAGTAATGTGGCCGAGAAATAAACTGAAGTTCAGCAAACAGGTTGGTGGTCACTGCTTACTTCCTAACTTATGCCAAGCTAGTAGTGAGGAAGAAAACTTCATAGGCCATTGCTGTTCTGTTGAAGAACATCTATCCATATAGTCCTTAAGTTTTCAATACTGGGGATCAATAGGAAAAGCAATACAAAGAACATGATGATTTGTTGGATCACAGGGAGACAAATCATCTTTGTGATAGCTGAACTCTACTTTGAAATGAGGAAACAGTAAGTAGAGCATGGCATTTGTCATGGTTCATCCTATTTAAAAGAAGAGTTATAACATTCTGGAGGATGAGCCAGCAAATAACAGCCACTGGAAATTACAATGTGTTTCTTCTCTACTTCTGTGAACAAATACTTTGTACTTGATTCTGTTCTTCTCTCTTAACATTTCTGCTTTTCTGATGAAAGCAGAAAAGTCCATTGAACATATGTCTTTTAAAAAAAAAAAAAAAAGCCTATTGTTTCAATATCTGATGTTTCCAAGCAGGATGCCTATGTGAAGAGAGCACAGACACTGAAATTTGTTTTCTGCCATTACATAGTACATAAAAATCCTACTTTCTGCAGCTCAGGTTGTACAATTTGTTATTTAAACAAGAAGATTGCATGGCAGAGGTGACTGCTATGTGAATTACTACATTTAAATTATGTCATATCTAATTGTTTATCGTTTAAGAGAATGCTCCTGTTTCCTCAAATAGTCAATTTTTAAAGAAACCAATCCATTCAAACAGTTTTTTGAATTAAGGGTGGCAATACTGGGAAGACACACTAAGAAACCAGTAACTTCTAGGTTCTTTCTTCAAAAATAAAAAGAGCAACAGTGAGAGAGATGCAATTTTTTCTTTCTCATTGATGGCCTTTCAGCTGCTACTCTTTAAAAGGCCTGCACTTCCTCTCTTTCTGCAGCATGCTAAATTGAATTGGTTTTAATACTAATGCATAAATCAAGACTAGAGTACCCTGCATATGTTTACCTGAAGGCAGAGGACCCTGAGCCATTAAATACACTGGCTTATTTTATAGTCAACAGTGAAATGGTAGAAGGTTATAGAGAAATATCTGCCTTGCTGAGTCTGGTCTAAAAATCTAGAATAGTACATACATATGTATTTCACTTGGCATATAAATGTTCTTTGAGTACAGAATGTTTATTATTTTGGTTTTAGGAAGTACTGAGATACAAACTTGTCTAAAACTGTGGAAGAAAAAGCTTATTTATGGGATATGTTAATACTGAATCAAAATGTGATCTTGGGTAAAGAAGGTCACTTACTATTTTATTGTGACACTTCAACTTTCCTCGCTTTGAATTCGGCTGTGGGAAATGGAGTGTGATGGCTGTTCACTGTATGAGAAAAAGCCTGGAAGGGACTGAAACTGTTTTCTAGAAGCAAGTATAGAAAGGATGGTGAATAATAGGTAAAGGAGTTGTTCAAGGTCAGTCCTACAATGACTTAAGGATGATACCAGAAAAGGGGCTCTTCCTTGGTATAAATGTTGCAATGAAATGAAATGTCTTAGTTTCACTGGTGGCTAACGTCAGGGCAGCTGAGCAGTGCGCGTTGGACTATGTAACCCTGAAGGCCACAAGGCAGAGGCTGTGATGTGCAAGGTGGTAAAATGATGACTTCTACAGCTGTGTTTTTATTTCTTAGAGTTATTTTCATTTTTCATGATAGAAGTCAATGTTGTAGTGCACTTAGTGAATGTTTTGGAATCCAGACAGATTTTATTAATGCATTTATAATTTTTCATTTTATTCCTGCATTTAAATGAAAGGAGAAAATGTCTTGCTATTAGAAAATCCTTAACCAAATAAATTTGAGACAATTGTTTTCACTGACAGAAACCAAGCTCTGTTACTATCCAGCAACTATAAAATTAGGTGCGAATGTTTTGTTATTAAAATTATCACAATGTTTTTGGAAAGTGTCTTTAGAAAGATTAAAGAATCTATAGTGACTAGTCTGAAAATTATAAGAGAAATTGATTTATAACAGCCTCTGATTGTGACCTGATTTGAGTTTGTGAAGAACAGAAAGTTATCTCCAAAGGGCAAATTTAGAGAGGTATCTTTGCCAAATTCCTAGGTTAGAAGGCTGGATTGGCGGCAGATTTCATTTCTTTTAACATGAATAAACTAGTCCAAAAGGCCCAATGACACGGACCTTTAAAAAAACCCACAAAACAACCAACTTAGATTGGCAAGATAATTATTAAAGAATATTCAGGTGATCTCAGGCGATGTATAACCATTAAAAGGGGTAGATGTAAACCAGGAGTAGCATACAAAGAATGGTACAGTTGTGATTAGATATCAGCTGTAGCAGGAACCAAGTGACCTTCGTAGTGGAAGCAGTCTTGCTTTGTTAACGAGGTATGAGCTAGTATACTTTTGCAGCTAGCGTAATTAGGTAAGATAGATCCCTAGTTGAGTTAAATTTCACTAGATGGCTCTGCGCTGTGCAGTATATATCCAAAATGGATAAGTAGAAGGTCACAAAAGCCATGTGAGCCAGAATTAGCTTGAAAGTTGAGAACCAACCCTCATTCTTACAGTTACAAGCTAGTATCAAAGTGATTGGACCTGGAAGGAACTGCCTTTGTGAAATGCCATATTTCATAATTACTTTATGTGATATACACAGACTTTCTGTACTGGCTGGCAATATATACATTCTGTGCAGAATTGTACTTGTAAAAAGGTAAGTGGAGGGCTTTAAATTTCAGGGCAGAAAGCTTCAAATTCAATCACTGGGGAACTTAACCTTACTGGAAGAGGCTATGAGCACAATGTCATTGTTTTGAAATCTATTGCTAAACACATCACAATCTATTTTTACGCTCGTTGAATCCTTGTCGTTGAGTGGTTTAATTCCTGGAAATTATTTTAATAAGTATGGAGATGGAAAGATGCACTGATAAAAACCTGCGGAGTATCTGACAAAGTGTAATCAAGTCTTCTTGTCCACTGCAAAGAGAAATGGGTATTTTTTGTCTCTAGAGCTGTTCATCTGTTGGTGGTTTGGAGGACTCTGAGAGGGACAGGAAGCTTTGGGTTGAGGCAGCAATATGAGGATAACTGACCTCTAATATGGGGGTTGTACCAAGGGAGAAAGGCTTCCCTGCTTCTGTTCTTAGTTAGCTGCTTCATCCTTACGATTTAACTTTGCCTGGACACTAAGAAATCTAGGGGATTATTCTTTTATATTCATGATAAAGAAGATATAGATTTAGGGACTGTCTGTTACTAGTTTTCTCAAAGGCTTTGAACAGAGGCCAAATGGCAACAAGAAACATATTTAGAATATTTTCAACTTTCCAGTGAAGGTGGAGTGGTTTTACGTCCTGCTAGGGTTGATGTGAGACAAACCTATAAGGTCTGTTCCGAAAAACACAGTGTAGCTCATTTATGACAATTTTAATGGATCTGATATAGTGTGCAGAATTGGGAATGTTTTGCAGCTGGTAGTGTGGGTTAGGAATTTGTAATTGTGCTGGTTGTCTGAAGAAAATTACTGTTTCTGTAAAATCTGAACTAGCTTTGGGTAATTTTTGTTACCAAGAGTTTTCAGGTTTAAAACAGGTAAGGAATGGAAAAATAATATTCCATTGTAGGTCAAGACACCTCAAAAATGACAGAAATCCCATAATGAAAAATTTGCTTTTGAGTTGGTCTGACAAAACTGCATCTCATCTTATCAGAGTAGTAGTTGGGATTCTTGTCTCTTTTATGGTCCATGAGCAAAACAAACAGGTTCACAAACATATAAAATGGTACTATGGAACTCGTCACCATGGGACACTCCTGACTCTAAAAAAAATTAGCTTTATTCAAAGACTATTCTGTCAAAGTCATGAAGAACTGTTGAACACATTGCCATTAACTCATGAAATCCTTGAGATTTGAATTGTTGAGGACTAAGAAATTATAACAGGAAAGTATCTCTATGTGTTCGTGTGCCCTTACTCTATTCTCTTAGGTGTCTAGTGTCAGAGATAGCATACTGGACTCTCTGATATGTTATAGTTTATGTAAGTATAATACCATTCAAATTTTCCTCAGTGCTGAGTACAGAAATCAATTGATTGTAGCTATAATAAATAAAATATAGTTGAGCAGATAGTATATGTACAAAAGTGAAACCAGCAAGCCACTAAATTGTTCTTCTTAGGTCTTACATTGATGATAAAAGATAGAAGGATTTTGATGGTGTGTGGAATAAAGCATGTTGAAACACTGTAGTTAATTAAAATAAGATATTTTGATTTTTGGAATGTTCAGACGTCCTTACCATTTATCAGAAAAGGTGAAATATTTCTGAATTTTTAAATTCTTTTGGAATGTCCCATTCAACATAAAATTTTGAAATTAATCATCTTGGTGATGAAAAAAACCCACCTGAAATGGTGAAACATCTTGCTACATGACAATGTCACATTTTGATAATTTCCAGCAAGCTGCTATACTAGGCTGTAAGGCTGTATTTCCCTTTGCTGTTAACTGAAGGATTCTCTCCTGACCTAAAGCCTGCACGTGAAATACCTATGAAACAATAACTGCGTGTGTGAAGTAATGTCTTCTTAGATTCCCATTAATTTCTCACACAAAATCTATGTTCTATGGCTCTCTCCTGTAGATCACTTCAATTAGTCTATGATTTTTTTATAGTGGTTTGAGTCTTTAAGTTATTAAGATATAGTAATATCTTAATATGCAACATCTTGAAAATGTAGATTTACTGTCCATGCAGAATGGGCTAAATGTAAATGTACATATTTTTTGTAAAAGCACTCATTGTTAAAACAGCTGCTTTAATTGGCCCAATATTATTTCTGTTTGTTTCTTGTCCTGCAAAATATGGTCACAGAATTAAGACTATGATAATGATGATTGCCATGCCGAAAATAAATATTTACATTGTAAATAGCACCCAAACACTAATTTAAGCTGAAAACAAGACTATAAGGATTTGACAATCTGTTGGTTTTTTGTACCAAAATATATTTCCATTCGAATCACTGAACAGCAACAAAGTGTTAAGCGTTGTTTCCACAATTTTTAGAAAATTACAATGGTTACAAATATCTGGAAAATTCTGGGGTTTAATGCTTCTGTGGAAATAATTCTAAATAGTCAACATAGTGTCATTGTAAAAAAGTTATAATAATTGCATTTGCAAATTTTTTGCGAGTTCTTTTTGAAGACACTGGGTGGTTTTGTTTTCAATCCAAATTTGGGAACCAATTCGGGTGCTGACATCAACATGAATGTTGATATGAATGTAAACTATTATGTTGATATAGTTACATAATTTTAGCATGCATACTAATTTTCTGGTGTGTATTTGGAACTATATATGTGTATTTTAAGAAAGTTTTGGTTTAACTAAATAAAGAGCGGTTGTTTTCTCGGAGAGGACCATGATAATCACATATTCCCTATTGGACTATATAGACATTGTGAGCTCTTTGAGGCAAAACTTGCTATGATGTGTGCTTGTTCAGGGCCCAGTACAGGGTGGGCCAGTGGGGTGGTGCAAGTCACAGCTGAGGGGTCAAAAGAAATGGGCATGCTAGGTGGAGAAATGTAGTAAAGAAGGTTATTTTCCAAAAACCTGTCTGCTTGCTTTGGTGCTTCTGGTCTTCTGGTCTGTTAGAAACATGGCTATGATAGGTTATGCAGACACAGCCTGAAATGCCAGCCCAAACTAGGGCTGAGCAGTCATTTATACTCTGATACCTTGCCCTTGTCTGCAGTCAGAGGTCTACAGCTACCAGGTGTTGGAGTGGGGTGGATATGTGAGACATCACGTTCCTGGCAACTCTAGGTATGCAATAAATGACTAATATTTCTTTTCTTTCTTAACTTACCTGCTCAGTCTCTCTTGATTGGCATAGTTTCTTGTACAACAGTGTCAATGGAAAACAGAAATGTACGTCTTCATTAAAATGTATCTCCAAGAGAGACCTAGGTACAAATTTTGTGCACCTCATAACCAGCTGCCTCATATTCCTAATAGTTAGGCTCTCATAACCGGTAGCTACATGATTTGTTTTCTCTCATTTCTTTTCACAGCTCCCATTGCCTGTATTGCTTATTATTAATGTGACTTCTTAAAATTTTCCCAAGACTTCTGAATAACTTTCATCTCCTCTTGCCTTCCTACCAATGCAGTTATTATTTTAATCTTAATATTCATGATAATAATCAGAGTTTTCTTTTTTTTTTTTTTGATGGCACAGGAGGCCTAATCAGAATCAGGAGCTGGTATTGTTACACAGCAATTACAAAGACACAAGTCCTGTCCAAATGACCAAAAAAAAAAAAAAAAAAAAGCTGAAAAAAACAAAAGCAATGCAATACAGTGTGTATCAGAACAGCATATAATAGTCTTATTTATTGTTGCTGCAAACTCTGCCAGCTTCAATATGTAAATCCTACTTTATTTCTTTAAAATGTGAACATTCTCATGTTGTTCAAAATTAGCATCATACAAGAACATGTAGATTTTTCTACAGAATAATGTTAATAAAATGTACGTTGGTACCATGTTCAGATTATACATAATCAAAGCTGGTATCTCCCACTTGTCTCTATAAGTGGTGTTATTTTCCTCTATTCAGGACTTTTTCTAAATGGAGTTAATCACACATTGCTTAAGTGCAAGCATGTAAATCAAGGACGTTTAGCTTTGACTCACAGTGCTGAAGGATACAGAATCACCTGTGATAGCAGATCTGCTTCTTCATCTGGACTTTAATATTGTATTTTCTGATCTGTGTCAGTAAGGTATACTCTAAAAAGTGGTACAAATATATATTAAGCATTAACATAACAAGTAAACAAATGCATCCTCTACCATATTTGGGAAAGGTAGAATCGTAGGAGGGAATGGAAAATACAGAACTGATTTCTAAGGAGTCAGCTGTTGAGATAATCCATTTATCAGTTTTTTTCCAACTTTTGTGTATAGCTAGTGAATTAGATAATTTCCTCTCCCTCTCTTCTGTACTGGGCATATCTTAAACTTTGATAGTAGAAAGTTTATTTCACACTGTACTTAAAACAGTTCAGCCCATTAGTTCTGTCCTCCTTATTTTACTTGGTGGATAATTTCAGCAAGTCTCTCAGTGTGCATTTTCACTTTGATCATGCCCTTTCCATCCAGTTCAAGGGAATTAGACGGGTTCTCAAGGGAGCTAAAGTAACTCTTCAGATTGGTTTTGTTGAGGTTATTCACTCACTGGTGAAAAAACGGAACAGCAACCAGGAAATATAGGAGCATACTTGGATTCCTTTTCCACTAAAATAATCCTTGAAAGCAAAGCTCTGTGTGATGTAGATTGATGGCAGAAGCATAGGACTAAGTGCACCTGGTAAGCAGCAGGCAGCAAGTCATTTCAGCAACAAGTTTATTTGCTATAGGCAGAGATCCTGTGAATTGCTCACTAAGTATGAAATAGCTTATTTAAGTGGCCTCCAAGGAAATGTTTTAGAGAAAATAGTTTATATCACAAGTTGGTTTGAAAAGGTTTGGTGATTTTTTTTTTTCTGGTCTGAAGCACCAGCAAGCTCTTCCAATACTCACACAAAGTTCACTGTTAGATGTTTTTTCCAGCACCTTTGTTAACTTCTATTGAGCTATTTCTATGTGTTGGGTCCCGGTCCCATTGTTGGTCTGGGAGGGGTTCCTAATGATTCCAAGGGTGCGATTAAGACATGTTAAACTTGCAAGTATCCACACTCTTCTCTTGTTTCCTGTACACAAATGTGCTTCCAGCTTCTATAGCTTGCCCTCTTTTGTTAGTCGAAATATTCCTTGGTGCATAGGCAACCTTACTGTTTATTCTTCACTACTTAACCCTGATATGCAGTTTAAGCTGTTGTTTGTCCTGTGCATTTTTTGCCAAATGCTAGAAATCCTGATAAAATCGTATGCCTGGAATCTTTGAAAAATAATGAATGAAAGTACAATCCTAGCGGTGTGCTTTGCCATTGTATGTAGATAAAACATACAATTTAAAGGACTTAAAAGATTTCAATTGGCTGCACAGAATACACTTGCATGATAAAGAACAAGCTTTGTGTTCACATTTATCGACAGAGATAACATATTTAGTACTCATTAATATTCTGCTTCTCTGAATTATGAGTTGGCTGATCTGCACCCTTTCTGTCTAAATTTGGGGCGTTTGGGATCTTGGAAAATGAATCATTCTTTAGCGGGAATGGCCTCAGTCTTGCTTTAAACTCCCTCCTTGTCAACTCTCTGCTTTGCAGTGGGGTTTGAAAAAGTTGTTCCATTTGTGATAGCGTCAAATGTATTCAGTGACCGTTTATTATAGCAATGTGTGACAGACATCTGTTAGAAGAAAATAGTGCATTTTGCTAAACTAGCTATTGAATTTGCCTGGCCCAATCAGACAAGAGGTTTCAATATCGTTTGTGAGACTGCTGGGAAGTGCTATTTAGAAAAAAAAAAAACGCTCATTTTCTCAGCACATACGTGGCTATATGTTATCTTTATAGCAGTACCTAAATGCATTAATGACTTTCACAGATGAGTTTAGTTCTCCAGTGTTATTACAAAAGATAATGCAGTTTGGTAGCTGTTCCCTGGTGGGTTTCCGTGTTCAGAGATGAGTTTTGGAGATACCATCAGGTATTGCTACCTTCTATCACAGGAAGATTGCTATTTTTGCTTGTGCTTCTTGCTTGTCTTGTGTATTCTCTTTATTCATTTTGTGTTGCTATTGAATTTACTATTATGGATAGTTGGTGAATAAGAGCTAATCTTTAACAATGTTACAACTGTGTCTCCATGTAGATTTTTATGGCTGCGTGTAGAAATATATTGTGTATAGCTTTTACATTTAAAAATCCAGTATATTGAGGAAGGATACTTGAAATAATATTCTTTTCTGTTGATGTAGTTATAAATATTCATGTTCTTTAATAATATTTATGAAAATTGCAAATGAAGCAGGAACTGGTGCTGAAGATAGCAAATTTGCTAAAAGGTAGTAATTCTGTTGGGTGATATAGGATGAGGGGAGTGTATTTAGGGGAATCGCAGTCAATAGTTCTGTGTGGGTTTTTTGGTTGGGCTTTTTTTTGGGGAGGGGTGTGCGGGGGTGTTGTTTGTTTGTTTTGTTTGTTTTATTTGGTTTTTTGTTTGTTTTTTAATTTCTTTGAGCAAATATAAACAAGGGAAGAAGTTTAAACTTGAATTATGTGGGGAGACAAGGTACAAATGGATAGTCCTTATACACCTGCCTGCATTGGTACAGTGCAAAAACCTAATCGGACTCACGTTTGGCATGAATGTTTTGGGTGAGTTTTACGTGACGCTAAGAACTTGTTCGCTTTCATCTCCTGATTCGCTCAGTACTGCACTGCAGTCTTGAATTCTTTTCTGGGAACATAGTCCTTGGAACCTTTCACACCAGCAGTTTCCTGGGCTATGTCGGCCTTGAGAGACTCCCAGAAATTTTCAGGAGCATTTGAAAATCTTCTGACCTGAGCAAAAATACTGTATTTATAGTCAGCTTATTGAAAAACTAAATAAATATGCTCTATGATGAGCTACTAGAACTAGTTGAAAAAATGCTAAAAGAAAATAATAATTTAAAAAAATTCTAATTATTAAATTTTCATGCTTCTTATTTCAGCATTTCTATTTTTAATCTGAAATGGAGTCTGAGTATTTTGTCCAGTTCTGTTCTATGGAGATTAAAATGTGAAGGCAATTCTTGCACATATTGGAAATTTTTTGGATCAAGATGATATCACATGTTTACTTTTACATAATATGTTGTGTTTATGGCTAGTATTTCAGTGTTAACTGGGGCTGCCAGTGATATATTCCTTCTGTAAGGGTGGAAAATGTTCCTCTTATGGTACTGTGCAGTGTTTCAGATGAAGCACAAATAATTATAATGACTGATTGAACACAGAAAGATTGGGAAAAGTGGCTGAGCCTGTGTAAACCTTTGTGTAGTCTTATACGGTGTATGTGTGGCTGCGTATCTAATGTTTTTGGGGGGTTGTTTTTAAGATTAAAAGCCTTAAGCAAGATGGACCAAGGAGTAACAGAACCTGTGTCCATGAGGCAGTTTCAGTTGCAAAGGTTTGTGACAGCAAAGCACTGTCACAAACAAGTTGAACTCCAAAGCCTCTTCTACACATAGGTTTGTCACAGATAGACTTATGGATTAAAATAAAGGATTGCTGTGTGTGGAAGTAATGTCATTTTTATGTAAGAACTTTGACTTCTGGCTTCCTTGTTCTTCCCATTCTACTGTCGGAGCGACCTGGGAAAACACACTGTTCACGCTTACACTGAATCCCTTTTGGAAAGTTCAACATAACTATAAAGCAGCTTTTGACTAGTGAAAACAAATTGTGTTTCTCATATGAGAGAGTGAAGCTCACAAAAGAGAATGAAGGTCAAAAGGTAAATTCAACTTCCTGCAGCAAATGTTTTTTGATCTGATTGCTGTTCAGAAGACAAGCACAGCTTTTCCTTGCAGTGCATGTCGAAGCAAGAGATGTCATCTAGCTAAAAATATCCATAAAAAACTTTCACCGATAAGCTTTTACTTTCTGAGTTTATTTTTTGGGTTTTGTTTGTATTTGAAATTCTCTGTGAATGGATCACTTCTATATTGTACAGCAAAAAAAGGAAAAGGGATGTGAAAAATGAAATGAAGAAACATGATTTGATAGGAAAATTATTACTTGGTGACATAGAAAAAGGGTTTGGGAAGAGATAAAAAGAAAAATATCCACCAGAAATCGCAGCTTCTAACAAAGAAATAGTGTCAGAGTTGGAAGCAGTAAAATTATTAATTTACATTGTTTTGGAAGTTTGTACCATTGATTTAATCATAAGGTCTCCTAATGCATTCTGTTTTCGCTACAGTCTCTGGCTCTAATTAAAGCATGGAGATTTGATTTCAGAACCTGATTGTTACCTTGAAGCTGTTCTTCTGGACTCTGTTAATGGTTTGTCAAAACCTTCTTTAGTATGCTGAACTTTGAGAGAAATCTAGTGAGAAGCAGTTTCTTGTTAGGGGATTTTAGCATCTGTTCTTCATACTCAGGCGCAAAATGTGCTGAGACCATGAAAAGAAGCTGGCAATCAAGCTAGGTAAGTGGGAGGGAGACACATTTTTCTTATACAGAGAACATCCCTCTTTTCTCCCGTGCAAGACATGCAAACATTACTGGCAATAAAATGGACATTTCAGCAAAGCACCCATGGACTCTGTCTCTGGGGGCACCAAATTACCTTCTTATGTTATACAGGTGGTTCCTCTATCAGTGTCAGTTAATATCATTTAGCAAGCAAATGTGGGAACTTTGAGCTGTCTGTGGTCTATTACTCATCGATGGAAAAAATACTCATACTTCACAGACTATCAGAGTGAAACTTTAATTATTATTCTTAAAGGGTAATTTGGGGGAGTCTTTGTTTTTCTTTAGATGGTCATGCCTTGGAAAAGACTTCTTTAACAAGACCAAAAAAAAAGAAGAGAGAGAAAAAGAAAGAGAAGAGGGAGGGAGATTAAGTGGTGGCTTTAGACCAAAAAATGCTATTACTTAATCATTTCTTCTCAAGATAAGTGACTGCATAAGTACTATTTATTTTCCAAAATAGAAATCACAGAATGAATTCCCCCTTTTTTTTTTTTTTTAAATATGAAACCAACCACTCCAGCCTTTAATGATACTGTGGCTTTCCTGGCTGGAGCCAGAGTTGGTTTTAATTGCTATTACTGCTTTTAATTACTGATTTCACTTTTATTTGTTAAAGTCACAGATTTTTTGTATTTATCAATGAAAGGGTGCTTGAAGAGATCAGAGCAGAATTAAGTCATTAAACTCCTAGTCTCAATTAAGTGAAACAATGCACGTATTGTCTCTAAAACCGTTTCTTTTTTTTGTCTTTAATTTGCTGTACATAATTAGTTATAATGTACAGGCAATAAAAATCCCCAGCTTTTATTATTAAGCTTTGTAAGTCAGGGCCTTACTCCACCACTTCATCTCACTTGGAACAATGCCTTTACGTGCAAGTAATTCTACTGTTGCAGTGATTGGGGTTACTTACATGGCAAGAAAGTACTCAGGGAATGAGGATGTTAGAGTCCAGACTTGAATACTGAGATGAGGTGCTTTGAAAATGTTTAAGTAGGTGGGTAGAGTAGCAAAGATTTTACAGATGTATCATGGAGTAGTTAAAGCACTCGTTATTTGAAATGCAAAAGAAGAGTGCCTTCAATGTAGAAAGGCAACACGATACCCGTTCTTGGATGCTTCCAGCATTGGTCTCGCTCTGTTTGTTCTGAAGTGGGAATCCAGCTGATGATCATTGAAATCAAATAAGCTGCCCTTCTTTTCACATTCATAGCATATTGAATACATTATGGAAAAACTGTTATGACAGTTGTATTCATCTGTTACATTTTTGGAAGACAGAACATCTCATTCTTCTGTCCTTTTACATGCATGCCCGTAGGCAGACATATCATTTCACTTACTCGAACTGCCTCATACTTCCGTTATCCATTCAAGTTTAACTGGCTGGCTGAAAACTTTCATTGCTTGTGGTGGCTATTTAGAAATGTGATGGACTGATAATTAGAGTTGTGCAGGCAACATTTCCTTTTAAGTCTAAGGCAACTTTGGTCAAATTTTAGCAAAGTCTTCTGCCACACTTAGTAGCTCTGTAAGGCTTTGATTTAGGCTCTGTCAGAGGTGGCTGAGTGTTTTCAGTTTGCTTTGTTTTCTTTCAGAGCCTTTGGCACAATTATTAGTTTCTTGGATTTTCCCTAGCACCACATTTCTAAAAACACCTTAGTAGCTCTCAAAATACGTGCTGAGATTATCATCCTTCCTAACTTTGAATTTAATTTGTAGTGCAAAGTGATCAAAATACCGACCTTTATTCTTAAGATTTGATAGTAACGTAGAAATCTCTCCCAGAACTGTGGCAGTTTTAACTCGGTCTATGAGGGTAACGTTGCTGGTTTTGCTGGGTTTCCTGGGGATTCGTTGTGGGAAAAGAATTCCAACTTTATATGCAAGTCTGGTGATAGAATGACTTAAACATGTGCTGGAAAGGACTATAACTAGTATGCCTGGAGGTATTCCCCTTAAGGTTCAGACTGCCCTACAGCTATCCTTGTCATTATATACCCTACTCCTCTGAGGGTTCCCATCTTATTCTTTGGGTACAAATTCAAGTTAATTCGTAGTCTTTCTGTTTATGCACAATTGTGAAGTTTTGTAAATGAAATGTTACAAAGTGTGATAGGTCCTCAAAAAAGCACTGCATTTATGAAAAGCAGTTTTGGCATGACTTCTTTAATTATATATGCAAGTAATATGCATTGGAGAACTGGCATCAAGTTCCTGACTGGTTCCTTCTATAGTCTCTTAAAGAATGGGAGAGTAAGATGGGCTCACAGTTCCTGGCAGTCTTTTTCTTTAAAGAAATGGGCATATTGCATGTTTTTCTTGAAAACCAAAAGCAGGATATAGGAACTGTAATGTTAATGCTTCCAAACCAGTTATTAAAAAAAATAAATAAATAGGTAAGCAAAAGAACGGCCACATGCAACTCAATTTTTACAACAAGGGGTGTGTGTGTGGTCCACTAAGAAAAAATAATATGCAAAATAATAAAACTTTTAATAGTCAAGTTGGGTCTAGTGAAGGTACAGGCATATAGTCATCTTTCTGCCTAACAGGGTGTTAGTGAGAGAAATTAAGCTATGTTAATTTGACTTTTTCTTAGTGGTATTGTAGGGTTTGAGGGTAGGAATGTGTGTATTTATCACATGGTTCTAACAGCTCCCTTTTGAATACCCAAACCTTTCAACAAAATGAATCCTTACATTCTAAATATTTTCTTGGATTTCAATGACCGCACCGCTTCCTTCTCTGATAAATTTTCAGTTCAGGAGATAAGAACCTCTTACCTTTTTACAGACTCTGGAGCCCTTGTTGCTCTGGATAAATAAACCAAGGTACCTGTACTTCAGAACAACTTTTCTTGGCTTACAGAACAGTCTTAATTTTAATTACCATATATGGCTGAACCATAAACTAACGGGCATGCAGACTTTGTTCCAAAAGAATTACTTTTTGTTTCAAACAATGTAAGAAATAGACTAAAGAAATTCATACATTTCCTCACCTCATTTCTTGACACCTCAGTGAAAAAGGCGGAGTTGCTTATGGCACCTAGAAGTCTTAATTTTTCTTTATCAGTGCCTTCTGGAAAGTGGAGTTTCTCTTTTGTACCTGCAGTCATATTCCATGGGCTTTCTTTTTAACAAAATGCAAATAATCACTAAGCTTTGCTTTATAAATTCTAGTCATTTTTTATTAGATGGCCTTCTGACTGGTCTTGTTGGATGGTTAAAATATATCTCATCATCTAATGTATAACTAGCTATGACTCTCGTGCAACAAAAATTGGGAAGACACACTATTGGAATTGTTCAGCCTGCAGAAGAGAAGGTTCTGTGGACACCTTACTGCTGCCTTTCAGTACTTAAAGGAGGCCTACAAGAAAGACGGAGAGAGACTTTTTACCCAGACCTGTAGTGATAGGACAAGGAGTAATGGTTTTAAACCAAAAGAGGGTATATTTAAGTTAGATATAAGGAAGAATTTTTTTATGATGAAGGTGGTTGAAACATTGGAAAAGGTTGTCCAGAGAGGTGGTAGATGCTCCATCCCTGGAAACATTCAAGGTCAGGTTGGACAGGGCTCTGAGTAACCTGATCTAGTTGCAGATGTCCCTGCTCATTGCAGGGAATGCTGGAATAGATGACCTTTAATGGTGCCTTCCAACCGAACTATTCTGATTCAATACCTCTCATAGCCCAAAGGATATTCAATAAACTATTCAAAGAAGCCTTTGTTCAAACAATATTCACCAGGATTTAATATTCCCTGACTGCTAAGTGTGTCTCATTTATCCTGTGGATGGAAATTTTCTACAAGTGTGATGGGAAGTTCACAGAAGAAAAATGTGTTTCATTCTAAAAGGAGTTTCCAGTCAGATGCAGATACAAAGAAATCATGTAGTGAGAAAAGTCAAGCTGTCATTAAGGAAACCTGTATGAATGTGTTCATTGGTAGAACTGGAGTACAGAAGAGCTGAAATGTTTGAGTGAATTTTAATTTCTTCTATTGCCAGCTCAGTCTGTGTACCAAGATGTCCAAATTCAGGGAGTAAACTGCTATAGTTACAGTGCCAAAGGTTTAAACCATGATGAGCTCCATGACAGTGTTTGGGTTTGTTTCTTGACCATTGCACTAGCAGCCCTTCTTAACACTGTTGTCCTTGCCATGGTGAGGCTGCTCATAAACTCGTGTGACCAGACACACAGCAGTGGTGGGAGATCCCCTCCTGACAGCACTGCTCAGAATGAACAGACTGAGGAGCACAGTCCACATCTGATGAATGAAGAACAACCTCTCCTTTTTCAGATCAGAAGCTTGGGAAGACGCACAGTCTTGTAGCCTCACCTTGTTCTTACTGTAAAAAGATTCTACCAACCTTAGCTCTTTTGGCAATGTGGGTAATATTCAAAGGATCTGACTAAAATACACTAACCAAATTGTACTTTGAAATAATGAATAACATGGATCAAACTAAAGGGAGTAGTCTAGAATAGGACTGACTGCCAGTGAATGTTTTCTGGCTTCTATGTCTGATTTTGAGATATATCAATTGCAGTGAGTTTTTGTGGCAGTCGAGCCTTCCAATACATACACCTCAAGCAGTCACTTTCCTGATTAACCTTCATTTGCTCAAGAGGAAGGCTCCAACGTTATCCACCACTTAAACTTAATATTTCATATACACTTAGTAGAAAATATAACTAATAAATCTCTTTCACAGTGACCATCAGTCTGCTCCCTGCATAACTCTTGTCCTAAAACAATTTCCCCTTTATATACTAGTCCTATCTAGACAAGAACTCAAATGGAGAAGAATGTAATGCCCAATAAGGTCAGAAATGTCAATCATTACGAACCTCTCCCAGACCAACAATCAGACCAGGACCTAACATGTCCCAACACAATAATTCTGCTCTACAGATTATTTTCTGTCTTTTTGTGAACTTGCACAGGTTTCAAGGCATGACTGCTCTCACAAAGACTGCCATCTAGAAAACTGAAGACCTGTTCTAGACACTTAAATTTATGTGATAATGAGTTTGTTGTTGTTTGAGTAAGTGTCTGTAATGTCAGGCTTTAGTATTTTTTTAATCACTTCATTTTTTAATAATTTCATTATGTCTGTGTTCTTTAGACAACAGAGTAGCTTTTCTAGTAGACCCAGAACTGAGGAAATTCACCGTTTCAGTACTGGCCATGAGCCATGATAGCATCACTTTCCCCCTCCACACCTTTTCCTCATTTGTTTTCCTGCTCTTTTTTGCATATCTTGAGCTTTGACAGCATTTGCTCCAGCACTTCTCATTTGGATCTGCTTGCCACTTTGTTTTTACTTCAGTACTGTTTTCTACTTCACTCAGCAGCTATGCATGTGGCCTTTCCAAATTAATGGATTGGAAAGGGCTTTCCATCAATGATTTATGTTCCAATTGCAACAATCCTGAAATGTGAAGAGATGAAATTGCATTTTCACACAGTCTAGAAAGTTGCTAAAGGAACTGAAAACTTTGCTCAGCATTCTCTTTTAAGTGCATTTCTCTGTGATTGCTTCAGTCTTCCTCTGTTGCTGTGATAAGTTGCTTAACTCCGTGTTGCTTATTAAGCATACTGCCACTTGTAATTTCTAGTTCTAAGCACTAGAAATACAATCTAAACACTTTTGGAAATAGCTGCTCTTGCTTGTCCCTACTCTGGCATGATGCTATGAGTTACAAGTTATTTGTATTCTTAACTTCACAAGTAACATTTCTACCTGATCTTAAGAATCCGTATTGAATTCTAATACTTCTGTAAAAATAGCAACAACTGCCAGTTGTGACATTGCTAATGCATGTGTCTTTTAGTTTCTGTTCCTACGTATCACCTGTTTAATATGCTACACAAAGTTGATCAAACCTAGTTTTTTTCTTCTAGATTCTGTGACCATAAGTGATCTTGCAGTATGTCAGGCACTTTGCTTCAATTTAAGTGCCATGGTTTTGGTAGTCAGAAGCAGAAAGTTAAAGCAAATAATTTTGTTCGGTTCTGGAATAAAAAGTCATATCGTGTTTCTGTGAAGAGTGCAAAAAACTCTTAAATAAACAGCATATTTTCTTTCAGATATTGCCAAACAAAAATGGTCCTGAGAGTATAGGATACAGCGTATCAGCTTACTCAGGACTTCTAAAGATCTGGTGCACCTCAGTCTTATTGGCCTGGCTATGGACTGGTTTCGGATGTCTATGGAGCACAGCTAAGCTGAACAGCTTTGGCATTCCAGTGAGGTGGTGATTAAACTCCTGAAAGTACATAAGAAATTCCTGTGATCTGCTGGCACAGGAGGTATTTTTCAGCATTTCCAGTTTATGTCCATATTATTAAAAGAAATAGGATCAAGTCATTATTTTTAGTTCTAGTATGCAATTGTCCGTGCTGTTTAATTGTTAGCATGCTGCCTGACAGTTTTGGCTTGTGGCTGAACGTGTCTTAAGCGATAACATGGGCCAAGTGATATGATATGGCAGTATGGATGTGCATCCTGTTTTTAGGAAACAGAATTAACTATACGGTTTTAAGCCTTGCAATGCTGTCCTGACATCCAGAGGACAGGTTTTGGGGTTTTTTTCTCCATTAAGACATAATACAAAGTTTCCTTTGGTCTTTCAATATCTCTCTCATGGAGCTAACAGGTTAGGCTGTCAGAGTAAAGACTTAAGTTGAATTCTCTTCCAGGCTTCTTCACAGCATAGATCCTCAAACCCTAGGACAGGTTATTGAAGCATGGCTTGCGTAGAAGCCTTCGAGGGAGTAATTGGAAATCACCTTGTGCTTCATCGGAGTTTGCTTAAATTGATGTTGGTTTCTTTTTTCATTTATGCTACTTTGTTTTCATAATTTGGTTTTCAAAGGAATTTCTGCTTAATTTTGTGTTTCCAAACATTATCATTACTAATTTCGTGAGACTTATGCTAAGGCATGATATGTGAGTGAATTCTGTTCTCCTTCAGTTTTTGATTTTTGAATAGAGAGCACTAGCAAGCAAGGTGACTTCACAGACAATGGTCGTTTTCATGTTGTATATCTGAGACCATCAGCTATCTTGCCTGAGCCATGGGAAAGTCCATCTGCTGGTAGAGAATAATTTATGCTGCTTTCTAGACAAGATCAAGTGGGTGAGAAAAAGGAACAGAACAAATTAGGTCTTGCTCCCCATTGTGGAGGTAAACCTGTTTCCAGTACTAAAACCAGTACTGAATACCAGCTTACTTCGGCTAACCCAGCAGTGTCGCTGTAGCATTGTATGTCACGTTGAAACTGAACTGAATGTGTTTTCTGAAATGCCAGAAGACCTGAGTCAGTCTGTTTTCCAAAAAAGTATGTGAATTCTACATCCAAGTATCTTCCCATAGTAGTGGAAAAAAAAAAAACATCCATCCCTCTTCTATGATCATTTCCTCCCTTGGAGGAAAGGATAAGAATTATCAGCATACCTTAAAAATAGTAATTTAAAAAAAAAAAAACAAAAAAAGGAAAAAAAAGCAAACAAACCCCTGAAATCCACCAAATGTTTCAAACATCGAGGTTTAAAGTTAGTCACAGACAGCTTAAATAAATGTTTGACTTTCAGAGATGTTGACCACCCACAGCTCCTAAAAGATTTTAATCAGTACTTTGACTCAGAAATGAAGTAATATCCACTTTGTAAGTTTAAGCAGTACAGTTTTAAATGTGGTCTGTGAAACTTTAATCAAGTTCCCACATTTTTATAAATGTTTCCATAATGTGACAAGAATCTATATCCAAAAGCTGATTATGTGCAGTAGCCTGTTAAAAAGTCTGCTACCTTACACAAGACAGTGGTACCGTTAAAGCAATGTTTAAGGTTCCATAAACTTCATAACTGAAGATTAAACATTGCAAACAGGTATGACTGTGACAAGTAAACAAAGTCCTTTTCTTTGGAACTGTAACATATATATATATGTAAGCAATGGTAAACTTAATGCAGAAAGAAAATTTGCCTCTCTTTTTCTGAACAAGGATGCCAAACTGTCAAGATTTAATCATGGTGAGTTTTATTCTCACAACTACCTATGTAAATATAAAATTAGGACCTCTAATGAAGTCAATGCTATTCAAACTGGTGTATTTAAGAGCAGAATTATGCCCAGGAAATCTAATGTTTATGTTAGCTAACAGAATTTAAAGGAATTTGGTTTCTTGGTGTCCAGACCAAGCTACCACAGGAAATAACTTGGAAAATTTGATATAAGTGGCTCTGCACTGATTTTCATTTGGTTAGGGTGTGACCCATTGCATTCTTTGTTCAGCTTGCTTCTCGTTACAGAAGTTGTCTTCTAACTCACGTGGCTGTAGTAAAAGTTCTTTTAACTAAATTTTGATTTCAAGTGCTCAAATTCTTGTTCCTCATTTCAGAGGACATGATCAGCAGTTGGAGCCTGTAACATCATTTCCATGTCCGCATACTATGGTGACTTGTGTGTAGCTGCAGTGTCTGTGAGTTCAGCTGACATGTCCACATTAGATTTACCCACGATGTCTCATCATGCTTCTGTATTTTTGTCAGGGGTTAACTGCATCTCATTTGGCCAGCTTTCAACTACATTTTTTTCACGTTGCTGTCATGTTCTCCAGCGTTCTTAAAAATGGATGTACTTTCCAGGAGTAACCTACAGATGCTGTCTTGGGGTATACTTCTACAATGTTTTCTAGAAGAAATGTCTTAGTGAGCAAGTAATGACCACATTGGGAAGGGGGAGAATGAAGGGACCAATTTAGATCAGTTTCTTAAAGATCCAGTAAAAAACAAAACAAACCCCTTGCAGATTTTGAAAGTAGCCACCTGTGATTTCTGCTGTGTTTTCTTTCCTGCTACAGTTGCACTCCGTGTACTTTTATATGAGAGTGTTCTTTCAAATCAGAGATAATTTCTTACTATATGGACCTATTTCTCCATAACCCCATCATTTTGATTTTTACCAGCAGGGGACCATTCTGCTCTTTGCTTTACCTTAGTGAATTTTTGATTATCAGTGAATATTTTCTTTTTGTTTGTTTGGGTTTTTTGTTTGTTTGTTTTTCAAGTTCTATAAATGCTTTTCTCTAAAACAAACTAGATCTACTATAACTTTATAGTGGTCCAATGTCTGTGCTGCATTTTGAAATTCAGAGTAAAAACAATACTTTGAGCTCTGTGTGTTAATATGTGACATGACATACTAACACTGCCTCTAAGATAGTTTTAAAGGTAAACTGTGTAACAAATTAGAGATGGCTCCAAGCCCTCTTAAACTTTGACTTCCATTCACAGCAACCTTGCACGCTTTTGGAACTTGTCAATCTCCTGAGGCAGAAATGTATCTCACAAATTACTGTGATTTTATTTTCCAGATCTGTTTCTACTTGCACTCACACACTTTATTTGAACCTTAACTAACCCTCCTTATCACTTTTGTTTCTTTAGAAATCTTCCTTCAGCTCATCCTTCTTTGGCTACATGTAAAGTATCTTATGTGGATAACTCTTCTTCAGACTCTTCTTCAGACCATGTGCTTTGCAATTCAGATTTAGCAACTTGATGTCTAGTTTATCTGTCTCTCTCCCCCGCTTCTTTTTTTTTTTTTTTTTCCCCTTTAGGGGCCAGCGAATAGTTAATGTGCTACAGGATATTCTGCCTTGGCTATCTCACTCTTAAAACAGTTGTCTGATGACACTTAAAGACTTGTCTGTACATCTTAAGGTCTCTGGATAGTTCTGAAGAATTCATCCCATCTGGAAGGAGAGTGAGTAACAGTAAAATTGCCTAAAATTTCATTAGATTATTTTTTCACTGCAAACAAATAAAAAGATTCCTATATGTTTACTTCAGGTAATTTACATATTGCCTGAAAACCTAAGTTGTATTACGGATACAACTCCATCAATTGAATTCATAGATTATAAAGGACATTGTGCTTGATTACAGATTTGTGCTTGCTTCATCAAATAAGACCGAAAATTAATCTAAAATCAAAAGCTGAAAAAAAACTGTTCTGTGTCTTAAGAGGAGAATATAAAAGGGACTGACCAAAAGTCCATTGCAGCTGATGATAATTTTGTCATAGATGTATGCTGTAATACAGCTTCAAAGGGACCTCCTGAGATCAGCTAGTCCAACTGCCTGCTCAAAGCAGGGCCAGATCTTGCTTTTTGTTTAGTTTTATCAAAATTCAAGACAATCTCAGAATCTTTCTATGAAAAATCATTATTAGCAGATTAAAAAACATTGCTGATAATGTTTTGCCAGAGTTCAAGGATAGAACAAAAAAATTCAAATATGACTAGCCTCTTCTGTAATGAAAGGGTTTTAAAACAATTGCATGGACTTGGGGAGATTCTTGCTGTTGTGGTTTAAATGAACACAATCCATTGTCAGAGTTCAATGTACCACTCATTTCTTGATAATAAGTACCATTAAATAAGGTAGACTTTTTCAGCTGTAATTGTATTTTAAAATGCTTTGTCTACTGCTGGGGAGGGAATGATATTGCAGATATATTAAAACGCAGAAGAACAAGTGTTGGAGTTGAGTACTGTCTTTATCCATACTGAGTCATGCTTTTCTCTTCAGTAAACTCATACTGACTCAGGAAGAGCTATGGATAAGCTAAGGCTTTTACACAGACATCTAGGCTTTTCCTGTGAAGTGTCTTTACAGATTTCTTCAAACATTAAGGATAAGAGCATTTGGTGAAACACTGGAACAAGTTGCCCAGAGAGGTGGTAGATGCCCCATCCCTGGAAACATTCAAGGTCAGGTTACACGGGACTCTGAGCAACCTGATCTAGTTGCAGATGTCCCTGCTCATTGCAGGGGGGTTGGACTAGATGACCTTTACAGGTCCCTTCCAACCTGAACCATTCTATGATTTTATTATTTGCTTTCAATCCAACAAAGCACTTAAGTTTTCATGTGCTTTAGTGTTCTAGTTGTCACTTTCAGGAGAAAATACATTATGAGCAGTTTCTAACTGATTCAGGCAAACTAGGTCTCAGAGCCACTCCACAATGTGACATTATTGTAGGGTTTAGAATTGGTTTCATGAGACTAGGAAGAGAAGCGTGTCTGTACCCAGCAGTCTGAATGTCTGTCATACTTTTTGACTGTATGTGGAGTAAGTTAAACCATTATGCACTTGTTAGTAGATAGAGGCTTTCTCATCTCTTCCTTTGCTATAGTTATTAAAATTTTACAAGTATCACTGGACAAATCCGTTTCCACTGGTAGTAACCTGAACTCATTCTCTCACATCCTTGATTTCAGTGTAATTCACAAAAAGTTTATTTTTCTTTTATGTATTGAGGCACTAGTTGATTCAAAAGGAAGATCCGCTTGCAATACTTCTTGAAACTTTAACTCTTCATCTTCTGTTAAGTGCTTTTACTTTTGTTTTAAATTTTATTTTTTTTGTCTTACAAAGGTTGGGTATGGTGTCAAGGGCAAATAGAAAAACAATGAGATTTTTAAGCTACTCCCTAGATGCAATTTAGAGCAACATACATACTTGTACACCAGTGTACACCAATTGCTGTTCAAGGCTAACAGTTCTTATACAGTTAAGCCCGTTAAGACTTCTGGATTCGATTCTGGAACTTTTACATCAGCTGACTTTTTAGGCAAAAGATCTTTCATTTCTCAGGTAAAGCCAGTAGCAGGCAGAAGATAATAAAGCAAATTCATCTAATTCATCCAGTGGTACCAGTAGTTGTGAGACTTTGAAATATCTCTTCCTTTCAATAGGTGGCTTATTTTTAATTAAATTGGCAAGACTTCAATTATCTTAAGTAACTAAATACATTATGTATTCATTTAGAGAGCCTATATTGAGGCTTAGTACCAGTTGCACTCATTTTGACAAATTTTAGGCAGAAAATTTCTCAGGGGAGTCCTGCTTTCTGTCATTTAAAAAGCTTTTATAATCACTTAGTCCAAAATGGTGATGTAGGCCGAAGTTTGAATCCCTGGCATATTGCTATAATGCTGCATTAGCTTAATCCTTCATTTTCTTGTCAATTAAGGACTTATCTTTATTCACAGATTCACTTATCTGTTATTCTTAGTGTATTTTAATGCTAGTAGTTAAAATCCCTTTGTTTATGGCAATAAGGCACCATTCAGTTTGTGAACTTTATAAAACCAACCTCTGCCAATTTTGCTGTTTGAGAATTGCTGTAAAGAAGTGTTCCCACAGTAATTACTTATTCCAGAGATGTTCACTAAAGAATGAAGTAAGGGGAAAGTGTATAAAACAATTGTACACCAACTGAGGCAAGTTTTACCAAGCACCTTCCCAGCAACTACAGGGCATTAAAAAAAAAAAAAAATCCTTGCAAAACAGTACAAAAAAATCTGTTGTCTTTAATGCAGTTGCATATACTGACTTTACAAATATTGGCAATTACTTAAGGTATTCACATTTAAATTAGATCTGGCCAAAAGGTTGGGAAAAAGTGAGGGAGGAGAAGCAGGGGGGGCTGGCGACAGCTTTTCAACATGGGGCTCAGCTGCCCATCATTACTTGCTTTCAATGCTTTGGGTCATGGGTAGTGTCACTCATTTTAATACCCACTTAGTCACATTGAAGTAGGAATGGAGACGCTAAGATAAAGAAATATGTGATAAACAAAAACCTTAGCAAAATCTTTCCAGTTGGCTATTTCTTATGGCACGCATGTTGATTTTTTTTTTTTTAATTTGTTACTTTTGAAAGTGTATTTTAAGTTGAAGTGTGAACTAGGAAGGATGAGAGTGTGCTATTAATATTCAATAGTGATTTTGGAAAACAGCCTTGAGTTTGTACTTTGAGCATTTTATTTTAGCAGTACTCATAGACTGCACTTAGACCAGCAACCATTGTGGAAACCTTTGTGAAAACTATAATGAGGCCAGGAGTTTACCCATGGCAACTGCCTCAGTCACTTGAAGCATCACTTCCGAGAAAAAACTAGCAAATCTGGAAGATTCTATTTTTATGCTACCTCAGTACCTCTGGTCAGCAGAAGGTATAAAACTACTTTTTACTTTAAAAATTGAGTAAATTCTGCCTTGTCACACCCTTAGTGTGACAGAAAAGACAGAAAGAAAAGACAACAAGCATGTAAATTTTTATTCACATGTAATTTTCAGTATTAATAATGTAAGAGTTAGATATGTTCTGCTTCTCAGACTTCAAGGGCCACATTTCTTCATGGGCAATAAGGCAGATGTTGGTTTGACAGAGAAGAGTTCTTAAAGAACATTTCATCTGCTTTCTAAGAAAAGAGACATGGCCAATTTTTCAGATGCTAGAACTGTTAGAAGCCTAGCACTATTTTCAAATAGCTTCACCTGAATGAATGAGCTTTACTTTGACTTGCACAGTGGTGTGATTGGGGATGCTAGGTAGCCTTTCTTTTCTGAAGACAAAGACCAATTTAAATTGTCACATTTCTGGCCATGCATACGTACAAGTTAGTGTTTTACTTACAAATGCAGAGCTTCTTTTGAGGTCAGCCATGAATTGGTCAGGGAGAATTTGGGTGGTAACTGAAATCAGTCTGTGCTCTGTCATCGTACTGGTGCAGAATGTCTCCAGCACCAGACGATCAACATCCTGCCACAAATAGAAACTTCAAAAAAGATCTAAATCTGTTCAACTGTTTAAAAAAATGTAAATAATTCTCTAGCATTTAAAATAGTGATTTCATTCTTCTTGTACAATATAAAGTAGTTCTCATTGACTTTAAAGGATATGGAATCATGGAATTGTCAGAGTTGGAAGGGACCTCTAGAGATCATCTAGTCCAACTTCCCTGCTAAAGCAATGAAATACCCAATATTTCATTTCATTTTCTATAAGACAAATAGATGAGTGATCTTGGTGGAGAGTGGGGAGTAATGCAGGAGTTAATTAATTCAGCAGAGAGTAATGAAAAGCAATTGAAGCTGAAATTTAAGTGTCTTAATTCTTTAAGTTTTACAATAATCAAGTAACGGCCAGTAAATGAGGAGCTTGTCTTTCAAACTCCAAGGTGATTCAATCCTCTTGCTTTTAGCTAAAAGAACAGAAAAAGAAATAAAGGAAAAGTACGCCTGTTCTAGTGACTTTGTTCAGCTAAAGAAGTTGATGAAGGCTTCTCCCAATAAACTGCAACAGTCACTTTGCTGCTTATCTTTTCATTCATTATAGCTGCATCAGGAATAAAATGAGAATAATTGACTAAGCAAAAAAAAATATTACTTTGTAAATAGCCAAATATTATCCTGAAGCCTTGCAAGAAAGGTTTCAAAGATCCCTTTTTAATAGGAACTTTATTCAGGGAAAAGCTTTGCATATGAGTTTTAAAGACCATGCTTAATCGACGTCTTCTGCTTTTCAAAATATTTCAGAAGTGGGTTAGTAATTGGACTTCAGCCTAGAAAGCTGGGTTCTCTCATTATTGGTTTTTGCAAATGATGAACCATTATTCTGCCATTCACTTTTTTTGCCTACAGCTTAATGGCACAGGATGACCTGATGCTACATTTTCTGCAAGATGTCAATTGTCAGAAGAAAGATCACAATTTAAAACTGACTTGTTCTGTCTGACTATCTGGTATGCTACACTAGAATAAATTAATATATTTTTTGAGAGTGCCTGGTTTTGAGAGCTGTTATATACCTGTCATACCAGACAGACAGACGTTCTGTCTTTGTTGTAGACCACAGTGATCTCTCTAATCAATAGAGATTACCGACAAGAAGTATGACTGCTGGTTTCAACTGACCTGTATACTAAACCCTGAGCCCTGTGCTCGTCTTCCTGGGTGAACTCTGACTCTGCATTCTTCCCCTGTTACTTAAAAATGACATTTGCCTGCCAGAAGCATGGCATGAGCAATAGCTGTAAAATGTTGCCTAAGGATGGAAATGCTACTGAGAGAGTTTCACAATTGGGTTAAATTTTCTCTTGCAAGGGAAATACTTTGCATAGCATTTGCTTGAAAACAGACACTGTCTGTTTCCATTACCCTTGCCTGTTTTTTATTTTTAACTGCTTTTGTGAAACTTGGGTTCATGTGAACGATCCTCCTCCTTTTTTTAATTATTGAATGTGTCAGTACACATATTGCATCGCAGGTTTTAATCCCTGGCTTGTTTTGGATAACATACATTTGGTTTAGGTTACATAATGCCAATACTGAGAAAAAGCAGGTGATCTGGTACACATGCAACTCTATAATTTTGCAGTATTCTCTATGCCATTACTTCTGTGGAATACGTTAAAATGCTATTCTAGTAATGACAGTGTAGATTGTAAACTATAATCTCCTCAGCCATGTCATGCTTCAGATTCCATTAAATGATCTCTATCTTATCTTTTAAATGATCAGCACAGCAAATACTTAACTCTAAACTTCTGCATAGTTTGGCTGTCATAAATAATCATTTATAAACTGATTCTTCTTCAGACTGCTGCCAGTTTCTGGAGCAGTGAATTCAGCTGCATCCTGCTATTAAGCTCTGTGCTCTAATCCAAATGATGGGACAGGAGACAACCTGAGCGAAACTTGATAACTTAATTCACCAACAGTACCTCCCTGTATTAAGGGTGGAGTTTGTTCCTTTATTGAATGATAAGTGGTCAGTAAAAACAAGTAGCCCTTTAATGAAATTTTCTTTTGGCAAGGTAAGTGGTGTTTGTACTAAAAATTCATATTGATTATCAGTTAGATCACCCGAGAATCTGTATCACCTATGGCAATAGTCAAATGAGCAATAATTGAACCCAGGTGCTGACGTCAGTGAGTGGGAAGAAGACCACTAATCAGTTTATCCAGTGCAGTCAAAGAATAGCTGTGAGGAAGGGGCAAGCATCGGGCCTTGGAACTTGACTAATGAGAGGATCTGCAGATTGTAAGTCTTTCATTACTGAACAGTTTTCAGCAGGTTGCAGAAACTAGCTGTGAATGAAACCTACCTACTTGAAACTGCAAGGTGCATATTATCTTAGAATTGTAGTATCTGTTCCCTCAGATAGCATAAGCAAATATAGCAGCAGAAGTAGATAATTTTATTTTTTTTTCTCCACTCTGGATCTCACAAACTGAAATCTGTTGAGTGGGTGCGTGCCAGTTTTGAGAGTCCAGGCAAGAACATCTGATTCGTCTCTCATAACACCTACCTGCTCAGTAGTTTCCAAGAGAACTACTTGGAATTAAACTAGTGATCTAGAAGACTAAGTGAACCACTGAAAAAACACCCAGTGATTTTAAATCTTATATTAAAAAAATAATTTTTGAGATATGGTCTCAATGACATTTAGTGAAAAAGTGCCGAACTTGAATTTGAGAGGACGTTATTGATGCTTTGAGAAGTCATTAAACAAATTTCCTTCAAACTCATAAGTATGCTTTTCTATGCTTCTCCTGACACCTCTGCATCTTATGAATTGTAAACAGCCACAAAGATAACATCCCTGATGAGAGCACCTAAAGGGCGTTAGTCCACTTCTTTTATATATGCTGTCTACTTTGGAGCCTCAGGTGTTCATGGCTACATCTTTTGACTACATGTGAATGTGAGACAAGTGATAAATTTTCTGTTTGTCTGTGTTTGTCAGACCTCAATATACCTCACAAATATAATTACATTAGTTCTGATACAGGTAATGTCTTTGTCCAATGCTTTACAGTCCATAAATTTAAATTAACATCATGGAATGCAAACATATTTAGAATGAATATAATTCCGTAGTAGGGTGTTAAAATAAAATTTTCTATATAACACACTTGCTCTAAATGAAACAATTGTATAGAGGGTTTTCTTAATACTATTCTCACAAATTGTAATGAATTAAAAATATCCATTTTATGACAAAAAATATGTTTCTCAATAAGGTAAGGCAGTTTCCTTTTTTTTGTCAGTAGCTTCTTGATAAAAGCTACTCTAACTTCACTTTCTGTGTCCTCACAATACAAATAAACTAAAATTAGAGTATTTAGTTTTATTTTAACAGATTTTAGGGGTGCATTGCTCTTCTGTCATCGGGGAAGTGAGATTTGCCAGATATATTCACATAGTGCAGCTCGAACTACAACTGTAGAGCTTGGACTTTTCCCTGCTCAAACTTCAATTGTAATTATGATGTGTATTTTGTTAGGCCTACGTAAACATATCAGATATATGAAGTACAATGTCTAACCAATTAGTAAGATTGTTATTCTGAATAGAAAATGAGAGGGTAGTAAGTTCATGTAGATTTCCCAAATAAGTAACATTGCATTCTAAAAATTATGGATATTTTAACACATTGTATTGTGAAAACATGCAATGGTTTTGTAGGCTTTTGAATGTTTCTACTTTCCAAATATTTTAGCATATCTTTTACTAAAGTATTTTACTACTTGATTCTTTAAACATAATAATTTGAACAAGTTTTTTATTTGGGCCCAAGTAAAATTTGATGTTTTATGTAAGAAAAAAGCCCCATCAAACAACCCAAACCAAAAGCTTGTAAGCCCTGTCTTATTCCTAGTCTAGGTAGATAGATGAAGACTAATATATAATGTTCTCTACTATGAAAGGCTTGTGATTGAACATCCCTCTGTGTTGAAGACAGGAGAACCTATATGATCTGATCCACCTAACTGGGTGATTAAAGATAATATTAGCCTCGTGAAGGTAGGGTCATAGTATAACAGTGAAAGCTGAGGTAATTTGGGGTTGGGGGGGATGTTCATTAACAAAGGCCAAGCTGTACGGTTTTCATTACTTTCAATGAGGACACAGAACACTTAGTTGCTGTTTAAGAAAATATCTAATCACAGTACCAGGCCCCAACACCTGGCACACCTCTGCATTTTTGAATAATCTGTAAAACTGCTTTACTAAGTCAATGAAATACCCATACATTTGGGAAGGTTTCTTCTGGTGTGAAGAATTGAAGCAGACGAAACATGAAATGGGACCATATAAACTTCATTATGATGTCTGTTTATGAAAAGGCTGAATCAGTTTGCTACTAGTATTCATAGTACTGACTATTTTCTGAGTGATGTTGTTGATGCAGAATATGGGGTAAAATTTCATATGTCAAAGAAGTTAGAATGTGCACCGTGTCCAATATTTGCTAGGCAGCAATAAAGCGTGCCAGCCTGTGTGCTGTATAAAAGCTGTAGGAACTCAAGTGCCTGTTCTCCCCAATGAACATTCTATTTTATACTTAAAACTTTCCTGACTTAACCAGAGCAGCACAAAATCATTAGGAAGTCTGTTATAAAGCACAATTTTATTAAGCATCCATTTATTAAAATGGTGAGTTTGTCCAGTGTTTGTCAAAATTTGAGAGAGTAGACAATAGAATTGTATCTCCACTGATGTGAAAAATAAATAAAAAAAAAGAAAGAAAAGACATTTAAAAACCTAGATAATAATTTAAGGTATTTTTGCTATCTCCACTGATGTGAAAAATAAATAAAAACAAAGAAAGAAAAGACACTTAAAAACCTAGATAATAAATTAAGGTGTCTGTATTTTTGTACTTGGATGTAATCATCCAAATGTTTTCAGGGGATTAGTATGTTTACAACATGTTTATGTAAACAAAAAGAAAAAATAATATTGCAATGGCCGTTGACCATGATTGAATTAATCCTGGATTGGAGTCATGGCTAAGATGTCCTCTATAGGTAATGGAGTAATGAATTAGTCTTTCTGTGTATAGACATGAATTAGTAATGGAGTAATGAATTAGTCTTTCTGTGTGTAGGCATGAATTATTCCTTTGTGGTTTTGTTTTATTTTTTCTTGATCTACTGGTTATGGTGGTGATGCTCCTGATGTTCTGTAATGGTCTTCTGGTAGTTACAAACCTTAACCGTGGAAGTTTTAAACTCCACTCTCATAAAGGCTGTACAAATTTTAGCTAGGAATCCTTTTTTTTTTTTTTTTTTTTTTTTTCTTGATCTACTGGTTATGGTAGTAATGCTCCTGATGTTCTGCAATGGTCTTCTGGTAGGTACAAACCTTAACCGTGGAAGTTTAAACTCCACTCTCATAAAGGTTGTACAAATTTTAGCTAGGAATCCTCTTTAAGGTTATGTGATTTCTTAATCTGTGTGGAGCTTGCAAGAACTCTAATGAGTAGTGCTTAGGTCTGCTCTGGTTAGCCTGCAAAGTGGCAAAAGTTGCAGAAACATGGACTTGAATTTAGAGCAGTTTTAACCTTTTGAAAGATAATGCAAACCTATCTTTGACCATCTGTGACTGTGTCCTTGGAGTATGTTTCTTTTGGCAGTGTCATGTCCTGCCTAGCATGGTGACACGGTCAGCACAGGCAGCTCAGAATTTGCCTTTACCCTGGAGCCCCTTCCTGCAGGGCAAAGGCAGCCTGCCTGGCTCTTGTGTCTGTCCAGCAGGATCAAGAAAGACCAAGCTTCTGAGCATCCATCCTTAAAAGGAAAGTAAGTCAACAGTTGCTTGTTGCCCAGTTGAAACTGGGCTATGCATTTTAAACTAATTTATGGCAAACAAACTCTACTTTTCTTCTGTATACTCATATAACCGTTGTTTAAATGTGGTAGAATATAATTGCACACACTCCCCTCCAAGCATTTTAGAGAATACAATTTTCAGTCTTTTTCTTTTCTCCTCTATTTGCTCAATTGCAGAATGGCCTGAATTTGAAATGTAACAGTTTAGAACTTAAGTCTGAAAGTTTCAAAACTCTTTCTGTCCTCTCTTCTGCTCCCTTTTCTGCCCCCTCTCTTTTCTCATCTGGCTTCAAAGAATGTTGGGGACTGTAGACTAGTGCAGAGTTTTCAACTTGCAATAACAAAGTTAAAAGTGGGTATTTGTATTTTGAGAATAAAATAAACATTCTCCAAAATTACAGAATTACTGTGAACCAAAATTGAAACCCAACTACATGTGAAAATGTGTTTTATTATGTATTTTTCTCTTCATTTTAACTTATTTTCTTTGATCGATTTATACTGGAGGTCGTGGTATCAGTAACATTAATAGAGTTTTAATAATTGGTTAAGAATCAGTCTCTAGGTATTCTCTTCATTTTAACTTATTTTCTTTGATCTATTTATACTGAAGGAATAATAGCTCGTGGTATCAGTAGCATTGAGTTTTAATAATTGGTTAAGAATCAATCTCTAGGTGTATTTTTCAGCACACAAGTATAAATAAGATAAAGCAATGATTATCAAGGGCTGTTAAATTCTTCATTTCACTGCTATGTGTATAGGATGATCATAGTACTACATGTAAGTTGTGCTTTTTTCATGTCTCCAATTCTAAAAGTCTTAGTTCAGAATTCCAAGGTGAAATACAAAGATAAAGAGAAAACGTAAAACCTACCTGGTGAAAGTTAATGAGTAACTTAGAAAGGAAGAAATACAAATCCTTCTTTTCTTGGATTACTCTGAGATACTGAGAGTGTATCATATGAGTAACTTAGAAAGGAAGAAATACAAACCCTTCTTTTCTTCTGAATTTTGTAGCAGTTTGCAGGTTAAAAAGAATGCTGTGAACATTTGACGATTACAGCAGTAGTAAGTCTCTATAGTAAAGTACAGAGCATTCATGCTGGGTGAAGTAGTTGGTAGGCTACAGACATAAGCTTAGATGGGGAAGGCAAGTAAACTAAAACCTTACAGAGCTTAAGAATTGAAAATAGGGGAAAACATGAAGCACAGGTCAAATTATGATGCTTCCTTACTCTATTCTCTCATCCTCTAGTGCATCAAGCAGTTGACTGTCCTAAGACAGAAGTTAGATCTGTATCTGTGTCAATAGGCTACGATTTACTATCTTGCATATGTTTTTAACTTCCTTTTAATTTTTTATTTATTTATTTAACATTTACACTTAATGAAGTCTTCTGTGTCCTGTGGGAAGTTAGATCTGTATCTGTGTCAATAGGCTACGATTTACTAACTTCCTTTTAAATTTTATGTATTTATTTAACATTTACTCCTAATGAAGTCTTCTTTGTCCTGTGGCAATGAGTTCCAGGATCTAGATATGAGCTGTGTGGAAACATTCTTCTCTTGTATGTTTTAAAGCTGCTGCCTGATAATTGTTTCCCTAATGGGAAAGAGTGAATAAATATTACCCCTCATGTTCTCTGTCCTGTTCATGATTTTATACCTTTCTAATTTACCCTGGTACAGAAATGTTCTTACACCATAGGTCATCCTCTTTGCTTTTGTCTTGTAGAGTTCTGGTCCATCTTGTATTAGCAAGGTTGCTGGATGTAATGTTTATCATAATGGTTTTATATCTTTTGCTCTCTATTCTTTTTCTGTTAAGTTTCTAATGTTCTATTTGTCTTTTTAACGCCCACTGAACATAACATTGGTATACTTATAGGGTCTTAAACTGTAATAGCCAATTAAGATTGCATCATTGTGTGTGTGTATATATAATTAGGTACACGGGGTATGTATACACTTACATACAGATGGATATGTATAAATATATATGGATATTTGAGTCAATTTTTCTCAAGAACGCTACTTTATCAGCAATGAATTTCACTTGCTATTTTACAAGCTGATGATTTGATATGACAAGATCTTTTCTAACTCTCCCTACCCTTTTGGCTATACAAAGAATTTTGTATTTGTAACAGAGTCTTTTCACTATTCCTCTGCTTTTGTTATTTTTTTACAGGAAAAACTGTATCATGAACAAAACAAGGTCTGGCATAGGACTGCTCTGATAGGATTCCCTTATTGTTAAAACCAAACATTAATTTCCTACTCTTTGTTTCCATCCTTTTGACCAGCTCATAGTTGTTCTATTTTATCTCAAGATCCATACTGGAAGCCAAAGTAATGAACACGAGAGGATAAACAGTACTGATCTGTCCTCAGTCTTCTCTTTGTCCAATACAAGCTGAATTTTTCTTTTCTTATGTGACAAACCTTTAAACCAACTTGAAAGCTTCAGAACAGTTTTGTATAACTTTGCAACATAGGAGAGCATAGTGCAAACTAATATAAGCATACTTTTCTGTGAAGTTGATTTGTAGCTGTTGCTACTTAAATGCATAATTTGAATAACATTTGGAAAATTTAAATGAAAAGTTTTAAAATCAAAGTGGGAGAAAACAAAAGGTTTTGGCACAGTTTCCTCATTAAGAAGACATACAAATTCATTAGCTATTAAAACTTCAGCATTCACTTTGTACTGCAGATAAAACAAGTTATAACTTCTGGAACAGGTTGCCCAGAGATGTAGATATCCCATCCCTGGAAGTGTTCAAGGCCAGGCTGGATGGGACTTTGAGCAACCTGCTCTAGTGGGAGGTGTCCCTGCCCATGGCAGGGGGGATGGAACTCGATAATCTTTAAGGGCTCTTCCAACCCAAATCATTCTATGATTCTCAAGTGTTGTTGAGCGACCACCTCAGTACATTTATAGTAACTGCATATTTAGTAAGAGACTCCAGGTTTCTTTAGATGTTTGACCTATAAATCACACAAGGCCGAAAAAAAATAATTTTCCTACTTGTACACTGACTTCTTTAAGGACATCTTTGTCACTTTGGATGATGGTTTGTGCCATATGTTCAAAAATTAGTCACCAGGATTCCTTGATAGGAGTGCAGGTTAAGCACCTGAAGGATAGTTGTCACTGGCAGAAGCTATTTTGCTTGTTTTCCTGTGAATTCTTTTGTTTGCTCAATCTACAGCAGTGTGGCAGTCATACTGCTCTCAGCACACTGTGCTTAGTGTGAGCCTTGTGGGTCTAGTGAACGCTAGGAATACTTAAATTTCTTTCTCTACTTCTCTTTGGTGATGGATATATTAGGGCACCTTTGGACAGCAGAGCCTGGTTGAGATTGCTGGACCACAGGTTACGTACGCACCACTCATAGTGCCCTGGCCACAAAGACAGCTGATGGCTTAGTCATTGCCTCTGGTGTGGTGCTCTTCCCTGTCTCCAACTGCATCCAGTCAGAAATGGAAGAAAACTGAGTCATACTTTCCTTCCAAAACAAGCAAACACAGTCTGCTTTAAAACAGTGGTGAAGTTTCACTAAATTGATCCTCAGTAGAAACCTAAGGTAAATAAGCAAATTTTATTTCAAAATATTGCCCATTTAGGACATGACTAATTTTAAGCTTTGCCTGGAAGTCAAACATAGTCATTTTTATAAATATACTGTCTGTACTTGTCCATACCGCTGTCCCGCCTGTCAAGGTATGCTACCTATTTTCCTAATCCAGGCACGGCTGGAATGTGTTAGAATATTAAGAGTAGCCCAGGTGAATGTGCCGGGTTTTGATGTGTTTGGAGGGCAAATGCCTCCTGAGAGACAGCAGCCCATCAAAGGAAGAGAAGGGAGTGTGGTTGTGAGGCTGGGACCCTCGTGAGAGCCGGTGTCACCACCAAACCCCGGTGTGCTCTCGGTCGCATTCCTCATCCTGCAACTCTCAAGGTGGCCATTTATGATCCCAGATGGAATCCTCATGGCCTGTAAGATATTAGGCACTTGTGCTTTGCATTCTGGTTGCTTGACCTTACTGTGCGATTTATGGCCCAAGGAATTAATTTATGTTTTCAGCCAGCGTGTACCCACCGTAGGCTTTTTACTTGCCTTAATCTTAGATGATAATGATAGTATAGTGAGCCAAACTCAGTCCATGTCTGTGCCAACGTCTGTAAAGTTCCCAAGCAGTCAGATAGGGGAGGTTTTACTGGGCAACATTTTATTTTTATTTTTTTAAACACACTGAGATTGTTTTATGGGCTGGGGAAATGGCAAGCACATGTGATTGCTCCTTCTTCTTTCTTTCATATTTGGCCCCTATTTTGCACTGCATGCTGATTAAAATCTAATATGGCAGTTGTTTAAGTGAAGTGGCTACAAAATTAATGCAAGTGTAACACACTTTACACAGTTCTGTACACAGTTCCCACCCGTATCTCTCAGCACATATCTCATCTTCATTCTTATAGGACTTTAAACCTGCTTGGATTTGTGACGTGGTTTGGTTTGGTTTGGTTTGATTTGGAGGTTTTTTTGGGGGTGTTAGGACGTGGTGTGTTTTTTTTCTTGTTTATTTTCTTTTTTTTCTTGTGGTGGTGTTTTAGGTGCCAAAGCACTGCTGAGCTGATGGCGTGTTGATGAGGGTTTTCCAGAGCAGGGAGGGAAAGGGGTCTCTGTGCTACTCGGGGCCTAGAAGAGAACTGTCTCTCATTGGGACTGACACGAGGGCGTAAATGAGACGGGAGAAAATATCCCTCGTCTTGTGAGTATCCTTTGGCTTCTGCCCGTTTCCCTCCATTGCTGATTTCTCTCCGTCTTCCAGAAGATTCTTGTTTCTGGAGGACGCGGGGACTTCCCGAGGCGCTGGCCGCTAGAGGATGCTCCTGGTCCGGCCTTGGAGAGCAGCGGGTCCGGGGCCGGGCATCCTCCTCCTCACACAGACCCCAGCCCCGCTCCCCCGAGAGGAGATCGCCCACCAGGCATTACCCCCAGAACCTGGGATGTATCAAATGCAACTTTGTGCTCGGGAGAGCCGGGATATATTCCACCATCTAAATGAAAAAGAAATTCCATGCAATTCGGAGACAAACAGGCAAAGTGCTAATGAGAATAAGAGAAAGACATTGTAGGGATTTGAATGTGTTTCTTCAGGAAAAGTCCTTGGGCTTACTTAGTTACTTAGGTGATATTTTTAATGGTGTATTTGCAATGTGCCCCACGGTATGGGAGTCCTGCTGTGGATGGTCACATCTTGGTTATCCAGATGTTTAGCCGGCTTTCATTTTTCATCCAATCTTTTTAAGTGATCCAAATCTCAGTGCTTAAATGAGACTTCAGTTTTATTCTTCAATAAATATAATGGAAAAGGCATTCTTAATTAAATAAGGGACTATTTAGCATGTACAGTTTTTCACTAAAGGCACACATATTAGTTCCATACTTTAAATAAAAAAATAACAACCCCCCCAAAGAAAAAAGACCTCAAAACCAACAATGCCTTAAGTAAAAAGCAAAGCATAAAGTTAAAAAAAGTTATATATGGAAATATCCTTCTTCTAGTCCTCTATTGCCCTTCCAAAATGCTGTTGTAGCATAAGCAAGTTCTCTAACATATAGAACACAGGACTTTGTATGGCAATAGCACGAGAAAATAATGCAGAAAGAGTATTTTTAAGGTAGCGAAGTGGAGTACTCAGAAGTTATAAAATGGCAGATTTAAGGTTGTGTAAGATAGCTCATTTGTTCACGTGCATTAGAACACAGTCTTTAATTATATAATCACATACTGCCTCTCCCTCTCCCCCCATGTCCTCACCTCCTGTGGGATTTCTGCCTTATCCAGACTACAATTTAGACCTGCCCAGAGATACACAGGCTTGTGCAGTGGAAGAGACTGTTCATTTCTTGCACGTGGATGGCATGTAGTAGATAAATCAAAGACTACAGGAAAGGAAATATATAGGTGAGAAGTTAGATAAGACTCTGAAAAATAGGACTGTAGTCTTGTCTCTGCCACCGATATTTAGTAAAGTCAGTAAATTTTTCATATCATGCGTGTATTCCCCAGCTTCTGTGTGCTGACTGTGAGATCCTACACTCTGATTAATCAGAACTGTTGAACACCCACATCTACTCCTGAAGTCACCAGAGAGTTGTGTTTTGAGTCTACAGAATAATGAATAGTGCTATCTACTATTCCAGCTCATGTGCCAGATGTCTCAGATTTTGTGTACCTGTATCTCTCTGACTGTAATCTCACTGCACATCTTTTGTCATCTGTAGAAGACAGATGCAGACTTTTTTCAAGGCTGCAGTAGCAATAATATGTCTGAATCACTTGTATCCTCTAATGATGAGCACCAAACAAATGCCTGGACAAAGTAAATAAATTTGTCTTCAGAGCAGGTTTTGAACCATGTATAGGAAACAAAATCCAATATGAAGGATTACAATATGAGCAATGGAACAAAAGAAAATACTGCAGAGTGAGCTGCTCTTAAAATGAACATTTTCTATCTTGTGCAGTAAGTAAAGCAACAGTAGTGCAATGTTAAAAGGCTGTATCATAAACTATTAATCGATACTAAAAAGGAGTTTAGATCACACATTAATTCTGCAATTTCCTAACACATGTACTGGATTCTGTAACCTGACTGAAATTGCTTAATGTGTGTGAGTGTAAATTAAAGAAAAAGGAAACAATCCCAGTATCCTCAGTAGTAGCAAGCTAGCAGTTTTTAGTGAGGAAGGTTGTGTGGCTCCAGGTAAGACTCTAAAATATGGTTGAATTCTGATTTTTTCCTCTTCTACTTGTTCCTTGTGTAAGGAGCCACAAAGAGCAAGGAATTTAGTGGTTTGAGAGCAAAAATTCATGTACGAATGGGTCTGCTTTCTCTGGCTGGAGGTTCAGATGCTTGCTACAGTCACTATTCCTAACATGATCTCCCCTTTCCTATGAAGAAGAATCGAGTTCCTGTGTTTCTGCCCCTTATTTCTGCATTTCACTGCATGTAAACAAACCGATTTTATGGCATATGCTGAGTGAGTTTGCTTCCTGATGCTCAGGGAGCGTCAGACTTATCGCACTTGCTCTGCAAAACCAGACGCTGTGATGACCTGCGTCTTTCCAGAAGCATTAGACTGAGCAGCAAGTACCCAGTGATGCTATGTGGCAGGCTGCTCCACCTCTGCCCCCGTGCATTTCTATGCAACTTGTGTTCTGTGAGCTTGCAGTGAAGCAAATTGCTCTCTAAACTACTAAAAAGAGACGCTGCAAGATTTGCAGATGGTGTTTTGTGGGCTTGATAAGCTAAGAAACCTCCTCTAGATCAGCCAGCGAACTTGACTGCCTTCTTGCCTCTGCAGCTTCTTTTCCTGCTTGTAAGATGTTTAAACACCAAAATCCAGCAAAGTAACCCGGAAAAACAGGTTGAAGATGTAACTCATAAAACAGAATAATCCACCTCATTTGTATGTGTTAGGAAGCAAAAGATGTCTATTTTTGACTTGGTAATTTGGCCTGGAATATACTTGCAGGATATAGAATACAAGCTGTGATTTTTGTCGGTAACATGCCTTTTTTTTTTTTATTATCCAACTGTGTTTTGTTTTCTCCCCAGTATAGTTGTAGCAGGAGTGTGAAAGGAAGAGAACCTCAGAAATACTAATTTTAAAATGTGTTCTGGAGTCTGTGTTACAGCTGCTGGGTTTTGTTATGAAAATAAATTGGCATATACCTTGAATCTAAATAGAGATAAGGAGATAAATAAAAATGTTAGGAGACCAAATGACCAAGAAGCTTAATTTATATTCTCAAGTGAGTTAAGAAACGTACTCTAATTCACTGCTCAAATTGTGTTTACAAAGATGTTTAGCTCCTAATTCACTCCCACATGTCTGGAAATCTTCCCAAGAGGCGTAAAAGAATGGTGGCGGCTGTGGAAATTATTAAAGTATTGTCATTATTTAAGGTAATTTTTCAACAAATGATAGATTCATTTCCTGAACTTCAACGTGGAATTAGAAAAAAATGCTGGAGGCTTTTGAAATTTCATATCACAGAGGAAAAAAGAAGGAGGTTGCAGAGCAGAATAGATTTTTTAAATCAGGTTAGAAAATTTCCATCAGTACCTGACACTTTGAAAGCTACTAAGGTCAAAGTTACTTTTATTACTTTTGTGTTTTTCTGCAGTGATAGCATTTTGTTATGCTATTTAATGAGTTACAGGGTGTTTTCCTGGTCTTTTATGTTTGGTTTGATTCCAGTGTCTTGGCTTGAGGATGAATATCTCTTTAATGCCTTTTTTAATATGTCCATTTTTATAAGTAAAGGTATTCGAACTACCTTTACTCGATTCAAGTGAAACTTTTTGTGAAAGAATATATAAAATTGGAATTTGGTCCTGTTTATGATCTGAGAGGTTGTGCTGTGAGAGGCAGTGAGACAGGAGGGGATCATGAAGCCCTGCTTGCATCCTGGGGGAATGGAGGCACAATTCCAGGCTGTGCCCTCCACTGGTGTTGGCTGGCAGGGAAACGCACGCTACTGTGGGCACCATATTCCTATAGCCACGTCATGTTGTGCTCTGACGATGGTGTCTATAATCCAAGGTGTCCTTGTTCTTTTCTTCCTGAAACCCCCTCTTTTCCTGTGGGGTCAAAGAGCGATAGTCACCACCATCTTATGGCTCCCAGTCCGTAAGGCAGTCTGGTGTTAATGCTGGTGCTTCACAAATGAGTTGTTTGGGGAGCTCACTCAAGGTGGTTTCAAAAAGACGGGAGGATGGCTCCATCCTGTTGGTGGCTGGGCAGAGCGGAAGGGCAGCCTGGCCCTCTGGCCAGCAGATGGAAACACCATGGACTGACAAGCCACTTGTCTCTGCAGCAGTGGTGGCTGGTCTGGCAGAGGTGAACGACTGCTCCCAGGGATGGAGGCTTGGCTGGGGACTGGCAGTGTCAGCTCATGGTGGTGATGTCTGCTGATAGGCAGTGGTGACAGTGAGAACGGTTTCCCCATTTTTTTTCTTGGTTAATTTCAGTGAAAACTCAGTGGTCGGAATAGTCCTGTTGGTAATTTACGATGTGACGTGCAACCAAATATGCAGTTCAGCCATTTTTCATGTGTTTTGCTAACCATGGGTCATACAGTTTCACTGGAAGGTTTGAAAGATTAAAGCCATCAGAAAAAGCAGCCCTGGTGACTGATATTCTCTGACCCCATGACCTACCAAAGGCCATGGTGCCACACTAAATAAAGCTGTCTCAAGCTCATCACTTCTTTTGGGCTTTAATACAGATTTTAAAAAGATGATCAGGTTTGACTTAAAGACTTTCAGAATTTATCTGCTGTGTCCATAAGCAGTCAGTTTTAATTAACATTTATTATTTGTGTTTAAAAATGTCATTCCTCTAATAGGAATATGTCCAGCTTCCTCTTACAACAAATTATTTTCTATAAGTAGTCTCTTCCCACCTACATACCAGAAGGTACTTGTCAACTTAATTTGTTTTTTAATAGATACAGCTCTGGATGATACACAGTATGTGATCTGGTAGCAAGAGGCCCCTTTTTGTTATGATATCGTGAAGTTCTTGTAAAGTACTAATATCGAAGAACGTAGGTGGGCTTCTCTTGTCCATGCAAGTAAAGACCAATCCTGAAGTCTGCAGTTCAGCATGACAACTGCTGTGTCTTCTTTCTGTATAAAAGGCATTAGAACAGCTCTCTTCAGCTCATCCTTCAAGAAAAATGAATAATAGAGAGAATTCTTTTGATTTTTGTTCTTTGTTGTCTGATTCCTTACTGTAGGCATTTGAACCTGAGCAAAGTAGATGTAAAATGCTGGGATAGCAGTATGAGTCAGCAAAGTGGTTATGTTAGGTGCCACAAAGTGCAGACTCAGCACCACTTATGAAGTCCAGGACTCTCAGAAATCATGTCATGCTGAAACGGACAGGATTACAGAAAAGGTAATGTTGCAATTTTCATATGTCCCTTTGAGTTGTCTGTAACCCGGCCCCAATACAAGCATGGAGCAGCTCCTGTTTTCACTTGGCTGTGGGGTGCTCTGAGTGCTGGGAGGAAGAGGAACACAAAAGTCCCCAACTGCTTTCTCATGCTCTTCTGCAAATGGCCCATGCTACAGAAAACTGGTTGGTTTTGAGTTTTTTTACTAGCTTAACCAACTTAACTCCTCGATATAAAGCTTTGCTGTACAGCTGTTCTCTAGTAGGAGATTCACTACATTATGGCTCTTTATACAACATACCATATATATTTATAGCCTGAAGACTGCACCTCTTGTCATGCTAGTTTTTAATTTACTGTGTTTCTTGCTGCTAGCACCTTTGAAACTCAGTGGAGCCCTGTGGGGGTGTCTGAGTCTCCTATTTCCTATCTCTTGTGAGCTATTGACTTACAATCATCTGTCAGAGATGAGCGGGAGTCAAGGAAATGGAGCACCTCAAGTGGCTGACACTGCTGAGCAGATATCCTTCTATTTTTGCTAAGTGCTTATGTACCTACAGAGTACAGATCTGTCTGAGCTGGATTAGATATACAGAAAGTTTGTAACATCTCCATCTTATAATAATGCCAGGTCTAGTTGCATATGAAAATGATACAATTTTAGCACCTGCTATGACCTATAAGTACTGTTCCTTTGCCATGGATGCAGTCATTGGTGTCGCCTTATGCCAGACATAATTGCATGTACACTGCGGTTGTACTCATTTAATGTTGTGGTTAAAAAAAATAAATATTGCACCCCTTGCAAATTGGCTAAGGTAGGGAAGTTCTTAAAAGAAATCAGTCTGACATGGAGAGGCTTTGTTCGGGATGCATAATATGTTTTTCTCCTTCCTCCTAAAGTCTCCAGACTCCACCCCATTTCCATTCCACAGCAGCATTAGGAATGAGAATGTTGGGAAGAGAAACCATCAGAGGGTGGTTTTCCCAGCGGTGGTGACTGGCACTGGAATAAACTAAGTAGGAGCTCTAATAAGTATTTGGCAGAAGTTTACCTAGTAAAATCGATGATTGCAGCTTAAAGAACATATACATTGTCATACTCAGAATATACTTTATGGCACTAACAGCAGTGAATGTTTAACTACTGCAGGTATCCTACGGCCTAAATTAATATGTACTTTTCAAATAAGGCTCTCCCACTCCTTTTTCTTATGGTTTTTGCAGAAGTGGGTTTGTTATACTAGTGTAGATGGCTTTATAATTATGTGGTTTTCTTATTCTAAAACAAAATACAAATGTCCCATTCATGCCTTAAAAATTTTGGAGTGGCTAAATCTTTGTTGACTCCCTGGTTCTAAACCCAGTATTTTATTGGAATCCCCAATTAAGCCAATTTCTTCCATGATTTATTTCACTTAGCAACTGAAATGTAAGCTACGGCCTCTGGCCCTAATGAAATCCTTTAAATGCAGTCTACATAGCAAAAGGTTAAGGGGGCGAGGCACAGTTTAATTTCCCAATAACACTTTATGGGAGTCTTGCTTCTGGAGTTTTCTAATGCCCCTCTCTCTGAAATTGTAGTTAATTTACAGCCTAGAAGTTGCTATATTACAATTACATACATGAGAGAGGTTGGAGAGCAGTGCGATACAGGACCTTCCTGCTAAAATGCTAATCCAAATTGGGCCTTAGTCAATCTCTTACAAAGTTGTCAGCGTCCAATGACCTATATGAAATGAGTTGGTAGCTTCAGTCCGGTTCCTAGGGAGGTGTGCACATCAGAAGAGCAATCGGCTGGCACTAATTGGCACCCTGGCTAGCAGGCTCAGCAGACAGCCAAAGGTCTGTAGAGGAATGGAGACTGAAGTGCTCTCTCAACCTTAAAGATGGTCCCTCTGGGTCAGAGTTTAGGGCACATTTATAATGTCATAGGTGGAATTTTGCTGGGCATCTTGCGATGCTAGACTGGAATGGTGGCCAGGGAATTGTGCTCCTCAGGGCTTTTGTAGGTCATTTTGAACGCTACAGGGCACTATAAACTCTGAAATCACTTCAACTTCAGACATAAATATGAAGAGAACATTCACTAAGCAATAACGTGGTATTCTGAGGTGTCAGTGACTAATAACCACTCCAGTTGAGGGACTGTGCTGGAAAAGGGAAGGGAGAGTAAGCGTGTATTCCTTAAAGTCAGAACTTTCTCATGTCCAGTGTGCATAAGTACCTCTCCCAATTTTTCCACTTGTCGTGCTCAGAAAGGGTATAAATTAGTGCTGTTTAAATATTAAAAATATATTGCTTTGTGAGTAGGTTTGTGAAGTTCTGTTCATTATAAAAGCATAGTAACACATGGTCTTCCTACACTTGGAATTGTTCCCAGACCGTAATAATTTCAGAAAGTTTATTATGGGTTGTTATCTTCCCCAAAGCCATGCATTTAGGAAGTTTATTTCTTGTTTTGTTGTTGTGTTTGCAAAGTTTCAGTTATTCAGGCAGGGTGGAAATAATGTCATGAACTTGAAGCCATCAGCCCATTCAGCATGAATAGGGTCAGTGAAGTAGCACTAAATTAAGAAATGAGTAATGTACCTACCTAGTGTTTTAAGCCCAGCAGTCAAAGGCGACAAAATATATAGTCTGAATTAGAAGTTGAGCAAATTTTCTTTACCTCCATTTACCCTTGAACATATGGATGAATAATGAGCAGCAATGACAAATGTTTGGTTGTCTGTGGTTGTCTGCTAAGCAGAAAAAATAGGTTCATTTGATGGAGGTTAGTCTGCTTCACAAAACATTTGATGTCTTCAGAGAGCAGGCTTTGTCCACCTGGGTATTGTCCTTACTGATAAAGATGAAATGAAGGTCCTGCATAGAGCATGCATACTTCCAGAAATTAGAGCAGACTTTTTTTTTCTCTCCATAGCTTTGCAGCTATGGAGAGAACCAGAGTTACCAGTGACCTGCTGCATTTTTTTCCCCTTCTAAGTCAGATACATCACAGCCATAAATGAAATGATGGAGTTATGACAGTGACATCCTTTTCCAGTCATATAGAAGCCCCCTTTCCCTGCTTCCATGCTCTCTCACCGACTGATGTGGTGCATGTTATTATCTGACAGACTAAAATTGGAACAGCACAGAACATAAGGCAGCATTTGCATCCCTGAGCGTGGGATCATCAGCTGCTCTGAAAAGTCTTGGGGTTCGGAGACAGACTCTGCTCTCACCAGTGCCATGGCCCGGTGCAAAAAAATCCCTCTGAAGAATGCTGTATGCTTGTGTTTTAAAGGTTTGCACTGAAACGCAGTGATGCCCTAAATGTATTATAAAGTGTTACCATTTGCAAATTCCCACCTGTCATTTGTGTGTCCGGAAATAGTATCCCTGGCTGCAGTCTGGCCGTTGCCCCAGGTGGTGTCTGACTCTTAACCCAAATCAAACAGTAATTGTTCAGACGCCGTCTGGCTCTCATGCAGTGGACAGGGAAAGCACAACAGCCTTCACGTTACCTCTTAGTAAGTCCAGGCAAGGATTTCCCTCGGGGTATTTTCAGCCTGTTTTCCTCTTAGGCCTATAGGGCGAGGTTTTAGGGTCACAGTCCCAGTTGCCCTTCCTATTGTGGTAGGGTCCAGCACACTTGATGAACAGACTACACACTGTGAAAGCGAGTGATGCTGTGTGAGAGTGGTACTGTGAAGAGGGCGAGCAAAGGCTTTCATTTTTCCTTTTGCTGGCTTGGTAATGTAACAATTTAGGAGACTCCACATTACAGCTCTGGAGCTGTAAATGGTTTGCCAGCAGCTGAGATGTGGTTGCCAATCTAGCTTCTAAGACCACTGGCAGGATTCAGTTATTGCAGGGTAACTTGGATCCCTGGCTGCGGAAACAAAAAAACCCAGCTGATTCCTCTGAGGCTGACATCAGAAGGGCTGCAGGTCCCAGCTGTACACTCCCCTCGGCTCGTTCTGCAGCAGCATTCCTGCAAGTTGTGATCATACCCTGCTCACGAGCTGCCCCAGAGCTCCTCATCCTGTCAGTTCCCCAAGGCGTGGGGCATGGATTCAGCCTGGCTTGCTGAATCAGGAGTTCCCCTCCAGAGGTATTGGAACAAAACTATTAAACACTGATAATTCCTTAAGAACTGCTGGCTAAACTGTGGTAGCCCTGTGCTTCGTGCTTCTGACACTGCACCAGGTGACAGCCTCCGACTTGTAAAATCAGAGAGGTTCTAGCTTGGATACAAAGGAAAAACTGAAAATATGACACAGTGCTTGAAGGTGTGTGCAGACAGCAACAGGCACTCTAGGCAGTACGGACTGCCCTGCTTCACCTAACCAAAATGTATCACTGCCTTCCAAGGGCAGGATGTGGTATGGGGAGACCTCTTCCTGAGACCCCCATTTATTTGATCCTGACTTGAACCTATTTATTTGGCCTTTTAGCCTGAACTTGCACTGTCACCATCTTTGGATCCAATGAAAATAGTGACATCAATATTGTGGACTGGAGCAACAACCAGTGGAAGGGGTAGAGAAGTAACTGTTCTTTAAAAAACAAATAAACGGTTCAGTATTATGAAAACGAAATAACAATAATGGTTTTACATTCAATGAAAAGCAGTTACAGTTATAACTAGTAATTTGATTAAGTTAAGAGAAGAAATTTTGTGTTCATTTTGGAGAAAGATTTTTGATATTAAGAACGGTTACAGTGAGAACTCTGGTGACGGTGTACCATCTGGAAGAGGGAACCAGCTAATGAGAGAGATCTGTAATACTTGTGATTATGAATTATTACTCTATTCTGTAACAGTTTACAGTCTTATTTTTGAATGCACGGTAGATCAGCTGTTCTAGTTCACTTTCTTGGGTGACTAAACTAAGCAATATAGCTTTGCACTTTCAGATTTTTGTATGAACTCCATACCATCTCTGGAAACTCATGTTAATCCTAGGTAGGACCAAAGAATCTACTAACATATGCACACTGCCAAAATAAATGATGGCTGGATTCCTGAGCTAATCTTTGCCTTTGATCTTATGTATCAGAAAATTTATTTGATAAAGTAGTGATGAAAAGATTTCTGACCATTCCAAAGTATCAGCTGCAAATAGCCTAGACTTTTTGATTTTCAAGATAAATCAGGAAACGTGTGGGGTTTTTTCCTCCCTTTCCAGTCTCTGGTAATCTCCATAGAAAGCTTTATAATAAAGCAATTCAGACAGTAGCAATAGCCATTCTTTTTTCTGGCGCTTATGACCTTGTATGTGAAATCGCATGACATGTTGTGTCAGTGTGTGGAAATCTGACTGTATTGTTACGTCTGAAAGTAATGGCAGAAAGAGATGGCAACTTTTGTCTTACAGCTTTTCCTCGTTGGCGATGTTTTTTCCTTCTTTCCTTGATCTTCATAAAAGTTCCCAATTCATGGTGTTTCTGTGCTCACAGAAAATAACATCAAAGCATAGTAATAACACATGGTCATGTCTTTCTTGCAGTGGCTCTCCAGCATGGAACTTGGTCTATTTTTTTTTTTTTCTACATTCTATGTGAAAAAACCCTCAAATAGCACAGTTTTGTGCTCTGGTTATTACTGATCTTGCTTTGATGGTTCCCCCACTTGCCTTTCTGTTGTATGGAACTTTCCTTTTCTCGCATTTCCATTCACTTCGTATTTTCAAATGTTTTTATGGTTTCATATTTTAACTGATTTATCATTGATTTTCCAATACTATAGAGTATCTCTTTCCATTTTTAACACGTAGGGATGTTTTGGCATAACTCTGCAGAAATCACTGAAAATTGAGCTTTGGGTCTGTGTTAGATGCTTTCTGAGGAGGGGTTGTTTTTTGATTCTTTTTTTGGTTTTTGAAGGTTGGTTTTTTTTTTTAAGGTAAAATACAGCCCACTTTTTGCAAAACACCTACTTCACACTGAATAGCACTGTCATGTTTCAGTACTTTCTGGTGTTCACAACCACAAGTGAGAACAAAACTTAAAGCCTTTTACTAGTTAGTGCATAAAACCTACATGGTAATGAAGTGCACGTTTGAAACAGCTTATATTCTAGGTGGAGATTTTACAGATCAAAAACTGGGGTACAGAAAGATTAAGTTGTTTCACTGAAGGTTAAGGAGAAGAGGGGTGGAGCTCTGCTCAAATCTTTAGCATGTTTCAAAACTTTTCTTCTTTCTTACAAGTGCCTTACAAGTTCATCGTGCCTTCATCTACTAGGGTGGGAAACACAGTTATAGAAGGAAAAGTCCAAGTTCTCATTATTTTGGGGAGATGGGGAGAAATCACTGTAACAGTTATCACTGCTGCATTATTGCTTTTGTTGGTATGTTCTGTCCCTGTCCTGTCTATTTTGATCTGTGAGCTGTAGTGGGTGAGGAGGCAGTTTCCAGTGTGTGAGACTGCTGCTGGGTGGAGGCAGGGATGCCTTAGGAAGGCAGAAGGGCATCAGCACTTTCCACAGCTACCACAAGGCACAGCAGAAGAGAAGGCAGGAACTTCTAGCTGTGGTTTCTAACCTTGCTCAGGTCTTGAGGGGAGGAGGAGAAAAGGGCATGCCTGCTGCATAGCCGTAGCCAGCAATGGCTTGAGTCGTTTATGCAGTTGTTGTAATAATGTCGCCAAGTTGGAAAACTGATTTCCCTGTCACTGAGCGTGGATCACCTACAGATTGCAAATCTGCATTGATGGAGTCCCAAACTGCTACTCATTGCCAAGCTGTGTGGAGAAGGTACGCTTTTGCATGTACTTGATCGCAACAGTAATGAAAATAATCTTAAAAATTAATAGCAATTAAAATAATATTAAGCAAGCAGTAATCTCTTTGTAAAGAATAGGTTGTTATTATTTCTTCTCTACTAGTGCACTTGATTGATATGAGGTGGATAAAATATATCTGCTTGTGGTGTCTTTGTCCCCCTTCTAGTTTTTTCGTTTAGCTCATGATTTTATTTAATGGAAGAGTCACTTCTCACATATTGGCTTGACAATTTACAAGCATTTGTTTGTGCTGAATTAAGCACATTTCTAAACTTTGTATGTTGCTGCTGACAGTTTGGGGATTGATTTTTATCCCTAGAGAGATGCCTTTTTGTCTTTAAGGCAAATTGAAGTTGACTGCTGGAGCATTCCCTTGTAAGAGAGAGAATCTACTTTAGGGATATTTTTCTACTGAGAATTCATTTTCAACTGAGAAGCTTCAGAAAGGTCATGTTTTCCATGACATGAAAAAAAAGTTCACAGACAAAGAAGTAGCATTAACTTTAGAGAAAACAAATAAGAGCAAATATTACCAAGCTTTTTCCCCCCACAATTCTCTGTAAGGGAAGCATGCCTAGATATGCAGTAGGTAACAATTTTACAGACTTTTATTCAGAAAGCATGTGTTCAATGATGGTGTGGGCAATAGCAGAAGAAGGTTTTACCTATTTGTGTTTTTCACATGTTAGGAGTTTAAATTTTAAAAGCTCTGTAACATGTTTCAGGAGACCTCACCTGGAGTATTGTGTGCAGGTCTGGAGCCCTCAGTGTAGGAAAGATATGGACCTGATGGAGAGGGTCTAGAGGAGGGCCACTAGAATGATCAGGGGGTTGGAGCACCTCTGCTACGAGGACAGGCTGAGGGAGCTGGGGTTGTTCAGCCTGGAGAAGAGGAGGCTCCGGGGGGACCTAACAGCAGTCTTCCAGTACCTGAAGGGGGCCTACAGGAAGGCTGGGGAGAGCCTGTTTACAAAGGTCTGTAGTGACAGGACGAGGGGCAATGGCTTTAAGCTGGAGGGGAGCAGATTTAGATTGGAGATTAGGAGAAAGTTCTTCACTGTGAGGGTGGTGGAGCACTGGAACAGGTTGCCCAGGGAGGTGGTTGAGGCCCCTTCCCTGGAGATATTCAAGGTGAGGCTCAACGAGGCCCTGGGCAACCTGGTCTAGTTGGGGGTGTCCCTGCTGACTGCGGGAGGGTTGGACTAGATGACCTTTGGAGGTCCCTTCCAGCCTAGACAATTCTATGATTTTATGACATTAGATTCAAGAACCGATTCACTGCTTTTCCACATTGGTAGCATGGTGTGGGGTTTGCAGACATGAATGGATTAATGTAATGAGCTGTGTGAGAGGATGTAGGATCTTTACCGAACAGGTGCTGTAGGAAGTCTTCATTCACATCAAGAAGAGCTGGATTCTCTCTTTTTTTTACAGTAAGCTCTGTGGCTGGACTTGCAGGGCTAGAGTTATTTTCTAAACTTTCTTCAACCTGTATCTACCCACTTTTCACTCCTTTCCCCCCAGTCAGCCTAGCACAGTTTTTGGATGCAAATATTACATTGTTGATTGACAAGGATGCTGGGATTCATTTATGTATCTCTCCCTTCAATGTCTTTTTGGCACTACCTTCATTTTATAGGAATATTTTTTACAAATACTTAAATAAAATAGTGTCTATGTATATATCTGGTCTGGTTTACGTAGTCAAAATTAATCTTACCTCATAACTGAACAACAAAGATGAATCCAACCATGTTGGCAATGGGCAAGTCTAGTAATTTTTTTGTGGGGTACCTGGCAGGTTACTGGTGAGGTGATGGACAGACTTCATTAAACTCTCATTTAATGCTTGTCTCTGGAATGACTGCATTCTCTTTTATCTCCCTCTTTGAATTCACTCACACTTCTAAAACCCGAGTGACTTAAAAAAAAGAAATAAATAACAACCATCATCCTTCAATGAGGTACCAGATGACAAACTCAAACCCACTTGTTTTTATTTCCTGGAAATCACACCAGCTACAATAAATTTTTCACCACAATTCACTTTAAAAAGTAGTAAGAACCAATTATTCAGGAAAGTCCTACCCTGCTGGTTGTAAAATCTTCTTCAAAGGAGGTGCAGGTCTCAGCAGTCTTCCTTTAAACCTTCTTTGGCATCTTCTCATTGGATTTTTCCCACATTTGAGTCCTAAAAATTATAGTTATCTCAGTGTGTTTCTGGAGACCTGGCTATCAATTGCCAGAATTTTCATTTGCCTCTTTGATCTTTGTTTTCCCTGCTCAGATTCCTCCTGTGATATTTGTGACAGTTCTCTCTTGTTAGGTACCAGATGAAGACATTTGAAAAATCCATGAAACCAAATTTAGAATATTCCAGTATTTGTTGTGTTAAAAAGAAAACGCACCCTCAAACTCATTTCGAGTGTCTTGTATATGGAAAAGAAAACACTTGGCTGGCGTTTGGGATGGAGTAGGTGAGGGATGAGAGGGAGCAGGGACTGACATTGCTCGGTTGCAGCTCATGAGCAACATCCCAGTGCTATCACATCCAGGGAGTATCCCAAACAGCGAAGAACTCGCATTTTCTCCCATATTCTCAATTCCACAGTTTTGTTAATTAATTTTTAAAGTTTTTACTCAACTTCATCTTGGAGCTTGGGTCTTTTCTTGAAAGTAAGTTATCTTTATATTAGATCGTAGCATTTATTAATAGCATGAAAGTCCAAGTAATCATATTACCTCACTTTGTCCTGCTACTTCTTGTTTCAGCCAGGCCAGTTAGATGTTGGTTTTTGTGAACTGTACCTTTTCTACCTTAATCAAGCTTGTTTCTGTCGTGTCCTTTTGCCTGAAGACTTCTGGTGTTTAGAATTAAGTTTTTTCTCAGTCCTCTTCCATTTTGTGTATGATTATGCATCTAATTAGAGGTAATTGTTTCCTTGTCCCTACAGCATCAGCCAAGCAAGTGGATCTCAGCTACGTCTGCCTGTACAGGGGGGGATTCATCCTAGGAGAAGCATAGAAAAGACTCGGGTAATTTAGTATTTCTCTCTAGGTCTTTCATTGTTCTGTAGCTGTAAAAAATGTGCCTTAGATGTGTTTCACCTATTTCACTAACCTATGGAAATCCTGGGAAATTATGTATTCTGCGTGGTCAAGGAATAGTAGCATGAATGTTATAATACTGTCACAAATGCTGTCAATCAGGATTTAAAATTATTTTATTATTTCTTTTTAACAAGGCTTTAACATTTATTAGTTTTGTATCAGGTTCTCTCTTGGTTTTTATTTGTAGTTGAGAATAAATGCATGATTTTACTGATTTTCCTGCAACTTCTTAAAACTTCAGAGTTCCAGGAATGAGTTCTTATATATTATCTGGGACTCAGACAAGATATCTAACTGGATCGATTCATGACAGAATGCAAATTTCCACTAATTAAGTTTGTAATTGTGGAGCAAGAGGGGAAACAATTTATAGAGGCAGGGGTAGGAGGAGAACTTTAAGTAGCAGTGCATGGCGAATGAGATGCACAGCTTCCATTATCAATAGTAGCTGCATGTCTAATCCACCAGACTCAGTACTGAAGCAAATGTACCCTGGGATGTCAGGTGTTAAGGGGAAGAATGGGCCTCTCACGTTCTTTGCACTTACAAGCCGGCTGTAACCTTTTGACTCTCTCTCTCTTTCTCTTCTTGAGTTTTGTTTCCTGAAAGGAAAAGGGGGTGGGGGAAGGCAGGGGAAAAAGGCTTAAAAAGTGGAAGATCTGTTTCAAAGTACTGTAGTGTATTTGCAAGCTTTTCTTTTTTTTTTTTTTTTTTGGAATTAGTTTTGTTTTGATTTGTTAAAGAAGTGGTTGCTTTTAATGTAGAGTATTTAGAGCCTGCCTTAAGACATGAATATCTTATGGATTACCAATATCAACACTATAAACTTTGCATATTTTACCACAAGTATTTTGCACATAGCTTTTTTATCTTTCTAACTAAAATGAATATAATTCCATTTAAAAGCAGAACAGAGGAGGAGATCTGGTTCTGTGAATTAATGTTACAGGTGTTGCTTTTTATGCTGACTGGTGTTATGCAGAAAAACAAGCCCCTCAAATAACAAGAAATCTCTCTTATTCTCAAAGGATCACCTAATGTAGCATGATGATATATTGCTCACATTGAACTTGAGTGTATTTCAGGCCTGAAGATCTACATATGCAAAGAAAAATTTTGTATAATAATTGTGCATTTCATTTCCTTGCTACCTCTGAGTTAGTAAGTCTGAAAATATCTCAGTGCAAGGAGGAAGATGTATGCACCCTAGGTGAGCATTTTCTTGTTAGTATACAAGAACATATGACAGATATAAGGGGGGGCAAAAAGGTAGCTAGTTAAGGTAGGTCTCTCCAAAATTTGTGACTTTTGAGGAAAGAGGGCAGAATGTGAAAAAATATGTGAAAACTTACGTTATCCTTCCTTGAAATACAGTCTGTTCTGGGCTGATCCTTATTAGAATGTGAAAATGGAAGCACTAAGGTGTTGTTTACTTTCATTAATTAAAAAGAGTCTCACTCATAAGAGAGTGCCCTGAGAATGCTAAAGGAGTTTTATGTATTTCTAGCTACTGTCTTTGGTTTGAGGACCATGTCCTTCTAGCTTTGCATCTTTCTTTGCTAGAGATTATTGTGAAATGTCTCACGTTGCCTTTGCTTGGCTGAAATGTGGCAGCGATGGAGTGGAGCCAATGGAGGGGTAATTTTACAGCCAGCAATCAGGAAAAGGAAGAGCCCTTAGCCAGGGGACTCAACAGTGCCAGGAGGAGCCATTATTCTATTATTATTTCCAGTGTGGAAGCATTGTTTTAAGTTGTATTAAAAACATCCTTTAAATGTCTTTGTTATTTGTGTCGTAAATTTTCCATATCAACCTTTCTAAAAGAAAGATTTGGGAATCTATAATGAATACCCAAATGGAGTGCTTGGGCTCTATCTTGCTTTAGAAATTGTAGGTTAAAGGGAAACGTGAAATTAACGGTAATTCCTCTAATTTACCCTGGAAGTTCACGGAGATTGGCCAAACATGGAGTAAGTTCTCCATTTCATAACACTTACAACAACTTACAACACTTACAACACTCTAGACAACCTGTCTCCAGACAGGTGCTGTCTTCTAATTTTTTTCTGCTATTAGGGACTCCAACCCCTTGTGATTTAAGGGCCCAACCCTGTAAGCTTTCCAGGTACCTTACATTTAGGTGACTAAATAAGAAATAATTAAGTGTATATCATCATTCATGTGCGTGGATTTGCATTTTTCTCCTGGAGATTGTCTTTATGTTGAAGCCCATAATGGATTTGAATGATGTTTCTGGATATTTGATGTAGAAAGTTTCCTTGTTTTCAGTTACTCAGAAGTTCTGTGGCAGTAAGTGTTTTATATTCTATACTGCTTTAATTCCACTTTGCAGAGCATGTTTTGTGAAGCAGTGTTGAAGGGATCCATATATTGAATATTATTATAATTTTTTTATTGATAGACTCTGGGGAGGCGAAGGCCTTGCATCTGTAAGGCAAGTGATATTTGGCAAAAATTTAAAAGGTGAAACAATGTCTCCCAAATCATTTGGGCTGTCTGAGACATGAATGAGAGCAGAACCCAAATATCCTAAATCCCAGTCCAGTGTCTTAATCCTGAGCCTGTTTTTTTCATTCAAAATTAAAGTTTCCATGATTATTATTTCTACTGCCAGGGCTTTCCAAGGATTTAAATGTGACCTAATTTATTAAATGCTGTCTTATGTGCAAAACAGAAGCAAAATCCTTACCCCAGGGCACTTACTCAGTGGCCCTGATACTGCAATCTGATCTCTGGAATGAATGTCTGAACTAACACAAGCCATGCTGCCTGTTCAGAGAGTTTGACTGGGATTTTAACGGAGAAGAGACATGTAGATTGCGGGTTGTCTACAACATCCTCAATGTATTTCAATGCACTACCACTACTTTCCTATATTATTGTTCCTCCATGAGCTTTTGTGTAGCTGTTGCTCAGTTACCTTAAGTAGAGAGTGAAGTTTGGGCTGAGCTGGTTTTTTTTTCAACTATGTATAAGCCTTGATCTGTGGCACTATTTAAAGATGCTTTGCGATGCACCTTGAGATTAAAGTGCATCGCCCCTGCAGTGCATTGATCTTGTCTGGCCCAGAAAGGGGTTGTCATAGATCTGCTTTTGAAATCAGGACTCCCTCATGGGTTTTTCCAAGGCATCATCTCCATGTCATTGGGTTGGCAGGATATGAAGCTGAGGGTCTTTTTGAAGTTTTCCTTCACACCAAGGGGTGTATACTTGTTGTGTGGGAATCGTGGTAAGTTACACCCTCTTCTCCCTGTGTGTTCAATGCAGGATAACTTACTGTGGTATTTAAATACCCCAGACCTTTTTTAAAAGTAAATGGTTTCATTTTTTTTATGTTGGAGTATTAAAATGGAGAATGGAATCCGAATGCTCAGGACTCATTTCTTGCAGAGGACTGAAATATGTGGATTGAACTTCATGAATTAATTAAACAGTCCCATAAACATCTATTCCTTTGCAGCTACAAACAATAGTCTTATTTTAGGAAACATGATCATGTGCTTCGTCATATATCACTCATGCCGGTATTATTTAGCTTTTGCATAATTGTAAAGCAAATATCACTTTAAAGTCTGCTTTTGTATCTCGCATTTCAATTTCTTTTTTTTTAAAGTACAAAAAATGTTAGTTTCCTGCATCAAATGATTTGTTATTGGAAAAGCAAAGTAACATTTCTTTACTCTAGACTTTTCTTCCTGCAAAACTGTGGTACGTGGAAAATATTTTCCAGCTTTCAAAGTTTATTTGATTTTGAACACTTTTGGTTATGTAAGTTTTAATAAGTGGCTTTGGTGTACCCCTAAAGGCACACCCCACACACTTATGTTGTGTGACCTAGGGTCACAAGTAATGGCTGCAAGCTAATTGATTGAGAAAGGCTTGTCTGACTGGGCCCCTTTGAGTCCTCCCTTTACATTCCTAAATTTCTGTAAAGGAGGCACTGGCAGCTTCGCCTGGCGAGAGGAGGGGTTGGGGGAAAGGGAGGAAGTTTCTCAGTTTCTGATTATGCGCAGAGTTTCCTTGTACTGAGCTTATGTTCTCCACCCACTACTTAGTAAGAACTCCTTAACAACTTAAAGCTTTATCCCTGTGAGTACCAGAAAAGTGATCTGAGTATTTATTGAGCAGGGAGAACAAACTGCTTGCTCCGGGCAGGGAGAAAGCTTATGGAAATGATATTAGACCTTCAGCAAAGTGCACAGCTGCATCATACAGAAGCTGAGACTCAAACTGACAGGCAAATAAGCCAGATCACGGAAGGGGCCTCTGTGTGGCAGCTCTGAGCTACCAAGTATGGGACAACTAGGCAAAAAGTGCAATGGAACAGGGCAGAAAATAACACACTAACTTCAGGCAACTGTTGCTTTTTCATGGTGAGTCCGGATTTGAAATCTTGTTTGAAATGTAGCTGTTTCTGTTGTTTCTAAAAAGCCTTCCGTTTTACCACAGCAATCCTTTTGCGAAGCTCATTGTGTTACAGCTTATTTGTCCGGATGTGCACTGCGATTCTGAACGATACAGCAATGTACAGGGATAGTCCTTTCCTTGCTGCTTGCTCTCTCTCTTTTGCTTTTGCTTGCTTCAGGAGACAGGTCCCATTTCTAAAAGCACTTTGCATGGCTTCTGATTTGCAAAGAAATACTTTTGCAGTTAGCACTTGGTCTGCAGCTGCATATAGGTGAATAAGTGAACATAATTTCTGTGCACAGTTTTCTGCAGTTTGAGCTTTGTGGCACCTCTCCATTGCTCCTTATTTCGCTGCCTTATCTTGAGAATGTATGGCACGGTCACTATGAAAAGAGCTTTGTGTTTGAATTCCTGGTGAGTCGAAGGGTCAGGGCCTATGAGTTATCTGCCTGCCAGCAAGACTCATTGCTGTGTCCCTTTATTTTTCGAGCTGAAATAGAAAAAACATGTGTCCTCATCCCTCTTTTATAAACGTATTTTGAATTCAGGTTTTACATGCTGTTTGTGTGTGCTTTGTTCTCTTGACAAACTTGGGTTTTGGGGGGAAGCCAGTTTTATTCCATCCATATTTATTTTATTTATTCAAGCTTTCCTGCAGCTTTTTTACATTCCTTTGTTGTGATGCACATAAATTTTTCTTAAAACAACATTCAGTGATTCTGATTTCTGCTAAGAGAAAAAGGATTTATACTTGGATGTATTTTTCCAAAAATACCAGGGAGCTATCTAAATTTTAGGTAAGTTGCAAATTTATACAGAAGATTAGACTTTTGTAACTTTTGTCTCACTTAAGGAGGGAAACACAATACTTCTGGATAAGTTCTTGAACAGATTGTGTTAGATACACTAGTTATCTAGTGTAATGGTAATAAATATGATCTGAGCTATAATGTTATTTCACTTAGTGACTTAGTTTGAAAAAGCTGCTTTATTAGCACAGCAATAGAATTAAACATTGCATGTTGACAGTAACATTAGAAATATGTTTGCAAAAACTGCTGAGTGGATGAAAATTAGAGCAATAAATCATCCAGACATGTCAAAGTTACTCTGTATGTGATGTTTTAAGATGTCTGTGATTTAGAGGAAAAATGAGTCTGTTTTTCCTTCAGCAGAAGTGTGATTCTGTACAAAATGATCCTCAGTGTATCTTTATTTAAATAAATAGTTTTCTGTTCAAAAAATAAATAACCAAATTCAGAAGGAGCAAGAAAAGTCCCAAAATGAAGTAGTGGCTATTTGGAGCTAAAGGCAAAATGCTCATTTGATAGAATAATTCTAATACGCAATGTAAGTAAGTTGGTCAGATGCACTCTACATAGAGGGTATGTTACTACTTGTGTCTTGACCTGTCTTTCCAAGTTTGTGTGCTCATCTGAAGCTTGCTAACAATTAGCAGGATGCCTGCTTTAAAAAATAAGATGACGCTTCAGATCTGAGTTGATCTGATGTTGCAGTGCCTTCCAAGTGCAGAAGTTCATGTTGTTCACCTATTGTGTCCATTCTTATTTGCCAGTTGGAGATACTGAGTTTGCCCATCATTTTTGAAAATAGTTTTTAAAAAAGAGGGGAGGGGGGATTGTTTCAAAGAAATGCTAACAAATATGGATTTGAAGGCAATACTGCAATGTAAGATGATCTAAATGGACTTCATGCTCCTTGTTGTTTTATTGTGAATTTAATTCCTGTCTATTTTGATTGGGCTAAACCTTAGACTTGCTACAAGAAAATTCTTGGCTGTGTCCTTAGTGCAGTTAAGGATGTGCTTTTACGAGTTTCAGGGTTCACTTTAAGGGAAAGAAATGTGTCCTTTTATAGAACATAAATGTATGATTTTCTTCTTGGCTCTGCTGTGATGAAGGAATACCTGCTGAAATGCACTTTACAACCTTAAAAACTGAAAGGAAAAGAAGCTTTGAGGAGGTGGTCTTCTCCCACCTTTGGTGGCCTGGGCTGCTGGGGAGCCAGCTACCTCCTGGTGGTCACAAGAGACTTAGGGAGCAGGGGATGGTGGGCACTGACATGCAACCACCTCCTCCATAGGCACACAAGCAGAGGACCAACCCTTCCTGTGCTTTAGGGTTTCCACTGGCAAAATAAAGCACCAGTGGTGTTGTGACATCAGATTAGAGGATTATGAAACATTTCTTCGTGCTCTGATGACCAGCCTGATGAAGGGGAAAGGACTTAATGAGGAGAAGAATTTACTGAGGATTTTATGCCTGTATCTGACATTAAAACGAGAATATCTGCTCCCAGTAACTGTATGCTGTGATTCATAGAAACCCCTACAATAATAATGTGAATGATAATTAAATGTGGTGCTCTTACTGACCGTTTGAGGACTGACACAACATAATGGGACTGGAAGTTTGAACATCAATAGTTTATCTCCAAATACTACTGCTTGCTCTTAGAGACACCCAAGGAATCATGAGCTCAGACTAAAGTAATTATATTGGCTTTTTGCATTCTCTCTGACACCAGCTAGAGAAAAAGTAGTTTTGAAGAGGTTAAAACACAAGTGCTTTATAGCTTTCATTTCTTTGAAAGGTTTGTGTTTAACATCTTTAATGTTTAGTCAAGGAGGAGCTAGGTTTGTTTTGTTAATTACATAGAAATTGACTTTGGCAGTTCACTTTTAGGCTTGTTCTGTTCTGTGTAGAAGAAGGAAAAACTTTATTTACTAGACACATATATTTCATTGACATCTGTACATTACAGAAGCAGATCTCCATGGTACCTGTGGACATCTTTACTGTCATGTGAGAAAGGATAGAAAGTCAAAACTAACAGTTGATTTTTCTGTCAAAGAGAGGAACTAGTTTGTGCTGTCATGACAAGGTGATGTCTGTACCAAGAGATGAAGGAAAATTGACAAGAGCGGAAGAATTGTAGCACTCATCGTGTCAGTGAATCACAGTGTTGGCAAGATAAATTAAAAAGAAAAAAATCCCCACCTGTGTTATATACTAGCAATTTCAAAAGAGTTTATTTTTTAAAGAATTTTTAATAAGACAAGGAAAAAATTATTTCATCTTCTCAGCTACAACTCACAATCACATTTTAAAGTTCTTTTGTGACTGTAATTACTTGGGCCTTAAACAACTTTGATCTCCAAGCTTTATAGATATTTAAAACAAAACAAAACCACCCAAGTGACAATTGCCAGCATTGGAGTTTTGGAGCTCAGTAAATAGTCGAAAGAGCAAGAAACAGAAGATGTACACATGCTTGTCCATGAAACACAAAGAAAGAGAGCAGAGACCTGATCTTTGGAATACCCAAGTTGACTTTCAGTTAATTTTTACTCTCCTGCAACGTGTTCAAACCATCAGCACAAGACTATTCCAAAAGGTGATGATGAAGGTGAAAGAAGAAGAGATAAAAGGAGAAACATTTGTCTCATGATTTCAGTGATTCTAATATGTAGGTAAAAACAAATGGGCACAGAGAACAAGTGGAAGTAATCTAAGGATAGGAGCAGTGGTAAGGGAGGCAGGGCCTTAAGGAGCAAAACAACAGAGATCTAAAAGTAGAAGAAACATGGCATGAGAGAAGAAACCCACTCTGTATAAAACGGTCTGTCAGTCACTAATATGAGCCTGGGCCTTGTCAACTGACATGCAGTCATCTGACTTCAGAGAAGCAAGACAGAATACTGAGGAAAAAAGTAGGAAAAACAAAAATAAAAGTGCTGTCTTTCTTCTGGTTTGGTCAGAAGCATTTCCACTGCTGGCATTCAGTTTCATACCTGAAGTAATAAATTCACCCAAGAAAAAAGTCTGTTCCTTCATAATTATGGTCACAGCATTTCAGAGAGTGGGTATGCGGGAGGGAGAGAACCTCTCTTTTCCCCTAACATCCTCTTATATCCACTTTGCTCTGTCTGACAGTGAAGGCAGAGGTGAGGATGGATGTTACGTCTGTTGTGATAGGTTGTTTTTTGAGCACAGGTTAAGTTTCTTTTTTCAATTCCAACAGAATTCCAGTAACTTTTTAAAAATTCTTGGAACACCCTTTGGAAAGCCTTTTGGCAGTTATTCTTGGGTATGGGAAAGATGCAAGCCATTTGCAGCATGAAACATGAGACAACAGAAAATAGGAAATCAGTGGAGTGAATGGCAAGAGAAATGGCAGTGGATTTTCCTCTATGTCCCCTCTGACCAGATGACCCAGTTCTGTATTTTTTTTATCACCCAGGGCTTTATCCAGGATTCTGTCAAAGATCCTACTGACTTTGGCAAGGATTGGATGAGGACCTAAATTCAAATCATTCATCCATCATTTCAAATAGTATTCACAATGATTTGTACTGTATGTACATATATGGCACCCGTAATGGTTTAAGATTTTCAGTATCTGCTGGAAATGACACTTGTACTACATGACCAAAGTAGTGCTACTTCCCGTTACTGAAATACCCACCTCTCCTTTAGAGGAATGTCCAGTGATTCAAACAATAACTAGGTGAGTCTTCCAATTCCAATGTTACTTTTAAAGGCCAAAGATGATATTTCAGTGTTAATTATGTAATAAAAGCTTATTTAGCAATATGATGTAAGTAAGAAATAGAGCTTCAAGTACTATAGAAAGCATCTTCTTCTCCCTCTTTTAAGCCATTTGGAGTGAAAGTATTCCATTTATATCACTAACTCTCCACATATTGTCTTAATTCAAAAAATATCCCCTGGAACATAAACGTCCTGTTGAAGATGTGCAACCTCTTTAATCATCCTGTTTTGAACAGTGCATGCTTAATGGTGTTAAATGATAAATTAAAGAGAAGGCCCTACCCTGAAGTGCATGCCCCATCATTCTTGGTAATTTTCATTGTTTCCAGAAAGCAGCACCAGCTAAAGACATCTTTCCAAGAAAAGTCCTTTGTGGGACAGTTGATTGAAAGTACCCCAGTGGTCTTTCATTGCTGCTTCTCCCACTTCTCCGCTGCCCTGTAATGGTTATACATCCTTGGAACGTTACTCAGAGAAATGGATCAAAATTGACCCTGGTTAAAAATAATGCAGAAAAAGAAGATGGTTTTTAACCTGGATTTATCTGGTTCACTGTATACGCCACTGGCATTTTCACTGGATCCAGGGCAAGCAAAAGAGTAAAGCTGCAGGGAGGGCGGCACGTTAATTCCCTTCACTGCTAACCAAAAAAGGCTAGATTATTATGGGCAGGCTAGTGGAAGTGCCTTTGAATAGCTTGTTTCCTTGTGCTTCCTAAGGCAACTTGACTTCGCTGTGCCTACAGAATCACAGAAAGGTTAGAGCTGGAAGGCACCTTAGAGACCATCTAGTTCCAACCCCCCTGCCATGGGCAGCGACACCTCCCACTAGACCAGGTTGCTCAAAGCCCCATCCAGCCTGGTCTTAAACACTTCCAGGGATGGGGCATCCACACCTTCTCTGGGCAACCTGTTCCAGTGTCTCACCACCCTCACAGTAAAGAATTTCTTACTAACATCTAATCTAAATCTCTCCCAATTTAAAACCATTACCCCTTGTCCTGTCAAGGGGTAACGTTCAGTGTACAGAAGAATGTTCAGTGTCCTCTGAAAATATTGATTCTGATTTTGATGTATATTTTATAAGTTATTCATGATTATTACCTGGTTGTCACTGAGCATCTGCTATTTCAGCCCGTGTATCATAAATTCTTGAAATAAAAAAAATCTGTGCCCCTAGCAAGGGAGAGTAAGTTATAAAGAGTAAATGAGGAAAATGCAGGAGAAAGGAATCAGCAAAGAACTTTATTCATAAAACATACAAGATGTGACACAGCAGAGTGACAAGTGACGTAAATACAAATACCTTTGTATTTATCATGTGGAAATCAGGCTGCACTCTGTATTGGCCCCGTAAAATTTCTTTCAAGCTCTGGCTGGAAATTCACAAAGGAAGTTTTTCCAGAAGTACCCGGTGTAGGCCCAGCTGTCCTTCCACTGACATCAATGAGACTTACGTTAGTATAAAGCAAAACTGCACAAATTGATAATTTGGGCTAAAGAAAAAGTAGGACTCTTCAAATTCTTTCCTTTGTGTTTTCTTCCTCTTCATTTACAATCTACTCTGGGGAAAAAACAAGAAATTCAGCAGGATCTGGTAACTTAATCAGGTTTGAAGTTATATTGAACTGTTCGCTTTCTATCAACTCTGTCAGTTTTTTAACTATATTTTTTGGCCTGAAATTTTCCATTGTATAGTCCCAAACCACAGGTGATTCTTTTTTTGCTTTTAATTTTCTTTTTTTTTTTTTTGTTAAGGGAAGTATGTTAAAATTATTTTAAGCAGCAGAAGTGAGAATAAATTATACTTTTCCTGTTAAAAGCAAGTAAACAAAAAAAACTCAACAAAAGTCTTTGAACAGCATTTTTTGAGACAATGTGATCAACAGGTGGTTTGTGGACTATTTTTAAAGGGTTTGAGGTAAAAAAAGATCTAAATTGTTATATACTGGAGATGTTAAATTGTAGCTCTTTATTACATGTCTTTTGGCAGTTAGTGTTAGGCTACACATGGATATTTTTTTGTTTGCTATGAGGATCCTATGACAAATTGGGCATTGCATATGTAGCACTGAGTGTCCTCTCCTTAGAGACCATGATGCTGAAAGAGCTTTGCATGAGCACATATCCAAGGTTAATTTAGGTGGGTGCTGAGAAGTGAAAGTACAGGAAACAAGATTGCCATCTTGGGGCATCTTACATGGAGAAGGAATCAACCCTCTCTCCATCTTCCAGGTTCTTCAAGTACTATTGATACTCAATTTTGATTGGATTATTAATTTTAGTGCTGCTGTTGGCTCTGTTTCCCAGAATGGTTTTAATTTTGTTACTGAACCAGAAGCTAAGAATCACAATCAATTTTTGCTAGAGGTTTTTTCACAAAAAAAGGAATGACACATTCTGAGTGAATAAGGCTTGTTCAAGTTTCTTGTGGGTGTTGCTATGTGTATTTGTATGGCTAATAATACAAGGAATAATACAAGGAGGTGATTTTTTTATTTGTTTGGAGTTTTTCCATGAAACCTTCCTGGACTATAATTTGAGCAGCAGCAGGCTGCATTAATTCAAAATCTACAGAAACACTGAGGTTTTTTCTCCCCGTCTTTATCTCGTGCCCCATAGACATCATTGCAATAATTCAACAGCTTCTGCCTCTCTCCAGATGTTACCACCAGGCAATTAACAACAGTGCTGTGACTAGTTGGTAGATACAACCCAGCTAATTGGCCGTCTGGCTGCTCTCTGGCAGGACAGGCAGTGGCTACCTCCCCCGTCTTACCTCAAAGGTATTTAAGTTTCCTTCTTTTATTCTGCCACTTATATTCAAAAACCTGTTGGTTTTTTTTTTACAAAATAGCATCCTGCCATATATTACTAGATTATGGAGCGTATACACGTTTTATTTTTTGCATATCAGCAGTTCATGGTGAATACAGCTTTTGAAATGGTTTTTAAATAGAAATATAGAAAATTCCATAGAAAAACACTGAACCAATATTTAATTATTCTGTTAAGTATCAGAAACAGTGTGATTGTGACACACAGACTCTTTATTCTATCCATTACATCTTTTATTTTGTAATATTAAGACTCCAGTCATATTACATATTTATTTAATGTTGTGCTTAATTTCATGTATTGAATCCACTAGACTTTTGCCTAAAATTTGGCCAAAACTGCTCCCCACCCCACCCTCCATATATTTCTGGGGGCAAAAAAGAAGAGCAAAAGCAATACATGACAGTGTATAGGGAAATATATATGTTTTGAGGAGAAAGGGAATTTAACTGAATTTAACTATACTAGTAATTACCTATTAAACTAAATCATGCTATTACTGTAAATATAATTTCTTTATGCCTCAATCTTCTCAGCTATACTTTGAAATTAGTAAGGTGTTTTATACGGGTCTGATATCGTGAGTGCAAAGAACTCTTCAGTCATTGCAGACGGACTGCAAAAGGGAAACGTGAAAGCAGGTTTTTTCACCTGCCCAGACAGAAACATCAAAAAATTTCAGATGGAAATTTGACTCTTCACCTGAAATGAGCAGCATACGGTGTCTATGTATAATTGCACATCAGCCTGATTTTCAGGTGGTGGAATTTGTTCTTAGACACTCCAGTTACGAATTGTTGGAAAGAACTTCAAACTTCAGACATCAGCTTGGTTGAACACCTTGATTTCAGTTTAGATATTTGAAAAGGTAGCCATTTCATGGGGATTTAGAAATATAAATGTAGTTAACAGTGGCATTGACATTATATCCATCTCTGTCATTCTGGGTTTACTCTGAGTTTACTGCAGCATTAAGAAGTTCTAAAAGTTTCAGTCTACATCTGGATTTAGAAATGTCAAGGTGTCATCCAACATCTTCGTACCTTTAGGCAAATCACTTTAAGCACGTAATTTCTTAGTGCTAAAGTATTTTTAGTATTTTTATTTATTTTATTAATTAACGTGTTCCTTTTTAGCTCCAAGTACCTTACTTTGATAATATCTATATAAGACGGTTTCTTTTGTTTTTAACTTTGCAAGTCTAATTTTCTGTGTTCTGTGTGTAGTTACTTACACCTGGTTGGATGTGTTTATAGGTGTTCGTTCATGTGTCTAAAGCCAGAGAGAGGGAGTCCTGTATTTTAAAGTGCTAGCTATGGTATGTGTCACACTTAAAGTAAGATGCCAGATTCCTGCCATATTGAAAGCAGGGTCACTCATCACAGTTCCTAAAAATGCATTTAAGAGCCTAATCTTAGAATCTGTTAAAAAAAACCCAAACAACCCAAACTGTGGCCTGACATTTCACAGAGATGGTGAACTGTCACATTATCAATGTTATTATTCTTAGATATTTATTATTACTCTCATTTCCAAGAGAGACCTTTACTAAGGTTTGTCTGTTTCCCTTTTTTCTTTCCCTCCTCCATGGGTTTTGAGCCCTTTTGTCTCTCTCAGTTAAATTTGAATCAATGAATATCATGTTTTACAAGAATCTGTGACTGTAAGGAGGCAAGAAACCCAGATTGGTGCCAATTTTGAGGAAAAGGCAGGCAGAACATAGCTGTTATACATTCTGTTTGGCAGTGGCTCAGTGGCCAAACAAAATGTGTGCAATCCCAGACTAGTCACAGCACTGTTTCTCCTGCCAGGTGATAGTGTAATAGTCAACGTGGAGAGATCTGGCCATTTGCAGTGAGAAGAAAGAACGTGGAGTTACAGAGCAAAGAGCACAAATCTATAGGAAAGCAGGTTTCATTCAATCTGGTGCTTACAGGACACCTTGGGCTTGCGATTGCTAAAGAATAAAGGGCCAAATGCCAGAAGATCTTAAAAGGATGTAAATTGCTTGCTATAGGCAAACAAGAACATCTTGTTTGCTGGTTTTTTTTTCTGTTTACTGAGCATTTTATCCTGTATGAAAAGAATCACAAACTATTTCAGTCATCACAAGCTGCACTGAAGACGAGATTCATGCTAATCTTTCATATGAGATGCTCAACTGCAGTTAAGTTCTATATAAATAATAAGATAAGAATGCTGAGATACTGAATATGATAATTAAAGTTAAATTAGGGAAAACCTACTTTTTCCGACTAGAAATTTAGCCAGAACTTGGTTCTTTTCATGACTCTGTTGAAGTCAGCATAGACAGGTTTAGATGAGGATAAAAGCTTGATTTTAAAGCAGTTCAGTATTTTCTGTTTGTTTACATTTAAAATCATAGAATCATAGAATCGTTCAGGTTGGAAGAGACCCTTGGGATCATCGAGTCCAACCATCTACCTTACTCTACAAAGTCATCCCCTACACTATGTCCCTTAGCACTGCATCTAAATGGCCTATGCATCTAAATACTGCATCTAAAATGCCTATGGATTCCATCTTACCTTGCTAAAGTTGCCTGCTTCTGTAGACTTGGGATTACCTTTCTAAAGATGAGAATAATACCGAAAATATTAATGCTTGCCTATTGTTCTTATTTAAATAATAATTATAAATAGCATTTTATTTCTCGGCCAAACAAGGTACATCAATGAAAATGAATCACTGTTGTTATTTTGATGATTTTATTGATTACATGGATAAAGTTTTCCAAAATGTTGGAGCTAAGTGTCTAAGGTAATTTTCCTTCTCCTGAAGTTATTCAAGATAAGGGAAAACACCAACTGATTTTTGTTAGTATGCTCTTGCTTTATAGGTTGAATGAGTGCCAGATGATGATCATCAGCAATCACTAGTTTTTTAGAGGAAAATAGAAACCTGTGACATTTGGGTATCAGTTGTCTTTTATGGGCTATTTTAGAAAGGTACTACTAAATATTCTCCTGGGTATTTTTCAAGACAGGAATGTTACCATTAGCAGGAGGAATTCTTAACGATTGAGGTCACTGCAGACAGAAGTCCATTCAGCAACAGGTTTTGGATGGAATTTGTAGCTGAATTTAAAAATTTATTAGCAATTAGGATGTACTCTGTACTTTGAAATGCTGAATGACAGAGGGAACACTATGCACATGTTTTTTAAGGCAAAAGAAATGTGAAATGTTAAAATCCTGCATTTCAGCAATAGTGCATGTTTGTGTGTGTTTAATATAGCAAGAAGTTTTTCCCTGAACCACGACACAGCTTTTCCCATTTTTTCCCAATAGCCCTCTTCTTATTATTCATTTTAAGTGATCTTGCATGCAGTTATGATCCTGAATGTTGTCTAAAGACTTATTTTTTAATGCGAGTTCTTTGTGGTAGGGTAATAGACATGAAAGTTCATGGTTCTGTGTGATACTTTTGTTTCTGTCAAGGAGCAAGTTTTGCATAAGCCTCATATTCCATCACTGAGTATGCTATGGGCACTAGCATGAAAAAAAACAACAAACAAACCAGAAATTAAAGCAAACGAATACATTCCAGCTGATCATGCTAAAGATATTTTAAATTAATGATAAACTGACAGCACAGTAATGTGAGAACAAAAACACAAAATTCTGTTTAGAAGATAGAAATTTTGATGTAATTCTTTTGAAGTAAGATTTAACTATGTGTTTAGTTAGATTTCACAAGATGGAAACGTGCAAATGAAGATAGCTTTTCCTAACAGCTCCATGTGATGATAGACATTAAGGCAAGCAGTCAGATTTTAAAAAGCACTTGGTCCTCTTTAATATACAGACAAATAATATATAAAACATGTTTTATAATAGGTCTTGCATGTCTTCATGGGAAGTGTTGAGGGCACAGTGCTTCCAAAAATGCCTGTTGCATAGGTGTGTGAGATTACCATTATATTGCGTGCCGTTGCAATACATCTACAAACTCTTGTGCAGCAGAACTGAGCTGCCAGCAAGAGACTTCTCTGGCATTTAGACAGAGTGGCCTTTCTCCGATATCTGCTGTGCCTACAGTTGTGAGGATGCCAGTCTTTTCCCCTCTTCAGGGCATTTAGAGCTTGAGGGACTTCCTTAACGCAATCTTCCGTTCTTGCAGCTGGTAAAGCAGAGCATAAAGGCTACTCTGGAAGTGGCATACGAAGGACTTTGTTGCTCTTTTTCGTGTGTACCCTTTTTGGTGGGTAAACCATGAGAATTCTCTGAAGGAAAAGAGTCTTCAGTTCATGCAATAGCAAATTATTGCTTCAAAAGTGGGTTTCTTCCCCCTCAGGGCTCTCACGTTTCATGTCCATTCAGCAACCAGGGACCAGACCAGTAGTGTGCTTTTCCTTTTAGCAGCATGTTGTGATGTTAGAATTTCCTGCAAAATCATATGTTTCATATGGTTTTTATATTTTAATCACATTTTTAAAGTGCTTCCAGATGTAAGCATATATTTGGTTACAGTTTAGTGCACATGCTCATACACTGATAAACTGGTAAGGCCTGCATCCAACAGCCTATAAATCAATATGTGGCTTTCTATTGACTTCCAAAAGCTCTGGTTTGGGCTGTTGGAGTTGTTGGTATAGTCAATGGATTCAGGTCACCAGTTTTCTCAGGTGGGTTCAGAAACGGTGCAATAGTTATAATTATGTAATATGAAGTAATATGAAGAGTCCTATTGCAAGAGGAAACGCTTTTCCTTTTTCCTCCTTCAGTTGCCTCTTGACAAAGATAAGCAAAGCACCCAGTCAAACAGAGAGGCTAGGTATGTGCTTAGGATTCCCATATATTTGTGCAGGAAATACTAATGCATGCACAGGAAAACTACTGTGTTCTGAGCTTAGGAAATCCTCATGCAAATGCACTATATGTGCAAATGTAGGAGGTGAAATGACTTTATTAATTTTCTTTTTTTCCCCTTCTCTGATTGGGAAATTCATGTCCATTCAACGTCCAGGGACTCTTGCTACTTTCCCACCAGACAGTCCTTCTGGGCACAGGCAATGCCCCTAAGGGAAGCAGGGAACAGGAAAAGGATGAGGTGAGTTTCCTACATCATGCAGTAGAAGTGCATGCGAGGTAAGTGAAGCACATGTTGGCTTTGTAGAAGTCTCAGTCCTACTTGTGCTTCATGCATTTTTTCCTTTTGAAGAAGAATTCATTAGTAAAATCAAACACCATCAGGTCCCGTGTTGCTAAACCAGGTTCTGTAGGAGCTCAAGCAAACTTGTATGGAAAGCTGGAAAACATAAAGCAGCTCTATGTAGTGCCCCATAAGTGTGGATGGTGGGAGGTAGATGATGTTGCTTATTTCATTGCACAGAAGACCTCTTGAAAGTCTCCTGGTTTGGGGTGAGGGCAGTTCCTTGTTCCTTGAGAATCTAGTGTCCTAAATGAGAGGAAAGCCATGGGATAGGTACTGTGGTATTAATGGCCATGGAATAGATTTCCTGGAAGAACTGGAGACTTGGGGAAAGATAGAAGTTCTCAGTTCAAAGGTAGAAAAATCAAAAACTTGGAAGCTTGTTACAAAGGTAATTTTGTAAAGAGTGTTTTGTAAATGATCAGTGAGTGAAAGCTGAGAAAAAGAAACTTTACTTGATATATTTATTCATAGTCAACAATAAATTTAGAAAATCAAGAACAGATCAATGCTGAAGTCTGTTCAGGTCATGCCATGCAGGAGTATTTCTTGGTAGCTTGAGGAAAATCTTCAAAAAAAAGATTGTGCAAGACAAACATAGAAATGTTCATTTGTCTGAGTTGGTTCAAATGTTGTAAGGTGAGCTCAGTCTTGGCTTAGAGGCTGCATGCTGCTCGAGTTTTACAAAAAGCAGATTTTTTTTGATTCACTTGGGACATCCCAAATGTTGATAAACTGGAAAAGACTGTGCTGGTACTTCTGTCATATGGTGACAGAGAAAAACATGTACAACAGAAACGTACTGTGCTATGAATCAAGTAACACAGTTTCTATTCAGATCACAGCCCTGCGGGTAGATTATATATAGAGTAATTTTAGCCCTCTTAGAAGTGTGTTGTTAGAATTGCTCTATAAAGAGGAGAAATAACAGAAGCCTGGTAATTAAACATGCTGAATTAAAAAAAAATTGGAGGGAAAATATTTATTGCAATAAGATTGAAACACTTAAAATCTTTTCAGTTAGAGTCTCACATTAGTCTTTGTGTACCAGTGGCATTTAAATTAAAGCCAGTACGTTTCCATAAATAGACAAGTTGGTTTTGATGAAGGGAGAATTTTTGGTGCAAACAGTTTCCATTTGAAATCCCTGATTGCATCTATAAAGCAACTCCTTTGAACAGTATCCTGCTGGCATACTGTTGATGACAATAAAACTAAATATAAGTTCAGAGATAGATCTACAAATGTGTGCGTGCATTGATATATTTATATATGTAACTGAAAATTGGAACTAATTGTGAAACTTGGCTTATCTAATTTACATGCAGATGTGATCTTCTGATCCCTCTCCCCTAGATGTGGTCAAGCACGTATTTACAGGTCCTTGACAGTGTAGAGAATGAACAATGCCCCCCTGTACCACAGCCATTATGATCAGATTATAGATGCAGCCATGCCACAGTACACGTGCTTGTATGAAGACCTGCACACAGTTGCTGAGACTGGGCATCTTGGGTGATATGTAGTGCTAGCATAGGCTGGAAACCATGAGGTAGAAATCTAAAATTTTCACAAGAGGAAGTTATCTTTTAACTTTCTTCACCTTTTTTGCTGTTTCCGGAAAGAAGTAAGTCTTGGAGTCATTGTTTCACAATATCTGCCTTTAAAAAAGAAAACCTACTGGTACTTTTTATTAGATATTTATTCACTGCTTTTTATTATATAATTATTTATATAACTAAGATTAGGATGGTTTTGACCCATTGAACCCTGCTCTATCTGTTTTTCGAATTCTACAGCAAGGAAGTAAAATTGATTTGCTTACATGTGCATTTAAAATGAATGCTAAGGCAATCTTCCATCAAAATATTTATAATAAGGAAGGAGCCATTGCTGTATGAAGCTTCGTCTTTTTTAAAGGAGAATTGTGGTAAAATAACAAAGACAAACAGAAACTGCAAGCCTGAATCCGTCACTGATGTTGCCTATTTGTTTAATACGCATTCAGAGAAACCTGTAAGGTCCCTATTTTCGTGCTTTCAGTCAGGTGTAGTTGATGGCAAGATCCATTAGAGGCTTTATTTTCAGATTATTATTTTTTTTCATTGTTCTGTTTTCACTATCTTGTACTTATGAACTTATCTTACTGTGTATTCATAAAGGAGTGTGAATTTTAGTCCAGTATATGATGTCTTTGATACAATCCGTAGAGCATTTACTATTCTATAATGGGGCTATATTTATACAGAGAAAACGAGTATTTACTATTGCTCATTTTGTATGTTTTTAAGTATGGTAATATTTTCTATGATTCTGAACTTGGAAGAAAAATATAACTTAGGACAAAGAAGTTTTGCTTACCTTCTATTTAATCCAAATAGTAATAATTTTCTAAATTTTAAATACTTTAGTTATTAAGCAATATAGTTTTTTGCAAGTTACTTACTTATTACAGCAAATGGCTAAATGTTCTCCTGTATCAACACCTTTGTACCTGTACAGCATGTGGGGAAAAAACATCCTGAAGATTTCTTTAATGCAAATCTCTAATGCAGGGAACTTACAAGGGTAGCATTGGAAACTTGGGGGGTGCACTGAGTTTTTAAAGTCCTGAGGTCATAAGATTAGTTAACAATCTTAATTTTCATTTTAAAAAAAAGAAAGTTGCATAGTCCAAATTTTTATAGAAAGAACTATAAAACATGACTCTAGCATGAATTCAAGTTACCAGTGGAAGGTAAAGTTTAAAAATGCACCATGCGTTTTAATTTAATTTCAGATTTTAATATCACAATCCATTTAAGTCTTCCTCTGAGTTTGTACATGCCAGAGTTTTAGCTTCTGTTAGATGCATACAATAGGTATGTGTATATATCATATAAAAGCAAGAAGTCACCTCAAAATGTCATTTGATGTCTTTCGTCCTTGCTAGCTGAAGGTAGCTGAACACATGATGAATGGAGGAGAAATCAGAGAGCAGAAAATGGTAATTGGCAATTTAATCAATAAATAGATAGACCACAGTGTAAATATCTGTTGATGTTTGTAGTGCCTGGGATAACGGGGAAAGGGTTGAGTGCTTGTTCTGCTTTGTAATGCTTTAGCAATGCTTGTAGTCATAAACCAGCCTTAAAACGCCAATTAAACAGGTTTTATGACTGCTTTGTGTTACTGAAGTGATGCAACATGTATCAACGAAACTAGCCTATTGTTTTGCCTTTAAAAAAAACAAACAAACCAAACAAACAAAAACCTGAATAGCATAAAGTAATCTTAGTGCCTCGTGTCTAAAAGCAATATGTCCCACATGTTGGATGGTCTTCTCCCTCCCTGTAAATTAAGGACAAAAGATGTTACTTGAATGAACTAATTGGTTATAGGCTGTTTGGCCCATAAGGTCTGAGTCATCTACCAGTTGGAGAGTGTAGATGCTGGAGACTCAGACCACTGTCCTAGGCAGGACAAGAAGTGGTGCACAGCTGGGGAAGGCCCCAGGCTGAGCTGGCAAGGAAGGTAGGCAGCAGCTGCAGGGGAGCTTCAGATACCTGACAGTGAAGATTTAGATGAGGAGAAAACCCGCAGCCAGGAACAGGTTTGTGAAGATATACCTTTGTGGTAGATACTCCTAAACAGAGCTTTTCCCCAAAAGCTTTTATTTGGTTACTTTTAAATCTTCTCATTCACCTCTTTTCCACAACTGTGTGTACTGGTCTAAACCGTGCAGTGTATACAGTGTTTTGTATGCTGTGGTTTTACTGTGTATGTTATTCTTTGCTGTTCTGTTAATTTAATATATAAGAAGAAAAAGGGTATCTTTAATAATTAACTCACCAATATGGGAATCACATCATACTAAGGAACCAGTATTTCCATGAACAATACTTTGGAACTGTGACTTCTCATCAGAGCTTTCAAGACTGTTTTACAAAGTCTGTTGAATTGCATAAGCCTAAATCATTCTTGAGTGTAGTGGGTGCTTATAGATTAAAAAGAAAAAGCAGAACAAAATAATGTGATCATTCAGGCTCACCTTCTGTCTGTAATCTGAATGAATTCTTATTTGAAGTATGATTTTCAGAATGCAAGATCCAATCTTAATTTAAAAGGGTCAAGGACAGAGAACCTGTCATCACCCTTAGGAAGATGTTCCAGTGGTGAAGTGCTGTGTATCTGCATCATATATCTGATGTGAATTTGTCTGTTGGAGCTTGTTTGTAGCGTTGCATGTTAGCTGTAAGAGCCTCCTGTCAAAACTCTTGTAGACAATGATTAAGGCGGCCATAATTTTCATAGGATAAATGGAGCTGCATTAAAGAGTTTCATCCAATCCTTTATTTATGAGGCTCTTTAGTGAGTTTCTTGAATTGTACACACCAGACGTTGATACAGCCTTCCAACACTAGATGCTTGAGTGCCAAGTATATAGTTAATCCAAGTTCTCCAGTCCTATTCAGGCTTCTTCCACAGAGGCCTCCGGGGATGCATTTTTCCCTTCGGCCCCGACAGCGCATCGGGAGCTCATGTTCAGCAGAGTCATGTTCACTCTTAGTGCCAAGTCTTTTTAAGAATTGTTGCCCCCAGCATAAATGTTCTCACTCTGCCAAGAGGACTCTACTCTCTTGTTTAATTTATAGATGTATAAATTGGTTCTCAGAGTGAAGTGACTTGCCCAGAGGCTCACAGTGGCAGAGCCTGGGAGCAACAATCAAACTCTTAAATATCATACTATATCCTTGCCAATGGACTATTAATTTACTTGTTCCTTCCCCTGTACTTTATGTTCTGCATGACTGAATATTTTCCTGGTTTCCCTGCATGGGCTGAGGCTGTATATGCTCTTTCTTTTAGATTTGGTCTAGTTTCATCTGAAGAACAGAGTATACTTTAGGGATTACAAGGTGATGATGTTATTTCTAATCATGTTTATTGCTATTACTACAAAATTTTATCTATAGGGTTAATTATTTCCCCTAGTTGTGTGAATAAAATATGAATCTTGAATATATTATGGAATGCCTCCCATCTCATTTAACTCAGGATTCAATTTTTTTCATTGCTGCTGGGCCCTGTTCAGGGTGGTACTCTTCCCCCGCTTCCTCTGGAGAGCTGATATCATGCTGGTTTGTAATATTCATTAGCAGCCCAACCCTTTTTCCAGGGATAACCTCTGGTTATACCCATTTCAAATGCCTTTTAAACAATGCATCAAGAAATGAATTTTTTTTCAAGAAAAAGGAGCTTGCACCTGAAACCTTCTTCATGGGCTGAATACTGAGGAGGAAGAGTGAGCCCTTGTCTTCTAGAAATGGGCCCTTGCACCAAGGACAGAAACTGTCATTTTCCTTCTCTGATGGTAGAAGACTGTTCCCTGGTGCTAAGGAGAAGAGTAAGACTGCTTTTTTTAGGAATACTGTCTTTAAATGCTACTATTTGAATGGAGCATGAACTTTACTGGGGAGGGAAAAGGGAGAGGAGGGGGAACAAAAAACCCCAACCAACTAAAAAACCCAGCTTGATTCCTTAGGATATCAAAGTGTATGTGAAAATAAAAATGAATCCCATGAAAAGATGAACCGGCTTGAAGTTAGTAGGTATTCTTAACAATTTCTTGAGCAGTTGTTCATCTTCCTTGCAATGAAGGAAGCCTCTTTTTTTTATTTTTAGTTATAATTTTTTCTTGAAATCTTTCGCTAAAGCAGTTGTCTCATCTAAGGTATACAGATTGTAGTTCTGCAGTCAATCACAGCCATGCTGGGTTCTACCAAAGGCCCAGGCAGTGCTGCCAGTGGTGGCAGAATGAGCTGCCTGCTTTGTGGCAGGGAGCAGTGTGGTTGATGTGACATGGGTGGAGATGGCAGTGACTCCCTGTTTCTGGTCACCTGGGATCCATAATAAACTTCAATGTCTCCTGCTGCTGGAGTGGACAGAGTGTTGCGTATGGTTATGTGCTGTCTGGCAGTAGGAGGGTTCAAACATCACCAGGGCTACTACGTTGTACCATGAAGAATATCAGTATGGAGAGGGGGAGCTGCTTGTTGAGGGGAGACAGTACAGACAAATACCCAGGGATGGGATGCTCCTGCGCCATCATGCATTACCCTGGAGCAGTGTGGCACGGATGCCCATTGTCAGGAGTTCAAATCATTCACTGTATCCTTCAGGTGGTGACTGGCCGGGCCAGTGGAGAGGTGACAGTGCTCTTCTGGGGCTAAAGCACATCCCATGCTGGGTCTGGAGGAGACCCCTGGGGCCAGGTCCAGAGCAAGCTGCCGCACACCTGTGGTTTGTCTCCTCTGAGGGTGCCAGGCTTTGCAGGGTGGCAAGGCACCCCTCAGCTTTGTGATTGTCTGCAGCACTGTGGACCAGATCATAGGTATCTCCACTAGCCTTAGTGGTGGCCAGGATGGTCACAGCACATGCTGGCTCTGCGTTGTCACACCTCAGGGAGCAGGAATGGGACAGGGTCTCCCCCTCCCCCCTGCTGGGCCAAGCACCCCATGTCCTTCCCCCTGCAGGTACCTCCAGGAGGCTGGACCCCTCTCAGAGGTGGAACACAGTGACCAGCAGAAGGTATTTTAGGAAGAGCAAGACCAGCAGACAGACTCTTCCTCTTGTAAAATCTTTCCATTTCCAGGCTGGCTGGGGTGAAATGCTTTCTTGTGGAAGTTCTTGAGCTAAAAAGCATATGTTATCTATGTGCTACGGTGTAAGTGCATCAGAAGCACTTGGAGGATTAAAATGACAACTTATTGGAGCAAAGCAGGACTGGGAGGTGAACGGCCGAAAGAGGCGTCTTTAGTCAATACATCAAGTCGTTGGCTTTTTGGAGGCTTGTAGAAATGTATCTTATACTACTCAGAAGTGTTAAGTTTTCAAGGTTGTAAATTTGCTCTCCAGTTTATGTGTTAAGCTAAGTAAAAGACAACGTCAATTATTTTTATACTTTAAGTTTTTGTTTTATTTTTCACCTACCAGGTAGTGAGTCCTTATAAAAATAGAAAAGCAATCCTTGTCTGGCTTGGGTAAATAGAAAGATTGGCTTGTCCTTAAGTGATTGATTACTTTTAAATTACTGTGAAAGCTCCTTTTAAATAGGTCAGTGTAAGTGACAAAGTAAGCAAAGCTACTCCTTTTCCCCTCTTTGTTAGGGGTAGCTTTAAAATTTTTGGCATAGACTTAGGTATGAAGTTAAAGCACCTTTAACACACTTCCTACATGATACAGTTACTGTGAATGGAGTAGAGGTGATACATGTAATGAAGTTTAACAACTTTTCCAGTTTTCCTTTAGATACATTTTTTTGGCATTGTAACTTCTGTGAAGCTCAGAAGTTGAAGAGCTTTAGAAAGTGCTGGGTGGTTTGGGGTTTTTTTTGGTTTGGTGGGGTTTTTTGTTTTTTTGATATTAGGGAGAAAAGTAGATGGTAACAATAGCATCTCTGATTCTGAGACAAGGGAGAAAAATAAAATAACTTTTGAAGTGTTTTTTATGCACTTTTTGAAAATTTCTGCAGCTAAAACAGCTGGGGAGAGATGAACCGGTTTTGGCAGGGAATTTTGTAACAGTTCACAAAGAGGCTGGGTTTGATTTTAGTGCATTGTAAACTATTAAGCATGGAAACTGCAGTTTAAAAATTAGCATTTAAGCTGCTCAGCTAAAAAGTCTGCTGAGCATGCTCGTAGACTAAGGTAGTTGCATATTGGAAAGTCAGAATTTGAGATACCGCTAGGAATTAGAAAGATAACTGGAAGGAGGCATCAGCGGATAATGTAAAGCTTAGCAGGGCTCAGGTAAGGCTTTTGCTTTTTAAAACCGAGCATTGATTTCCTCCCTACAGTTTATCATAGAATGAAACCAACATTTAATAGAAGACTAAAATATATCTATTCATACAACCTGAAGTTTCTCCACCATTTGACTATGTACTCTTCACGTTTTGTAGCTGAGATTTGCTGCTATGGAATAATTTACACTGTATTGTAATCTGTCCTTACATATAAGGACAGAGCAAAGTTACTGTTTCATAACTAAGGAAAAGTGTTTTACAGAACGGGTGTTCTAAGGTCTGTTTTCTGAGCCTGTGTGTGTTTGACTTCTGTCATAACATAGCATAGCTCCTAGAGGAGCTAGGCCCACCCACAGACCTCATAATCTGAAAGCAAATTTTACTTCGCTGGTGTACCATAGAAGTTTGATATCTTTGGAGAACTGTCTGACAAGTCTAATGTAATAGAAAATATGCATGTACTGCCAATCATCAGAAATGTGAGGGGAGCTAAAGCTACTGAGACAGAGATAAAAATCAATACAGTTGGTTAAGCTCACTGTAGGATCAGAAATCTTGTTCTTTTGGCGTGTATTTAGTTTCTTCTAAATAAATCATAGCGCAACTTTCTCCCTGGTCTCCCCCTAAGTCTCTCTGTTGTTCCTGTTCATCCTGTTTTGTGGACAACCAGGTGCCTCATGGCATTACTTCAGAACTGCCTCTTTGGTCATTGGTGCTTCTCCAGAGCAACATCTGCTGAGCCCTGAGTCGCCCAGTATCTTTCCAGAAGAAAAGGTACCATGGCAGAGGGAATTTGTACAGCTTGTGTCTTCACTTGTTGCTGCAGAGGACAGCTTAAATCCATGCTGGGGAAGCATTTAGAAAGGACATGGATGGGGACAACTCAGCCCAAAAATCTGAAGGGAGTTTATTAGGACAAGAGAAAAATAAAGTGGCTGCAGCTCGTGCGGGCCTCCAGAGGCAGCTGAGGCCTGACGTGTTTGGCCCTGCAGCTTGCCAAAGAGCAATTGGATGCAGAATGAGGATTTAGGAGAATGAATAAATATTTGGGAAGTGCAGCAGTAGAATGAGTCTACTTTACTGTGTAACTTGTTTAAAGGACACAGTTTGGCAGCCGGAACTGTTTGCAGGTCAGTCAGCTGCCCAGCGGGGAGGCCAGGGTACCTGTCAACGTGTTTAGTGTTTCTCTGCCTGGATGAAATCCTAGGTTTGTTACAGATGTTTGGTATACAAATATCTTTACAAATGACTTACATAAAGTTCAAGCTGTAAAGCTGGCTAGCAGAAAAGAAACACTTTTTAAAATGTGTTTGTGAAAAGCTAGGAAGCCACTGAATATTAGTTTCAAAACTCTCACATCTGTACAGTTTGACTTGCACAACTGATGGTCCCAGGTTTTTTGTTTGTATTCATGTGGCTGGTGTTGCAGTGGACGGTCCCAGAAATGTGGTGGCTGCCCACACCGAGAAGTACCACTGGACACTGCTGGCAGTTCAGGTCAAATTACCCCTGAGTAAACAGTAGTAAGGGTCCATTTGTTTAAACCCCTTATGTTTGCTTTGTATGTCTGACACCAACCTAAAGATTTGGCACTTTTGTTACATCTTTCTGAGAACAGCTGCATGATTCTGAAAGCTTATCAAGCTCTTAAAACTCTAAATGTAGCTCTTTAGACTTAAGCGTAATTAGAATATAATGCATCAGTTTGCTTGTTTACATATAGCAAATAACAGAGTGCAATTGAAGCAAATCTGAAAAACTGGATGCTAAAAATTTGGTATTGAGGACCTGATGTCCACACCTCGGGACACTTTTGGGGTTTTTACTTCAGATTAGGTCCAGTCTGGTTCTGTAGACTGAGTGTTCATTTGTGATCAGAGAGTATATTGCTCATAAACAAGTAGCCCCACTCTTTTTTAAGTCTTATTTTTATTTAATAAGTGGTGTTTTTTTCTTTGGCAGGAGGTACATATGGTGTTCTGATATAGGTTTGGGTTATGTGCCTGGCACAGAGTAAGTAGCACAATGAAATGCAAATTAAAGTTATGTTGATTCAAGAAGGTTTTAAAATGAGATTCTACTTAACAAATACCACACATTTTGATGAGGTTTCACTACATATTTTACTGAAATTAATGTTTTAGGGCCATGGAGATTGCATGCTGAAACAGGTTGCAGGCCATCTGCTCAATATGTTTTCTGTGGTGGCAGCCAGTTCCAGGTGCTTTGGAGTTTGGAAGTCCCTATATTAGATGACTGTAGAATAAAATAGCCCCAGGGCAATGTCTTTGAGGTGCATATCATGTTCTCTGTTATATTACCTTAAGCAAAATATTTTGAAAACATTTTTGTCTGAAAACAAATATGGCTTACTTCAAACATACCAAGACATTGGCAATACAAAGGACCTCTCTATGTCTGAACTTTAGGTACAGACAACTTACAAGTTTCACAACAATTATCTTCAAATGGCTTAGAGCATGCTGTACAGAGATGATCTACAAGTTGCAAGTTTACTGAAATTGATTTCTAATTTTGGAAGATCAGTTAAATCAATTTGGAAGCCGCTTTGTCTAATTAAAATACTTGTTAATTATGAAACAAGTTTCTTTTAATCTATATGTTTTCATTTTGCAAGTAGGTGAGTTCCTTCAGCAAGTTATTTGAGCTATTGGGCCCAAACTAAGTATGGAAACACAGTATCCACCTTTTACCTCCCAAAACAGTTTTTCATTCATACGTTGTAATAAAATAAAGATTTGTGCTCTATGACTGACTAGAATTTTTGTAGCTTTTTGCAGTTTTTCTGTATCAGTAGCTATATTAAATCTTCTGGATTATGCTTTCCAAAGTTGCAGCTAGGACATCTGAAAATAATATTTAAATACTTGGGGGGAAAAAAACCCCATATCTTCAGTGAGATGGGCTTGTAAGCAATTGGCGTGCTAATGTTTTTCTGTATTTTTTATTGTATATAGTATTTCACAGTACACTGAGACTTTCTGTATTTAAATGTTATTTGTTATTTCCTTTGCCACTGGCAACATTTTTTTCTCTATTCACTTCAGCATGCATTTGTGAACAAGCACATTTCATTAGATCCCTCTTTGACATTTGTATATATTTTAAAAACTGGAAATGCAGTATGTTGTCACTCAAACCACTGCAGAAAACCTGGTTTTGCTCCATCTGTTCCTTCCAGGCTGATGGGGAAGGGCAGGATGGCTGGCTGCAGGGATCACTTATGCAACCCAGTTGGAGCTCATGAAGCACGATGCCCAAGACAGCAGTGAAACTCTGCACTCGGAGCACAGGGGTGTCATTTTTCCTTCTTCCTCCTTCCTTTGCCTTGTGAAAGTTTTGGGTAGCATTCACAACTGGCTTAGCTGTTGACAGGGAAGAGCTGTGGAAAACTAAAGCAGCTGGCTTTTGGGAAACCATATTTTTTTTGTGTGAAAATGGGGCTGAATGCAAAGAGTTTATATTGTGTTGTAAGTATGGTATATAAACCAGAATCAAGATGAAAGTTGTGTGTGTGGCAGAACAGCCTACACCTCCACCCATCTTCCTGTTCCTATTCTCCAAGCTCAACATAAGAACAACCTGACAAAATCCAGTTCTACCCATACCTTACATTTTTGTATTCTGTTTGAGTCTAGCTGATGTTTGTTCCTTCAGCAAATACTCTGCAGGTCATCTAGCTGGGCCATTTGTTTCCTTGGTCTGTATTCCTTCCCACTCTTCTCCCAGTAAGTACCCTCAGACTCTCCGGAAAATGGTTTGAACTTTCGCTTGCTCAGATCCAGTGGGTCTTATTTCAATAACATTAACAAAGCTGTCTTTGGTGAAAGGCAAAACCCGTAATATGGAGCGATGCCAGGAGTCTTGCTAGTTCCAGTACTAAAACCAATATGAAAATGAAATTTATTTTCTCTTTACTTTGGGACAAGATAGAAGAGTAAGGTTTTATAGTGTGAATACTTCAGTAAAACGTGCAGGATATATACCATTTTATTTAATTAACAAATAACCCAAAGAGGTCCACCTTCTTGTCAAGAGACTCTTTCAACAACTGATGCTTTGAAATTCAAGACAGTGGATTGTAATTCATGTATCTCTTACTAAGCATGTATATTTTGAATTCTAAAAAGTAATAATACAAAAGTGAGAAATTAATAGCTTACTTTGGGACCTTTGCTGTGGGTTTCTTGCACTGAAACTTGATTTCTTTTTAATATATTCAGGAATGCTATGATGCAGGAATTGGTAGAGAGAGGCTTGAGCAGAGACAAGAGGACCTCTCCTGTCCCTTCCACGAACTTTTAGCCTGCTTCTCTTTGGAAGCAGATAGTTGATTCATGCCCATGTCATGTACTGTCTAGTGCTGAGCTGATGACCCTTACTGCCTCTACATGTTCCCTTTTAAGGAGACCTCACTTCTTAAGGGCAGCGTTGAATTGGAAACAACTTTATGGACTTGCTTTTTGTTATGCGAATTAACTACTTGAATTACTCGTCTTTCTACTGTGTTTATGGACTTGCCTGTTTCTTATATGAACCAGTTTAATTAGCTGTGTCAGTTCCAGTGCTTGCAGAAGGATTTACAATGGTTGATCTTTGCTGATATTTCCACTCCACAGTCTCCATCAAACGTAGTATAAGCACTCCACAAGGAAACATATGTAAGTGGAGATCATGCTGTGATGATTTCTTAAGGACTCTGGCATTTGTGTGCATGTGTGTGTTGGTGCGCGTGTCTTCCTTTTGCTTATAATTAAACATTAGCACTATAGCTAGATAAGAAGTACTATAGCTATATCGGAAGTGATGCTATTTCTGACTAACTATCCTTCAATTCATTTGATTTTAGTTAATGGTTATAGATAGCTTCTTGTTTAGTGGGAATAACATCTGGTGAATATAGTAAGAAAAATCCTGGTTTAAAAAATATATAGAATATTTTGAAGTATTAGATGTTATAGTTATTGTTTTAATGATCCTGTATGTTTCTAGCAATATTAAAAGTCCAGATTGTTGTTTAAAATTTTATCACTTTTGAGTTTTCTTCTTCTTTGGTCTTTTGTATGCCCTGCCGAGTGTGTCCCAAGATAAAGAGTTTTGGTTTTGAAGGTACTTGAGGAAAAATGGTCATGTCATAGCAACTTCTTTTGGAGTCTGATTTCTCTGCATTTTGCAAGATTTATTAGTTTAGACTATGAATTGGTTGAAAGAGATGCTCTGATATGTTATAGAAAGATTGTAAGCCAATTTATTAATATTGTAACTAAAGAGATTTCATAATCAGAATTTGCAATGGAGGCAACCTTAATCATTATTTCAAGTGATAATGTAGGTATTTTTCTCCTTAGTGTAAAGTAATAAGTTAGGGAGTTTTTCAAAGTTAAATGAGGAAAGATAGTAAACAATATGGACTTTTTAAAGTGGGGTTTTTTTTTTGCACTAAGAATAATGTTACTTTTTTTCTGACCTATCATAGCTGCTATTAATTTTGGTGTAGCATGTCTCACCTACTTTGAAATGTAAATTTACAAAAAGAAATATGTGGAGTTTGTGTGTTAATTGACCAAGTAGACATGGAATATTTTAATATGCAAATTAATTGTGCTCTAGTAGCCTCAGAACTATCTGTGCTATAAGAAAGAAAAAGAATAAATAAGTATCTTCACAAAAAGACCGATTTTGAAGAAATGGTGAGCACAGCCCAAGGACTTGAAGGTAGCTACGAACAGAACATTTGGCATGTGACTTAATGATTTAATATTGCCAAGTTTGCCTCATCAGCGCAATACTGTTGAAAATTCAGAAGGCCTGAAGTCCAGTATCGTTTCAATTAGCTTCTCACTGATGTGTTCAGCTAGATCTCAAAACAGAAATTGTACAAAATTAACAGACCTCCAGTCAAACTTAGTAAAACACGCGCTTTTCTAACTGCCTTTTATTGCCTTCCTTTTCTAGGTCTTTAGGGATTTTACACTGCGTATCTGGAAAAACAAGTCACCGTTTAAACACTAAGTCTACAGCTTGAAAGGTAGGGGGATAGCTGTGTTGTTATGACTCAGCGTGAAGCTGATGACATGGATGAAGGAAGTGCAATGCCAGTTTCTTGGCTTGGAACTTTCATGCTTTAAGTCAATATACACCTGAAAGAACATTTTTTTAAAAAGTCATTTAAAATAAAGCACAGTTTTTAAACACTTCCATACTTGTAACTATGCACGTGCTGCTAAATGCTGTAGAGACTCTTCAGCTCCCCTTAGCCTCACTGCTATTCCTTGGACTTTGGACATAGGCTTTCTGTTGTATGGATTTCTATTTTTTAATGCATTTAATGTTTTAAAATATTCAGTATATGGTTGCTTAGAACTGCTGTTTTGTATCATCCAGGTTTACAGTCGTTTTGCCTTCAGGCTGGCAAGTGTTGTCTGTGAATGGTGCGTAGCATTTTCTATTCTGCTTTCAATCCATTTCTGGCAAACTGAATTTTTTTAAGTTAAAATTATCCATCGTCTTCATTCTTCCCTTTCCCTTTCTGCCAAAATAATTCAGAAATTTAGAGGAAACCCTCCCTTCCACTTACATTTAGGCAATATCTTCCAGAAAGTGTCTTCTGCCCTTCAGCTAGTGTAGTAAGGCAGAGGGGAGGGTGCCTTTCATAGTGTTACAAGAATTGCTCAAATATGGCCAGGTTCAGAATGCTTCAATTTTTACATGCTCAGTGGAGAGCTTTAGACCTTCACAGCTGAAGAGTTTGTACTTGTTCCTCATTGAATAAACACCAAACTAGCACTGAGCAGAATATTATTTGCAGTTTTGACCAGGAGCTGCTTCAGGCAAATTTCAATTTTAGTATAGAAGCCCCAAACCAAAAGCAGGTTGACTGTATCTTTCCTGGGCTCTCAGTGACTGTGTTTCTGGGTCAGACTCAAGTGCAAATGAGACACAGGAGGCTGATCAGGTTGGTACCATTTGAGAGATATTTATGCATGGAAAGCAGGCCCAGAACTGGAGATGTGTTTAAGAACTTGAAAAGCACAAGAATGCATCAAATCAGGGTTGCCCTATTACAGTTACTCTGAACCAAAAATCAGATTGTTTTCTACAAAATTAATTGTGATTATTTGTAGCACACAATTGATTGTAATTATTTATAGCACACACTGAGTGTACATTTTTGTTTTGAGGTGGTGATAATTTATCACAATACTGGAATAAATTAGTACAGCTTCAGCAGACTGAAGTTTGAACAAATAAAAAGCAATAGTGTCCATGAAGAGTACAGATCATCCCTCAATCTTTCAGATCCATTTAGAATTCACCAAAGGAAAAGTAATCCCTGGATTTCCAAGGGGGTCTGCTTCAGTGCTTCATAAAAGTGCTCTATGCTTTTTTATTTCACATTTCAGTAGGTCTCACGAGGGCTGAGTTAGTCTTTCTTAGGTTTCAGTGGGTTTCTGAAGAATTCAGAGACACTGGCATTTTTGATACCCTTCTTTTGGCCTGAGCGTACTAATGGTGAACTCTGACACTGGTACCAGTATACCAGTCAGGGGAAAATTGAAGAAACAAGCTTCGGAACCTTCAACTATTTGTTGAATTTATGCCTTAGTGAAAGGGTGAGCAAAAATAGAATAAAAAGGATAGCAGAGATAGGCAATGGCAACATTAGTTGCACGTGATTACAGTCAATTTATTAACATCTGTTACTGCATAAATCAACAGTACGAATAAGAGACCATATTAGAGATTTAAAGTGAAATGAATCAAATGAGAAAACTTTACAAAAGTATCCTAAAAATATTATTAAACAACCGTAGCTAGTAGATGCTTTCAATTGATTTTTAAGAATAAAAATCTGACCTTCTCCTTTGGGTGCTTGTCTATGAAGCTGATGACTCCCCAGTTTATCTTTGGATCCTGTTTTAGGACAAGCTGGCCCTTTCAAAGCAGGCTTCTGAGATTTTAAAGATAGTCTGAAGCATGCAATTTCCTAGAGAAGTAGCCTGGGAATACAAGCCCAGCAGAAAGCAAACAAGGAAGACTGGAAATTAATCTTTTGGAGGAAAAGCCCAGTAGGAAAGAATGAAGATGCCCATCTTAACTCCCTAGTAAAAGATGTGCAGGATGATGCCTGCAAGGGATTGCTAGGCAGAGGAAAGCACATGGATGACATTTGGAATGTATTTCTCTCAAACAAAAAATGTAACCTAAAACTCATGCCCTGAAGAAAATTAACTTAACTTCTATAGCTTATAGGAACACTGTGAAACACTAGCCAGTGAATTAAACCACTGATTTAGAGGTTTCTCGGGCAGCTAAAAAATATATGAAGTCTTCAGGGCCGGGAAATAATTTCTAATACATTTGTATATTATCAAGCACAGTGCCAAGAAGTGCTGGTTCTATTTATGCCAGTAAGAGTGTAGCATAAAAACGACTTTGGAAGTCTGTAGTTTAATTTCCTTTTCGGGTCTCTTCTACACTTAAAAAAAAAAAAAAAAAGTTTTATTATATAATCACTTGCTTTTTTTATTTTTTATGTGGCTTTGGCCCTTGCATTTGTTGGATAAAGTGCATGATGATAGCACTGAAGTAACAGTTCATTTAGAATCTAGAAGCCAATGTAAAAAGATACAACACTTCTCTCTAGCTGGCATCTAGAGCACAGAGGATCAGTAAACAGTTACAAATCAGTTTGGTGGGGGGAGAGGGAGCGTTAATTGCCAATATTTGTCTAGGGAAAGAGCTTGGAATAGACAAGGGGATTAGAAGAGGATTCAAGAAACTTCAAGGGAAAATAGGGAAGCATGTGAATCTATTTTCAGACCTTTTTGTTCCAGTTTTTCTCCCCTGTGAACAAATAGCAGAGCACTCTGAGGGTTTTTTTCTGGTCACTGACCACTCTGTCATTAGTCTCAGTGGGAGAAAACCTGAACTTAACTGGAACCAGTTGAGGTACTCATAGAGACAGTAACCCCAGGTCTGGTCTGAGGGAAGGAGGTCCAAGCACATTCAGCCAGAGGGAGATGGTCACTTTGAGGTCCAAATCCTGGGGTTGCAGTTACTGTGGAACCAGTGAAGGGGGGAAGGAGGCACTGCTGCCAGTATATTATCCACCCAGCACAGTGCTGTGCGGGTTTCCTGGCACGCTTGTGGGAGAAGGAAAGCTCTGTTTATATAGTGCCAAGCCTGAAGGGGCAAAGGCTTTTTTTTGTGTTGTCATACGTATGAACAAAGCCATAGCGCATCAACAGCTGAGCTGATTTCAAATGTCTGCCCAGCACATCCCTTCACTCTTTGGGTTCTGCCATTAGTGATAGCTACCAGCATGGGGTTGTACCTGCTGGTGTTGGTATGTTTATCCAGAACAAATGTTAGAAATATAGTGAAATGACCAGCTTCATCTTCTGGCCCTCCTCATGCCACCACTACCCACAGACGTATGTCTGCTAAATATTTTCAGGATCCTTCTCTGGCTTTAATACATTTTTTGGTCGGGTTTGGTTTGCTTTGCTTTGCTTTGTTGGTGTAAGATTGCTGTACATCCAAGAACCTTCACCAGGAGTTAGGTAACACTTGGTTCTGTACAAATATCTGTGAGAAAAAACCCCACTGTCATGAGAGGGTAACAGTCAAAGGTATAAATGACAAGTGACTTCAGAACTTAAAAGCTTGCCATTGTATTTTTGTAATTCGTTATGTACTTAATAAAATACATGTAAATAAGGGTCAGTTATGTAAATCTTCCAAACCAGTCTTTGATGACAAAGGTAACTTCTTGCTGATAGTTTCACGGAGATGGTTCTCAGTAACCAGTTTGAAAGAGGAGAAGTTCATTGTCTTTTATGACATGCATTTTCTCATTCTTTCAAGTTTCATCAAGAAAAAAGCAGTTACAAGCTCCTATGTGTACTCCATGTATTTATGCTTGTAAAGCATCCTACAGGTTATGTTCTTAGTCTTTCTCAATCATGGTGATTACAGCATCATGGTATAAATGAGGTTGGAAGGGACCTCTAGAAGTCTTTAGTCCAACGCCCTACTCAAAACAGATCTAATTTGATCTGGTTGGTCAGAATTGTGTTCAGTTGTGTCTTTAATTGAATTGAATTCCTCCATAAGGAGATTCCGCAACTGTCTGGACACCCTGTTTGACCACTCTCAAGATAAAACAAACAAATGAAAGTCCTTATATCTAATCAGAATTTCCCATGTTCCAATTTATGTTTGTTGCCTTTTGTTATTCCACTGTGAAGCTCCAAGAAGAGTCTGGCTCTGTTTTCTCTGTATCCTCTGGTCAGGCAGTTGTAGACAGCAATGAGATCTCCCCTGAGCCTTCTCTTCTGTGGGCTGAAGAGGCCCAGCTCCCTCAGTTTCTCCTCCTACGTTCTGGGCTCCAGCCCTTCAGCAGCTTTGTGGCCTCTGCTGGATTTGCTCCAGTATGTGATTCAGATCAGAAATCTACTTTCATTTCTGTGTATTTTTTTTATGGATGAGCTTAGTCTGTCTTCACTTTGCAGCTTTCTCTTATAGCTATGTATCCACTTGTTTAATTCCAAAGTGGTTTTGATTTCTTTTTTCCCCCAGCCTGGATAATTGAATAGATATAGTTCTGGTGGCTGAAAACAGTGAACATGCAATTGTGTTGTGTTTTACCATGAAGTTTATCGTAGTGCCTGACATATAGAATCAGAGACTGTTTGAGGCAGGAAGGCGTCCCTGGAGATCACCTGGTCCAGTCCCCTGCTCAGAGCAGGGTCAGCCAGAGCAAGTTGCTCAGGTCTGTGTCCAGGTGGGTTTTGAATGTTTCCAAGGATGGAGACTCCACAGCCTTTGTAGACAGCCTGTTCCGGTGTGCAACCACCCCCACAATAATGAAGTGTTTCTTATGTTAAATGAAATTTCTTCTATATCGGTTTGTGCCCATTGCCTCTCATCCTGTCAAGACGATTCTGACTCCATCTTCTTTACTTTCCCCATCAGATATTTGTACATGTTGATAAGATGCCCCTGAGCCTTCTCTGCTCCAGGCTGAATGGTCCCAGCTCTCTCAGCTTTCCCTCACATGACAGATGATCTAGTCTCTTAATCAACTCTGTGGTCCTTTGCTGGACTCAATCCAGTATGTCCCTGTCTCTCTTGTACTGGGGAGCCCAGCTTGGGACCCAGCACTCCAGCTGTATCACACCAGGACTTTGCAGAGGAGAAGGATCACCTCCCTTGACTTGCTAGCAATGCCTATCCTAATACAACCCAGGATGTCAATGTATTGCAAGGGCACGTTACTGGCTCATGGTCATCTTGGTGTCCATCAAGACCCAAGGTCCTTTTCTGCAGAGCTGTTTTCAAGTGGGTCAGGCCCTAGTGGTGCCTGGGGTTATTCCTCCCTGAATGCGGGACTTTGCATTTTGCATTGTTGAACTTCATGAGTTCCTGTTGGCCCTTTTCTCTGACCTGTTGAAGTCCCTCTGAATGGCACAACTCTTTGGCATACCTGCCTCTCCTCACAGTTTTCCATCACCAGCAAACTCACTGGGTGTGCATTCTGTTCTATCACCTGTGTCACTGAGGAAAATGGTTAAAAATTATTATCCTAGGTATCACCCCAGGGACGGCCCTCCAGCTGGACTTTGTGCTGAACACAATCCTTTGATCCTGGCAGTTCAGCCAGTTTTCAGTCCACTGAATGGACTGCCCACTTATCTAATCTGTATTTCATTAATATGTCTATGAGGATGTTATGGGAGGCCGTGCAAAATATCTAAAATCAAGACAAACATGCACTGCTCTTTTCATCATAGAAGGCTCTTGCATTGGTGCAGCATGTTTTTCCCTTCGCAGGCCCTATGCTGACTATTTCTGTAATTTCCTTATCTGTAATATGTTCGGAGTGTTTTTCTGGAGGATTTGTCCCAACACTTTCGTAGGGACTGAGGTGAGGCTGACTGGCCTGTAGTTCCCTGAATCCTCCTCCTGGCCTTTCTTGAAGATGGCAGTGACATTTGCTTTCTTCTAGTCCTCAGGAACCTTTCCCAGTTACCACAACTTTTCTGAGACTATTAAGAGTGGCCTTGCAGGGTCATCAGCCCACTCCCTCAGCACTAACCAGTAGATCCCATTAGGTCCTAGGGACTTATTTATTTATGTCTTCTTCAGTTCATTTAAATGTTCCCTAACCTGATTCTCTTCCACTGAGGCTAAGAAAGTCTTGCTTCAGCTTTCCTGTTGTCTCTCAGGGGCCTGGGATTCCTATCTTACCAGTAAAGACAATGGTGAAGAAGGCATTGATCACCTTGACGTTTTCAATGTATCCTGTCGCCGTGTCCCTTGCTCCATTTCCACAGCAGACCCACATTTTCCCTTGTCTTTCTTTTGCTGCTGAAATATCTGTAGAAGCCCTTGTTGTTGCTCTTCACATCCCTCACCAGATTCAACTCCAGGTGTGTTTTGGCTTTCCCAACCCCGTCCCTGCAGACTCAGACAGTTTCTCTATGTATATCTTAAACCAGAAAATATAAACTTGGACTGTCAGGAATATATGATGTGAACAGATGACTTAGGTTAAATCTGAGCACCCCCAAACCCTCAATAACATAAATATGCAACACAACAACAGTAACAGTAATGACTGTTATATAGACACAAAAGGTTTTTTCCCAGGAAAAACTTTATATAAATATTTTTTTTCCGTTCTGTATGAAACATGCCTGACCTGCTAGTGATAGGCAGCATGTTTTGTTTGTTACATATTTGCCTTTGTTTCCTTCTTTGTCGTACTAAGTTGATAAAGATAAGATTAACTTATGATGCATAGCTCCTTAAGTAAAGCTTTTAGCTTTCCTTGATTATTAACAGTTAACATTTTTTAGTTATGTGTTATTTAAACAGTGGCCAGATATTGGAGTAGGTACTTAGGGCACTTTCTTATCTCTTCAATATATTTGAACCACTTACAAATAGTCCTACCACATTTTCTTTGATAAATAAAAACATCTCTTCCAGACTTTGTGGGCAAAAATATAACCCAGATCACCTTTGGAAAAGGCTTGATCTCACTTTTCTGGAGTATGAGTATATGGTAAGAAGTGTATCCCCGGCGTACTGAAGTAGTCTCAAGTTTACGGCTATCTTCATCTGTCCTGCTTATATAAACAAAAGTTGAAACATAGGTAGGTCTCTTGGTGGTCCTTCTGTAAGTGACAGAAGCTTTTAATCTTTATCTTAGTTTAATTTGTGTCCAGTATTCTGAATGGTTGTTTGATATTGTCAGCCCAATGCTGACGTTGAAGTTAGGTAATTCCTGCTTACTCATTATCCTCTTGAATGCTCTTAAGTGAATGTGGTTTCACTGTAATATTTATGGAGAGGATCAATTAAGATAATCTTGGATTAATCCCATTACACTCTTTGGTCTTGTTTATGGCTTTCTTTGTCATCAAAGTCACACAAACTGTGAAAAGACAGTATTCTGTTTGTGCTACTGTCATTATCATTCATTACATAATTTCCTCCCTATAAATTGCAAATGTATCCTTCATTGAATCCTACTGCTTGCAGATACACAAAACAGAGACATACAAAAGATTTTGTGTTATGTTACTTTAAAAATACTGCCTTTTAGGTACTGCTTTTACAGATATTAATATATATCAAGGGTCACCTTGATACACTCCTGTGAAATTTATGGTGCTGCTAATAAAACTAACCAGTTTCACACTTAAGTTTTAGGAAATTCAAGACTTATCTAATTTAAAACTTTTCATTAACTATAGAGGTAAAAAATCTGGGGCTGTTACTCATCAGCTACTAGAGAGTTTATGAAATGAGTCTATGCAAAGCAGCCTAACATAAGGTGCATTTACCTTCCTCAGTTCAAAACTATTAGCACAACATTTATGGGATCATAAAAAATACTTGTAGTTGAAAGAGTGCTTTGATGAGCAAACCTGCTAAGAGCATAGAGGTGTATGGTACACACTGTAATTTCAAGTTGAGCTGTAATCATATTTTTGATGTGTCAATATGTAGGGGAGTAATCTGTTTCACTTAAAGAAAATGTGAGTCAGATTCATTTTCACTGGGTCAATCGCTGTCACTAATCCAGAGTCTTTGTCAGCTCCCAGGCTTTCTTGTGTGTTGTGTTTTTTACACTTTTGCTTAAAAGGCAGGTAAGATGATACTGTTAACACTTTCTGCTCTTGTTTTTTTACTTGGAACAATGATGTGATAGACTTCTAGAATAGCTGCTTTTAGCAAATTCTATTTTTCGCGTGTGCGTTTATGGGGAGACAGATGGCCGGAGAAGTATAGAATGACTTTGATTTATTTACATTAACCATTTTCTTTTTTTTTTTTCTGTTTATGATGTTGTCTTTAGTGTCACACAAAGAATGTCTTGAAATTCATTCATGAAACCAAACCTTTGATATTCCTGAAGAAAAAAAAAGAGTTGTGCTCTCTGAAACATGGTACAAATGTTAAAGAAATGTAGTTCATTATGCTAAGGTTTGAAGGAAAAAATCGTGACTTTGTGCTTTCTGAATATTTAACCAAAGGAAAATCTCTCAGGACTGTGTCATGTCCCCAGAATGAGCTCATCTCCTGTGCTTTATATTTGGATTGCAGGAATGATTCTTTCTCCCAGCTTTGTGCATGTTTCCTAGTGGAGTACCTTTGCTGTATGTCTTCTTAGTCATATCATGAGTTTTTAAATTTTGCATTCTAATTCTCACTATTTCAGGCTAGTGTTTTTGTTGATATTTCTTAGCAAAAATTCATACAGAGTGTATAAATAAGTCTGGTTGTGAGTGGGTGTGTTGACCTGAGGTATACAGGGAGGTAACTCTATTGAGTAGCTCAGCCTTGCAGTGAATCCACATTTAATATTATTGTTATAAGTACCTGGCACGCAGGAATATTTCAGGATTGGGTCCTGCATGCAGTCAACATGATGAAAAGCATTAATTCCAGTAAAGGAACATACACACGAGGACTAAGAGCTTTGAAAGTTGTGTACTCTGTGTGTGTATAAACACAGCATAATGTGTTTCCCAGATTTTCTTTTCAGTATTTCAAAATGCTGAAGAGTTCCTAGCAGTGGGAACTATTTTGTGAATTCTAGCTCCAGTATCCAAAATAGGTGAAGTCCTCAGCAAACTAATGTTGCAGAGTCTGTAGAGTTTAGCCTGGCTTTTTTTTTTCTAGACAGAATGTTTAAAAAATAATTAAAGCTGCTCTTTTTCTTCGGTTTGATAAGAAGATGTTGATGGTTTTGCGAAGCTTGAATTTTGAGAGAGGCAAAACCTGAATTGGAT